>NW_027140937.1:950724-1287336 GCF_036365525.1 Heterodontus francisci
CAGCTCAGTATTTCACCCAGGCCTGTGTTTACAGTGTGACAGTTCAGTAATTCCCCTAGGCCCGGTGTTTAAAGTTGTGACAGTTCAGTGTTTCCGCAAGGACCTGTGTTTAAAGTTGTGACAGTTCAGTATTTCCCCCAAGACCTGTGTTCAAAGTTGTGACAGTTCAGTATTTCCACCAAGACCTGTGTTTAAAGTTGTGACAGTTCTGTATTTCCCCCAAGCCCTTTGTTTAATGTTGTGACAGTTCAGTATTTCCCCCAGGGCCTTTGTTTACAGTTGTGACAGCTCAGTATTTCCCCCAAGACCTGTGTTTAAAGTTGTGACAGCTCAGTATTTCCCCCAGGACCTGTGTTTCGAAGTTGTGACAGCTCAGTATTTCCCCCAGGACCTGTGCTTCAAGTTGTGACAGTTCAGTATTTCCCCCAAGACCTGTGTTTAAAGTTGTGACAGCTCAGTATTTCCCCCAGGACCTGTGTTTAAAGATGTGACAGCTCAGTATTTCTTCCAAGACCTGTGTTTACAATTGTGACAGCTCTGTATTTGCCCCATGACCTGTCTTTCAAGTTGTGACAGCTCAGTATTTCTTCCAGGAGCTTTGGTTAAAGTTGGGACAGCACAGTATTTCGCCCAGGCACTTTGTATACCATTGTGACAGTTCAGTGTTTCCTCCAGGCCCTGTGTTTACAGTTGTGACAGATCAGTGTTTGCCCCAGGCCCTGTGTTTAAAGTTGTGACAGTTCAGTATGTCACCCAAGACCTGTGTTTAAATCTGTGACAGCTCAGTAATTCCTCCAGGCCCTGTGTTTACAGTTGTGACAGATCAGTGTTTGCCCCAGGCCCCGTGTTTACAGTTGTGACAGTTCAGAAATTCCCCCAGACCCTGTCTTTACAGTTGTGACAGCTCAGTATTTCCCCCATTACCTTTCTTTAAAGTTGTGACAGATTAGCGTTTCCTCCAGGGCCTGTGTTTACCGTTGTGGCAGTTCAGTATTTGACCCAGGCCCTGTGTTTACACTTTTGACAGCTCAGTATTTCCTCCAGGATCTGTGTTTACAGTTGTGACAGCTCAGTATTTCCTCCAGGATCTGTGTTTACTGTTATGACAGTTCAGTATTTCCTCCAGGCCCTGTGTTTACAGTTGTGACAGTTCAGTATTTCCTCCAGGCCCTGTGTTTACAGTTTTGACAGTTCAGTATTTCCTCCAGGATCTGTGTTTACAGATATGACAGCTCAGTATTTCCTCCAGGATCTGTGTTTACTGTTATGACAGTTCAGTATTTCCTCCAGGCCCTGTGTTTACAGTTGTGACAGTTCAGTATTTCCTCCAGGCCCTGTGTTTACAGTTTTGACAGTTCAGTATTTCCTCCAGGATCTGTGTTTACTGTTATGACAGTTCAGTATTTCCTCCAGGCCCTGTGTTTACAGTTTTGACAGTTCAGTATTTCCTCCAGGATCTGTGTTTACTGTTATGACAGTTCAGTATTTCCTCCAGGCCCTGTGTTTACAGTTGTGACAGTTCAGTATTTCCTCCAGGCCCTGTGTTTACAGTTTTGACAGTTCAGTATTTCATCCAGGCCCTGTGTTTAATGCTGTGACAGCTCAGTATTTCCTCCAGGACCTGTGTTTAAAGATGTGACAGTTCATTGTTTCCCCCAAGACCTGCCTTTAATGTTGTGACAGTTCAGTCTTCCTTCCAGGCCCTGTGTTTACAATTGTGACAGCTCAGTATTTCCCCAAGACCTGTGTTTAAAGTTGTGACAGTTCAGTATTTCCACCAGGACCTGTGTTTAATGCTGTTACAGTTCAGTGTTTCCCCCAAGACCTGTGTTTACAGTTGTGAGAGCTCAGTATTTCCCCCAGTACCTGTGTTTAAAGTTGTGACAGTTCAGTATTTCCCCCAGGCCCTGTGTTTAATGTTCTGACTGTTCAGTATTTCCTCCAGGACCTGTCTTTAAAGTTGTGACAGTTCATTAGTTGCCCCAGTACCTGTGTTTAAAGTTGTGACAGTTCAGTATTTCCACCAGGACCTGTGTTTAATGCTGTTACAGTTCAGTGTTTCCCCCAAGACCTGTGTTTAAAGTTGTGACAGTTCCGTATTTCCTCCAGGCCTGGTGTTTAAATTTGTGGCAGTTCAGTATTTCCCCCAGGCCTTGTGTATAAATTTGTGACACTTCAGTATTTCCTCCAGGCCCTGTGTTTAAATTTATGACAGTTCAGTCTTTCCTCCAGGCCCTGTGTTTAAATTTGTGACAGTTCAGTATTTACTCCAGGCCTTGTGTTTAAATTTGTGACAGTTCAGTATTTCCTCCAGGCCTTGTGTTTAAATTTGTGACTGTTCAGTATTTCCTCCAGGCCTTGTGTTTAAATTTGTGACAGTTCGGTATTTCCTCCAGGCCTTGTGTATAAATTTGTGACACTTCAGTATTTCGTCCAGGCCCTGTGTTTAAATTTGTGACAGTTCAGTATTTCCCTCCAGGCCTTGTGTTTAAATTTGTGACAGTTCAGTATTTCCTCCAGGCCTTGTGTATAAATTTGTGACACTTCAGTATTTCGTCCAGGCCCTGTGTTTAAATTTGTGACAGTTCAGTATTTCCCTCCAGGCCCTGTGTTTAAATTTGTGACAGTTCAGTATTTCCCTCCAGGCCTTGTGTTTAATATTCTGACAGTTCAGTATTTCCCCCAGCCCTTGTGTTTAAATTTGTGACAGTTCAGTATTTCCCTCCAGGCCCGGTGTTTAAATTTGTGACAGTTCAGTATTTCCCCCAGGCATTGTGTTTAAATTTGTGACAGTTCAGTATTCCCTCCAGGCCTTGTGTTTAAATTTGTGACAGTTCAGTATTTCCTCCAGGCCTTGTGTTTAAATTTGTGACAGTTGAGTATTTCCTCCAGGCCCTGTGTTTAAATTTGTGACAGTTCAGTATTTCCTCCAGGCCTTGTGTATAAATTTGTGACACTTCAGTATTTCCCTCCAGGCCCTGTGTTTAAATTTGTGACAGTTCAGTATTTCCTCCAGGCCTTGTGTTTAAATTTGTGACAGTTCAGTATTTCCCCCAGTCCCTGTGTTTAATGTTGTGACAGTTCAGTATTTCCTCCAGGCCTTGTGTTTAAATTTGTGACAGTTCAGTATTTCCTCCAGGCCTTGTGTTTAAATTTGTGATAGTTCAGTATTTCCTCCAGGCCCTGTGTTTAAATTTGTGACAGTTCAGTATTTCCTCCAGTCCCTGTGTTTAAATTTGTGACAGTTCAGTCTTTCCTCCAGGCCTTGTGTTTAAATTTGTGACAGTTCAGTATTTCCTCCAGTCCCTGTGTTTAAATTTGTGACAGTTCAGTCTTTCCTCCAGGCCCTGTGTTTAATATTGTGACAGTTCAGTATTTCCTCCAGGCCTTGTGTTTAAATTTGTGACAGTTCAGTATTTCCTCCAGGCCTTGTGTTTAAATTTGTGACAGTTCAGTATTTCCTCCAGGCCTTGTGTTTAAATTTGTGACAGTTCAGTATTCCCTCCAGGCCCTGTGTTTAAATTTGTGACAGTTCAGTATTTCCTCCAGAACCTGTGTTTAAACTTGTGACAGTTCAGTATTTCCTCCAGGCCTTGTGTTTAAATTTGTGACAGTTCAGTATTTCCTCCAGGCCCTGTGTTTAAATTTGTGACAGTTCAGTATTTCCTCCAGGCCTTGTGTTTAAATTTGTGACAGTTCAGTATTTCCTCCAGGCCTTGTGTTTAAATTTGTGACAGTTCAGTATTTCCTCCAGGCATTGTGTTTAAATTTGTGACAGTTCAGAATTTCCTCCAGGCCTTGTGTTTAAATTTGTGACAGTTCAGTATTTCCTCCAGGCCCTGTGTTTAAATTTGTGACAGTTCAGTATTTCCTCCAGGCCTTGTGTTTAAATTTGTGACAGTTCAGTATTTCCTCCAGGCCTTGTGTTTAAATTTGTGACAGTTCAGAATTTCCTCCAGGCCTTGTGTTTAAATTTGTGACAGTTCAGTATTTCCTCCAGGCCCTGTGTTTAAATTTGTGACAGTTCAGTATTTCCTCCAGGCCTTGTGTTTAAATTTGTGACAGTTCAGTATTTCCTCCAGGCCTTGTGTTTAAATTTGTGACAGTTCAGAATTTCCTCCAGGCCCTGTGTTTAAATTTGTGACAGTTCAGTATTTCCTCCAGGCCTTGTGTTTAAATTTGTGACAGTTCAGTATTTCCTCCAGGCCTTGTGTTTAAATTTGTGACAGTTCAGTATTTCCTCCAGACCCTGTGTTTAAAGTTGTGACAGTTCAGTATTTCCTCCAGGCCTTGTGCTTAAATTTGTGACAGTTCAGTATTTCCTCCAGACCCTGTGTTTAAAGTTGTGACAGTTCAGAATTTCCTCCAGGCCTTGTGTTTAAATTTGTGACAGTTCAGTATTTCCTCCAGACCCTGTGTTTAAAGTTGTGACAGTTCAGTATTTCCTCCAGGCCTTGTGCTTAAATTTGTGACAGTTCAGTATTTCCTCCAGTCCCTGTGTTTAAATTTGTGACAGTTCAGAATTTCCTCCAGGCCTTGTGTTTAAATTTGTGACAGTTCAGTATTTCCTCAAGGCCTTGTGTTTAAATTTGTGACAGTTCAGTATTTCCTCCAGGCCTTGTGTTTAAATTTGTGACAGTTCAGAATTTCCTCCAGGCGTTGTGTTTAAATTTGTGACCGTTCAGAATTTCCTCCAGGCCTTGTGTTTAAATTTGTGAGAGTTCAGAATTTCCTCCAGGCGTTGTGAATAAATTTGTGACAGTTCAGTATTTCCTCCAGGCCCTGTGTTTATATTTGTGACAGTTCAGTATTCCCTCCAGACCCTGTGTTTAAATTTGTGACAGTTCAGTATTTCCTCCAGGCCCTGTGTTTAAATTTGTGACAGTTCAGATTTTCCTCCAGGCCTTGTGTTTAAATTTGTGACAGTTCAGTATTTCCTCCAGGCCTTGTGTTTAAATTTGTGACAGTTCAGTGTTTCCTCCAGTCCTTGTGTTTAAATTTGTGACAGTTCAGTATTTCCTCCAGGCCTTGTGTTTAAATTTGTGACAGTTCAGAATTTCCTCCAGGCCTTGTGTTTAAATTTGTGACAGTTCAGTATTTCCTCAAGGCCTTGTGTTTAAATTTGTGACAGTTCAGTATTTCCTCCAGGCCTTGTGTTTAAATTTGTGACAGTTCAGTATTTACTCCAGGCCTTGTGTTTAAATTTGTGACAGTTCAGTATTTCCTCAAGGCCTTGTGTTTAAAGTTGTGACAGTTCAGTCTTTCCTCCGGGCCCTGTGCTTAAATTTGTGACAGTTCAGTATTTCCCTCCAGGCCTTGTGATTAAATTTGTGACAGTACAGTATTTCCTCCAGGCCCTGTGTTTAAATTCGTGACAGTTCAGTATTTCCTCCAGGCCCTGTGTTTAAATTTGTGACAGTTCAGTATTTCCTCCAGGCCTTGTGTTTAAATTTGTGACAGTTCAGAATTTCCTCCAGGCTCTGTGTTTAAATTTGTGACAGTTCAGTATTTCCTCCAGGCCCTGTGTTTAAATTTGTGACAGTTCAGTATTTCCTCCAGGCCTTGTGTTTAAATTTGTGACAGTTCAGTATTTCCTCCAGGCCCTGTGTTTAAATTTGTGACAGTTCAGTATTTCCTCCAGGCCTTGTGTTTAAATTTGTGACAGTTCAGAATTTCCTCCAGGCCTTGTGTTTAAATTTGTGACAGTTCAGTATTTCCTCAAGGCCTTGTGTTTAAAGTTGTGACAGTTCAGTCTTTCCTCCGGGCCCTGTGCTTAAATTTGTGACAGTTCAGTATTTCCCTCCAGGCCTTGTGTTTAAATTTGTGACAGTACAGTATTTCCTCCAGGCCCTGTGTTTAAATTTGTGACAGTTCAGTATTTCCTCCAGGCCCTGTGTTTAAATTTGTGACAGTTCAGTATTTCCTCCAGGCCTTGTGTTTAAATTTGTGACAGTTCAGTATTTCCTCCAGGCCTTGTGTTTAAATTTGTGACAGTTCAGTATTTCCTCCAGGCCTTGTGTTTAAATTTGTGACAGTTCAGTATTTCCTCCAGGCCTTGTGTTTAAATTTGTGACAGTTCAGTATTTCCTCCAGGCCCTGTGTTTAAATTTGTGACAGTTCAGTATTTCCTCCAGGCCCTGTGTTTAAATTTGTGACAGTTCAGTATTTCCTCCAGGCCCTGTGTTTAAATTTGTGACAGATCAGTATTTCCTCCAGGCCTTGTGTTTAAATTTGTGACAGTTCAGTATTTCCACCAGGACCTGTGTTTAATGCTGTTACAGTTCAGTGTTTCCCCCAAGACCTGTGTTTACAGTTGTGACAGTTCAGTATTTCCCCCAGGACCTGTGTTTAAAGTTGTGACAGTTCAGTATTTCCCCCAGGCCCTGTGTTTAATGTTCTGACAGTTCAGTATGTCCTCCAGGACCTGTCTTTAAAGTTGTGACAGTTCATTAGTTGCCCCAGTACCTGTGTTTAAAGTTGTGACAGTTCAGTATTTCCACCAGGACCTGTGTTTAATGCTGTTACAGTTCAGTGTTTCCCCCAAGACCTGTGTTTACAGTTGTGAGAGCTCAGTATTTCCCCCAGTACCTGTGTTTAAATTTGTGACAGTTCAGTATTTCCTCCAGGCCTTGTGTTTAAATTTGTGACAGATCAGTATTTCCTCCAGGCCTTGTGTTTAAATTTGTGACAGTTCAGTATTTCCACCAGGACCTGTGTTTAATGCTGTTACAGTTCAGTGTTTCCCCCAAGACCGGTGTTTACAGTTGTGAGAGCTCAGTATTTCCCCCAGTACCTGTGTTTAAAGTTGTGAGAGCTCAGTATTTCCCCCAGTACCTGTGTTTAAATTTGTGACAGTTCCGTATTTCCTCCAGGCCTGGTGTTTAAATTTGTGACACTTCAGTATTTCCTCCAGGCCCTGTGTTTAAATTTGTGACAGTTCAGTCTTTCCTCCAGGCCCTGTGTTTAATGTTGTGACAGTTCAGTATTTCCTCCAGGCCTTGTGTTTAAATTTGTGACAGTTCAGTATTTCCTCCAGGCCCTGTGTTTAAATTTGTGACTGTTCAGTATTTCCTCCAGGCCTTGTGTTTAAATTTGTGACAGTTCAGTATTTCCTCCAGGCCTTGTGTTTAAATTTGTGACAGTTCAGTATTTCCTCCAGGCCTTGTGTTTAAATTTGTGACAGTTCAGTATTTCCTCCGGGCCTTGTGTTTAAATTTGTGACTGTTCAGTATTTCCGCCAGGCCTTGTGTTTAAATTTGTGACAGTTCAGTATTTCCTCCAGGCCTTGTGTTTAAATTTGTGACTGTTCAGTATTTCCTCCAGGCCTTGTGTTTAAATTTGTGACAGTTCAGTATTTCCTCCAGGCCTTGTGTTTAAATTTGTGACAGTTCAGTATTTCCTCCAGGCCTTGTGTTTAAATTTGTGACAGTTCAGTATTTCCTCCAGGCCTTGTGTATAAATTTGTGACACTTCAGTATTTCCTCCAGGCCCTGTGTTTAAATTTGTGACAGTTCAGTATTTCCCTCCAGGCCTTGTGTTTAAAGTTGTGACAGTTCAGTATTTCCTCCAGGCCCTGTGTTTAAATTTGTGACAGTTCAGTATTTCCCTCCAGGCCTTGTGTTTAAATTTGTGACAGTTCAGTATTTCCCTACAGGCCCTGTGTTTAAATTTGTGACAGTTCAGTATTTCCCTCCAGGCCCTGTGTTTAAATTTGTGACAGTTCAGTATTTCTCCCAGGCATTGTGTTTAAATTTGTGACAGTTCAGTATTCCCTCCAGGCCTTGTTTTTAAATTTGTGACAGTTCAGTATTTCCTCCAGGCCTTGTGTTTAAATTTGTGACAGTTGAGTATTTCCTCCAGGCCCTGTGTTTAAATTTGTGACAGTTCAGTATTTTCTCCAGGCCTTGTGTATAAATTTGTGACACTTCAGTGTTTCCTCCAGGCCTTGTGTTTAAATTTGTGACAGTTCAGTCTTTCCTCCAGGCCCTGTGTTTAATGTTGTGACAGTTCAGTATTTCCTCCAGGCCTTGTGTTTAAATTTGTGACAGTTCAGTATTTCCTCCAGGCCTTGTGTTTAAATTTGTGACAGTTCAGTATTTCCTCCAGGCCCTGTGTTTAAATTTGTGACAGTTCAGTATTTCCTCCAGGCCCTGTGTTTAAATTTGTGACAGTTCAGTCTTTCCTCCAGGACCTGTGTTTAAGTTTGTGACAGGTCAGTATTTCATCCAGGCCTTGTGTTTAAATTTGTGACAGTTCAGTATTTCCTCCAGGCCTTGTGTTTAAATTTGTGACAGTTCAGTATTTCCTCCAGGCCTTGTGTTTAAATTTGTGACAGTTCAGTATTTCCTCCAGGCCAGGTGTTTAAATTTGTGACAGTTCAGTATTTCCTCCAGGCCTTGTGTTTAAATTTGTGACAGTTCAGTATTTCCTCCAGGCCTTGTGTTAAATTTGTGACAGTTCAGTATTTCCTCCAGGCCCTGTGTTTAAATTTGTGACAGTTCAGTCTTTCCTCCAGGACCTGTGTTTAAGTTTGTGACAGGTCAGTATTTCATCCAGGCCTTGTGTTTAAATTTGTGACAGTTCAGTATTTCCTCCAGGCCTTGTGTTTAAATTTGTGACAGTTCAGTATTTCCTCCAGGCCTTGTGTTTAAATTTGTGACAGTTCAGTATTTCCTCCAGGCCAGGTGTTTAAATTTGTGACAGTTCAGTATTTCCTCCAGGCCTTGTGTTTAAATTTGTGACAGTTCAGTATTTCCTCCAGGCCTTGTGTTAAATTTGTGACAGTTCAGTATTTCCTCCAGGCCTTGTGTTAAATTTGTGACAGTTCAGTATTTCCTCCAGGCCTTGTGTTAAATTTGTGACAGTTCAGTATTTCCTCCAGGCCTTGTGTTTAAATTTGTGACAGTTCAGAATTTCCTCCAGGCCTTGTGTTAAATTTGTGACAGTTCAGTATTTCCTCCAGGCCTTGTGTTTAAATTTGTGACAGTTCAGTATTTCCTCCAGGCCTTGTGTTTAAATTTGTGACAGTTCAGTATTTCCTCCAGGCCCTGTGTTTAAATTAGTGACAGTTCAGTATTTCCTCCAGGCCCTGTGTTTAAATTTGTGACAGTTCAGTATTTCCTCCAGGCCTTGTGTTTAAATTTGTGACAGTTCAGTATTTCCTCCAGGCCTTGTGATTAAATTTGTGACAGTTCAGTATTTCCTCCAGGCCTTGTGTTTAAATTTGTGACAGTTCAGTATTTCCTCCAGGCCCTGTGTTTAATGTTGTGACAGTTCAGTATTCCCTCCAGGCCCTGTGTTTAAATTTGTGACAGTTCAGTATTTCCTCCAGGCCTTGTGTTTAAATTTGTGACAGTTCAGTATTTCCTCCAGGCCTTGTGTTTAAATTTGTGACAGTTCAGTATTCCCTCCAGGCCCTGTGTTTAAATTTGTGACAGTTCAGTATTTCCTCCAGGCCCTGTGTTTAATGTTGTGACAGTTCAGTATTCCCTCCAGGCCCTGTGTTTAAATTTGTGACAGTTCAGTATTTCCTCCAGGCCTTGTGTTTAAATTTGTGACAGTTCAGTATTTCCTCCAGGCCTTGTGTTTAAATTTGTGACAGTTCAGTATTCCCTCCAGGCCCTGTGTTTAAATTTGTGACAGTTCAGTATTCCCTCCAGGCCCTGTGTTTAAATTTGTGACAGTTCAGTATTTCCTCCAGGCCTTGTGTTTAAATTTGTGACAGTTCAGTATTTCCTCCAGGCCTTGTGTATAAATTTGTGACAGTTCAGTATTTCCTCCAGGCCCTGTGTTTAAAGTTGTGACAGTTCAGTCGTTCCTGGCACTGTGTTTAAATTTGTGACAGATCAGTATTTCCTCCAGGCCTTGTGTTTAAATTTGTGACAGATCAGTATTTCCTCCAGGCCCTGTGTTTAAAGTTGTGACAGTTCAGTCGTTCCTGGCACTGTGTTTAAATTTGTGACAGATCAGTATTTCCTCCAGGCCTTGTGTTTAAATTTGTGACAGTTCAGTATTTCCCCCAGGCCCTGTGTTTAAATTTGTGACAGATCAGTATTTCCTCCAGGCCTTGTGTTTAAATTTGTGACAGATCAGTATTTCCTCCAGGCCTTGTGTTTAAATTTGTGACAGTTCAGTATTTCCTCCAGGCCTTGTGTTTAAATTTGTGACAGTTCAGTCTTTCCTCCAGGCCCTGTGTTTAAAGTTGTGACAGTTCAGTCGTTCCTGGCACTGTGTTTAAATTTGTGACAGTTCAGTATTTCCTCCAGGCCCTGTGTTTAAATTTGTGACAGTTCAGTATTTCCTCCAGGCCTTGTGTTTAAATTTGTGACAGTTCAGTATTTCCTCCAGGCCCTGTGTTTAAATTAGTGACAGTTCAGTATTTCCTCCAGTCCCTGTGTTTAAATTTGTGACAGTTCAGTATTTCCTCCAGGCCTTGTGTTTAAATTTGTGACAGTTCAGTATTTCCTCCAGGCCTTGTGATTAAATTTGTGACAGTTCAGTATTTCCTCCAGGCCTTGTGTTTAAATTTGTGACAGTTCAGTATTTCCTCCAGGCCCTGTGTTTAATGTTGTGACAGTTCAGTATTCCCTCCAGGCCCTGTGTTTAAATTTGTGACAGTTCAGTATTTCCTCCAGGCCTTGTGTTTAAATTTGTGACAGTTCAGTATTTCCTCCAGGCCTTGTGTTTAAATTTGTGACAGTTCAGTATTCCCTCCAGGCCCTGTGTTTAAATTTGTGACAGTTCAGTATTTCCTCCAGGCCCTGTGTTTAATGTTGTGACAGTTCAGTATTCCCTCCAGGCCCTGTGTTTAAATTTGTGACAGTTCAGTATTTCCTCCAGGCCTTGTGTTTAAATTTGTG
This sequence comes from Heterodontus francisci, assembly GCF_036365525.1. NCBI lineage: Eukaryota > Metazoa > Chordata > Chondrichthyes > Heterodontiformes > Heterodontidae > Heterodontus > Heterodontus francisci. The sequence continues at coordinate 961,584 of NW_027140937.1, forward strand.
ACAGTTCAGTATTTCCTCCAGGCCTTGTGTTTAAATTTGTGACAGTTCAGTATTCCCTCCAGGCCCTGTGTTTAAATTTGTGACAGTTCAGTATTCCCTCCAGGCCCTGTGTTTAAATTTGTGACAGTTCAGTATTTCCTCCAGGCCTTGTGTTTAAATTTGTGACAGTTCAGTATTTCCTCCAGGCCTTGTGTTTAAATTTGTGACAGTTCAGTATTTCCTCCAGGCCCTGTGTTTAAAGTTGTGACAGTTCAGTCGTTCCTGGCACTGTGTTTAAATTTGTGACAGATCAGTATTTCCTCCAGGCCTTGTGTTTAAATTTGTGACAGTTCAGTATTTCCTCCAGGCCTTGTGTTTAAATTTGTGACAGTTCAGTATTTCCTCCAGGCCTTGTGTTTAAATTTGTGACAGTTCAGTATTTCCTCCAGGCCTTGTGTTTAAATTTGTGACAGTTCAGTATTTCCTCCAGGCCTTGTGTTTAAATTTGTGACTGTTCAGTCTTTCCTGCAGACCCTGTGTTTAAATTTGTGACAGTTCAGTATTTCCTCCAGGCCCTGTGTTTAAATTTGTGACAGTTCAGTATTTCATACAGGCCTTGTGTTTAAATTTGTGACAGTTCAGTATTTCCTCCAGGACCTGTGTTTAAATTTGTGACTGTTCAGTATTTCCTCCAGGCCCTGTGTTTAAAGTTGTGACAGTTCAGTATTTCCTCCAGGCCTTGTGTTTAAATTTGTGACTGTTCAGTATTTCATCCAGGCCTTGTGTTTAAATTTGTGACAGTTCAATATTCCCTCCAGGCCTTGTGTTTATATTTGTGACATTTCAGTATTCCCTCCAGGCCCTGTGTTTAAATTTGTGACTGTTCAGTATTTCCTCCAGGCCCTGTGTTTAAATTTGTGACAATTCAGTCTTTCCTGGCCCTGTGTTTAAATTTGTGACAGTTCAATATTCCCTCCAGGCCTTGTGTTTATATTTGTGACAGTTCAGTATTCCCTCCAGGCCCTGTGTTTAAATTTGTGACTTTTCAGTATTTCCTCCAGGCCCTGTGTTTAAAGTTGTGACAGTTCAGTATTTCCTCCAGGCCTTGTGTTTAAATTTGTGACTGTTCAGTATTTCATCCAGGCCTTGTGTTTAAATTTGTGACAGTTCAATATTCCCTCCAGGCCTTGTGTTTATATTTGTGACAGTTCAGTATTTCCTCCAGGCCCTGTGTTTAATTTTGTGACAGTTCAGTATTTCCTCCAGGCCCTGTGTTTAAATTTGTAACAGTTCAGTATTTCCTCCAGGCCTTGTATTTAAATTTGTGACAGTTCAGTATTTCCTCCAGGCCTAGTGTTTAAATTTGTGACAGTTCAGTATTTCCTCCAGGCCTTGTGTTTAAATTTGTGACAGTTCAGTATTCCCTCCAGGCCTTGTGTTTAAATTTGTGACAGTTCAGTATTTCCTCCAGGCCTTGTGTTTAAATTTGTGACAGATCAGTGTTTCCTCCAGGCCTTGTGTTTAAATTTGTGACAGTTCAGTGTTTCCTCCAGGCCTTGTGTTTAAATGTGTGACTGTTCAGTATTTACTCCAGGCCCTGTGTTTAAATTTGTGACAGTTCAGTGTTTCCTCCAGGCCTTGTGTTTAAATTTGTGACAGTTCAGTATTCCCTCCAGGCCTTGTGTTTAAATTTGTGACAGTTCAGTTTTTCCCTCCAGGCCCTGTGTTTAAATTTGTGACAGTTCAGTATTCCCTCCAGGCCTTGTGTTTAAATTTGTGACAGTTCAGAATTTCCTCCAGGCCTTGTGTTTAAATTTGTGACAGTTCAGTATTTCCTCCAGGTCTTGTGTTTAAATTTGTGACAGTTCAGAATTTCCTCCAGGCCTTGTGTTTAAATTTGTGACAGTTCAGTATTTCCTCCAGGCCTTGTGTTTAAATTTGTGACAGTTCAGTATTTCCTCCAGGCCTTGTGTTTAAATTTGTGACAGTTCAGTATTTCCTCCAGGCCTTGTGTTTAAATTTGTGACAGTTCAGTATTTCCTCCAGGCCTTGTGTTTAAATTTGTGACAGTTCAGTATTTCCTCAAGGCCTTGTGTTTAAATTTGTGACAGTTCAGTATTTCCTCCAGACCCTGTGTTTAAAGTTGTGACAGTTCAGTCTTTCCTCCGGGCCCTGTGCTTAAATTTGTGACAGTTCAGTATTTCCCTCCAGGCCTTGTGTTTAAATTTGTGACAGTACAGTATTTCCTCCAGGCCCTGTGTTTAAATTTGTGACAGTTCAGTATTTCCTCCAGGCCCTGTGTTTAAATTTGTGACAGTTCAGTATTTCCTCCAGGCCTTGTGTTTAAATTTGTGACAGTTCAGTATTTCCTCCAGGCCTTGTGTTTAAATTTGTGACAGTTCAGTATTTCCTCCAGACCCTGTGTTTAAATTTGTGACAGTTCAGTCTTTCCTCCGGGCCCTGTGCTTAAATTTGTGACAGTTCAGTATTTCCTCCAGGCCTTGTGTTTAAATTTGTGACAGTTCAGTATTTCCTCCAGGCCTTGTGTTTAAATTTGTGACAGTTCAGTATTTCCTCCAGGCCTTGTGTTTAAATTTGTGACAGATCAGTATTTCCTCCAGGCCTTGTGTTTAAATTTGTGACAGTTCAGTATTTCCTCCAGGCCTTGTGTTTAAATTTGTGACAGTTCAGTATTTCCTCCAGGCCTTTTGTTTAAATTTGTGACAGTTCAGTATTTACTCCAGGCCTTGTGTTTAAATTTGTGACAGTTCAGTATTTCCTCCAGGCCTTTTGTTTAAATTTGTGACAGATCAGTATTTCCTCCAGGCCTTGTGTTTAAATTTGTGACAGTTCAGTATTTACTCCAGGCCTTGTGTTTAAATTTGTGACAGTTCAGTATTTCCTCCAGGCCTTTTGTTTAAATTTGTGACAGTTCAGTATTTCCTCCAGGCCTTGTGTTTAAATTTGTGACAGTTCAGTATTTCCTCCAGGCCTTTTGTTTAAATTTGTGACAGATCAGTATTTCCTCCAGGCCTTGTGTTTAAATTTGTGACAGTTCAGTATTTCCTCCAGGCCTTGTGTTTAAATTTGTGACAGTTCAGTATTTCCTCCAGGCGTTGTGTTTAAATTTGTGACAGATCAGTATTTCCTCCAGGCCTTGTGTTTAAATTTGTGACAGTTCAGTATTTCCACCAGGACCTGTGTTTAATGCTGTTACAGTTCAGTGTTTCCCCCAAGACCTGTGTTTACAGTTGTGAGAGCTCAGTATTTCCCCCAGTAACTGTGTTTAAAGTTGTGACAGTTCAGTATTTCCCCCAGGACCTGTGTTTAAAGTTGTGACAGTTCAGTATTTCCCCCAGGCCTTGTGTTTAATGTTCTGACAGTTCAGTATTTCCTCCAGGACCTGTCTTTAAAGTTGTGACAGTTCAGTATTTCCCCCAGGCCCTGTGTTTAATGTCCTGACAGTTCAGTATTTCCTCCAGGACCTGTCTTTAAAGTTGTGACAGTTCAGTATTTCCCCCAGGCCCTGTGTTTAATGTCCTGACAGTTCAGTATTTCCTCCAGGACCTGTCTTTAAAGTTGTGACAGTTCATTAGTTGCCCCAGTACCTGTGTTTAAAGATGTGAAAGTTCATTGTTTCCCCCAAGACCTGCCTTTAATGTTGTGACAGTTCAGTATTCCTTCAAGGCCCTGTGTTTACAATTGTGACAGCTCAGTATTTCCCCAAGACCTGTGTTTAAAGTTGTGACAGTTCAGTATTTCCACCAGGACCTGTGTTTAATGCTGTTACAGTTCAGTGTTTCCCCCAAGACCTGTGTTTACAGTTGTGAGAGCTCAGTATTTCCTCCAGGCCCTGTGTTTAAAGTTGTGACAGTTCCGTATTTCCTCCAGGCCTGGTGTTTAAATTTGTGGCAGTTCAGTATTTCCTCCAGGCCTTGTGTATAAATTTGTGACAGTTCAGTCTTTCCTCCAGGCCCTGTGTTTAAATTTGTGACAGTTCAGTCTTTCCTCCAGGCCCTGTGTTTAAATTTGTGACAGTTCAGTATTTCCTCCAGGCCTTGTGTTTAATATTGTGACAGTTCCGTATTTCCTCCAGGCCCTGTGTTTAAATTTGTGACAGTTCAGTATTTCCCTCCAGGCCTTGTGTTTAAATTTGTGACAGTTCAGTATTTCCTCCAGGCCTTGTGTTTAATATTGTGACAGTTCCGTATTTCCTCCAGGCCCTGTGTTTAAATTTGTGACAGTTCAGTATTTCCCTCCAGGCCTTGTGTTTAAATTTGTGACAGTTCAGTATTTCCCTCCAGGCCTTGTGTTTAAATTTGTGACAGTACAGTATTTCCTCCAGGCCCTGTGTTTAAATTTGTGACAGTTCAGTATTTCCTCCAGGCCCTGTGTTTAAATTTGTGACAGTTCAGTATTTCCTCCAGGCCTTGTGTTTAAATTTGTGACAGTTCAGTATTTCCTCCAGGCCCTGTGTTTAAATTTGTGACAGTTCAGTATTTCCTCCAGGCCTTGTGTATAAATTTGTGACACTTCAGTATTTCCTCCAGGCCCTGTGTTTAAATTTGTGACAGTTCAGTCTTTCCTCCAGGCCCTGTGTTTAAATTTGTGACAGCTCAGTATTTCCCTCCAGGCCCTGTGTTTAAATTTGTGACAGTTCAGTATTTCCTCCAGGCCTTGTGTTTAAATTTGTGACAGTTCAGTATTTCCTCCAGGCCTTGTGTTTAAATTTGTGACAGTTCCGTATTTCCTCCAGGCCCTGTGTTTAAATTTGTGACAGTTCAGTATTTCCCTCCAGGCCTTGTGTTTAAATTTGTGACAGTTCAGTATTTCCCTCCAGGCCTTGTGTTTAAATTTGTGACAGTACAGTATTTCCTCCAGGCCCTGTGTTTAAATTTGTGACAGTTCAGTATTTCCTCCAGGCCCTGTGTTTAAATTTGTGACAGTTCAGTATTTCCTCCAGGCCCTGTGTTTAAATTTGTGACAGTTCAGTATTTCCTCCAGGCCCTGTGTTTAAATTTGTGACAGTTCAGTATTTCCTCCAGGCCCTGTGTTTAAATTTGTGACAGTTCAGTATTTCCTCCAGGCCTTGTGTTTAAATTTGTGACAGTTCAGTATTTCCTCCAGACCCTGTGTTTAAAGTTGTGACAGTTCAGTCTTTCCTCCGGGCCCTGTGCTTAAATTTGTGACAGTTCAGTATTTCCTCCAGGCCTTGTGTTTAAATTTGTGACAGTTCAGTATTTCCTCCAGGCCCTGTGTTTAAATTTGTGACAGTTCAGTATTTCCTCCAGGCCTTGTGTTTAAATTTGTGACAGTTCAGTATTTCCTCCAGACCCTGTGTTTAAAGTTGTGACAGTTCAGTCTTTCCTCCGGGCCCTGTGCTTAAATTTGTGACAGTTCAGTATTTCCTCCAGGCCTTGTGTTTAAATTTGTGACAGTTCAGTATTTCCTCCAGGCCTTGTGTTTAAATTTGTGACAGATCAGTATTTCCTCCAGGCCTTGTGTTTAAATTTGTGACAGTTCAGTATTTCCACCAGGACCTGTGTTTAATGCTGTTACAGTTCAGTGTTTCCCCCAAGACCTGTGTTTACAGTTGTGAGAGCTCAGTATTTCCCCCAGTAACTGTGTTTAAAGTTGTGACAGTTCAGTATTTCCCCCAGGACCTGTGTTTAAAGTTGTGACAGTTCAGTATTTCCCCCAGGCCCTGTGTTTAATGTTCTGACAGTTCAGTATTTCCTCCAGGACCTGTCTTTAAAGTTGTGACAGTTCAGTATTTCCCCCAGGCCCTGTGTTTAATGTTCTGACAGTTCAGTATTTCCTCCAGGACCTGTCTTTAAAGTTGTGACAGTTCATTAGTTGCCCCAGTACCTGTGTTTGAAGATGTGAAAGTTCATTGTTTCCCCCAAGACCTGCCTTTAATGTTGTGACAGTTCAGTATTCCTTCAAGGCCCTGTGTTTACAATTGTGACAGCTCAGTATTTCCCCAAGACCTGTGTTTAAAGTTGTGACAGTTCAGTATTTCCACCAGGACCTGTGTTTAATGCTGTTACAGTTCAGTGTTTCCCCCAAGACCTGTGTTTACAGTTGTGAGAGCTCAGTATTTCCTCCAGGCCCTGTGTTTAAAGTTGTGACAGTTCCGTATTTCCTCCAGGCCTGGTGTTTAAATTTGTGGCAGTTCAGTATTTCCTCCAGGCCTTGTGTATAAATTTGTGACACTTCAGTATTTCCTCCAGGCCCTGTGTTTAAATTTGTGACAGTTCAGTCTTTCCTCCAGGCCCTGTGTTTAAATTTGTGACAGCTCAGTATTTCCCTCCATGCCCTGTGTTTAAATTTGTGACAGTTCAGTATTTCCTCCAGGCCTTGTGTTTAATATTGTGACAGTTCCGTATTTCCTCCAGGCCCTGTGTTTAAATTTGTGACAGTTCAGTATTTCCCTCCAGGCCTTGTGTTTAAATTTGTCACAGTTCAGTATTTCCCTCCAGGACTTGTGTTTAAATTTGTGACAGTTCAGTATTTCCTCCAGGCCTTGTGTTTAAATTTGTGACAGTTCAGTATTTCCTCCAGGCCTTGTGTATAAATTTGTGACAGTTCAGTATTTGCCTCCAGGCCTTGTGTTTAAATTTGTGACAGTTCAGTATTTCCTCCAGGCCTTGTGTTTAAATTTGTGACAGTTCAGTATTTCCTCCAGGCCTTGTGCTTAAATTTGTGACAGTTCAGTATTTCCTCCAGGCCTTGTGTATAAATTTGTGACACTTCAGTATTTCCTCCAGGCCCTGTGTTTAATGTTGTGACAGTTCAGTATTTCCCTCCAGGCCTTGTGTTTAAAGTTGTGACAGTACAGTATTTCCTCCAGGCCCTGTGTTTAAATTTGTGACAGTTCAGTATTTCCCTCCAGGCCTTGTGTTTAAATTTGTGACAGTTCAGTATTTCCCTCCAGGCCCTGTGTTTAAATTTGTGACAGTTCAGTATTTCCCCCAGGCATTGTGTTTAAATTTGTGACAGTTCAGTATTTCCCTCCAGGCCTTGTGTTTAAATTTGTGACAGTTCAGTATTTCCTCCAGGCCTTGTGTTTAAATTTGTGACAGTTCAGTATTTCCCTCCAGGCCTTGTGTTTAAATTTGTGACAGTTCAGTATTTCCTCCAGGCCTTGTGTTTAAATTTGTGACAGTTCAGTATTTCCTCCAGGCCCTGTGTTTAAATTTGTGACAGTTCAGTATTTCCCCCAGGCATTGTGTTTAAATTTGTAACAGTTCAGTATTCCCTCCAGGCCCTGTGTTTTAATTTGTGACAGTTCAGTATTCCCTCCAGGCCCTGTGTTTAAATTTGTGACAGTTCAGTATTCCCTCCAGGCCTTGTGTTTAAATTTGTGACAGTTCAGTATTTCCTCCAGGCCTTGTGTTTAAATTTGTGACAGTTGAGTATTTCCTCCAGGCCCTGTGTTTAAATTTGTGACAGTTCAGTATTTCCTCCAGGCCTTGTGTATAAATTTGTGACACTTCAGTATTTCCTCCAGGCCTTGTGTTTAAATTTGTGACAGTTCAGAATTTCCTCCAGGCCTTGTGTTTAAATTTGTGACAGTTCAGTATTTCCTCAAGGCCTTGTGTTTAAATTTGTGACAGTTCAGTATTTCCTCCAGGCCTTGTGTTTAAATTTGTGACAGTTCAGAATTTCCTCCAGGCCTTGTGTTTAAATTTGTGACAGTTCAGTATTTCCTCAAGGCCTTGTGTTTAAATTTGTGACAGTTCAGTCTTTCCTCCGGGCCCTGTGCTTAAATTTGTGACAGTTCAGTATTTCCCTCCAGGCCTTGTGTTTAAATTTGTGACAGTTCAGTATTTCCTCCAGGCCCTGTGTTTAATGTTGTGACAGATCAGTATTTCCTCCAGGCCTTGTGTTTAAATTTGTGACAGTTCAGTATTTCCACCAGGACCTGTGTTTAATGCTGTTACAGTTCAGTGTTTCCCCCAAGACCTGTGTTTACAGTTGTGAGAGCTCAGTATTTCCCCCAGTAACTGTGTTTAAAGTTGTGACAGTTCAGTATTTCCCCCAGGACCTGTGTTTAAAGTTGTGACAGTTCAGTATTTCCCCCAGGCCTTGTGTTTAATGTTCTGACAGTTCAGTATTTCCTCCAGGACCTGTCTTTAAAGTTGTGACAGTTCAGTATTTCCCCCAGGCCCTGTGTTTAATGTCCTGACAGTTCAGTATTTCCTCCAGGACCTGTCTTTAAAGTTGTGACAGTTCAGTATTTCCCCCAGGCCCTGTGTTTAATGTCCTGACAGTTCAGTATTTCCTCCAGGACCTGTCTTTAAAGTTGTGACAGTTCATTAGTTGCCCCAGTACCTGTGTTTAAAGATGTGAAAGTTCATTGTTTCCCCCAAGACCTGCCTTTAATGTTGTGACAGTTCAGTATTCCTTCAAGGCCCTGTGTTTACAATTGTGACAGCTCAGTATTTCCCCAAGACCTGTGTTTAAAGTTGTGACAGTTCAGTATTTCCACCAGGACCTGTGTTTAATGCTGTTACAGTTCAGTGTTTCCCCCAAGACCTGTGTTTACAGTTGTGAGAGCTCAGTATTTCCTCCAGGCCCTGTGTTTAAAGTTGTGACAGTTCCGTATTTCCTCCAGGCCTGGTGTTTAAATTTGTGGCAGTTCAGTATTTCCTCCAGGCCTTGTGTATAAATTTGTGACAGTTCAGTCTTTCCTCCAGGCCCTGTGTTTAAATTTGTGACAGTTCAGTCTTTCCTCCAGGCCCTGTGTTTAAATTTGTGACAGTTCAGTATTTCCTCCAGGCCTTGTGTTTAATATTGTGACAGTTCCGTATTTCCTCCAGGCCCTGTGTTTAAATTTGTGACAGTTCAGTATTTCCCTCCAGGCCTTGTGTTTAAATTTGTGACAGTTCAGTATTTCCTCCAGGCCTTGTGTTTAATATTGTGACAGTTCCGTATTTCCTCCAGGCCCTGTGTTTAAATTTGTGACAGTTCAGTATTTCCCTCCAGGCCTTGTGTTTAAATTTGTGACAGTTCAGTATTTCCCTCCAGGCCTTGTGTTTAAATTTGTGACAGTACAGTATTTCCTCCAGGCCCTGTGTTTAAATTTGTGACAGTTCAGTATTTCCTCCAGGCCCTGTGTTTAAATTTGTGACAGTTCAGTATTTCCTCCAGGCCTTGTGTTTAAATTTGTGACAGTTCAGTATTTCCTCCAGGCCCTGTGTTTAAATTTGTGACAGTTCAGTATTTCCTCCAGGCCTTGTGTATAAATTTGTGACACTTCAGTATTTCCTCCAGGCCCTGTGTTTAAATTTGTGACAGTTCAGTCTTTCCTCCAGGCCCTGTGTTTAAATTTGTGACAGCTCAGTATTTCCCTCCAGGCCCTGTGTTTAAATTTGTGACAGTTCAGTATTTCCTCCAGGCCTTGTGTTTAAATTTGTGACAGTTCAGTATTTCCTCCAGGCCTTGTGTTTAAATTTGTGACAGTTCCGTATTTCCTCCAGGCCCTGTGTTTAAATTTGTGACAGTTCAGTATTTCCCTCCAGGCCTTGTGTTTAAATTTGTGACAGTTCAGTATTTCCCTCCAGGCCTTGTGTTTAAATTTGTGACAGTACAGTATTTCCTCCAGGCCCTGTGTTTAAATTTGTGACAGTTCAGTATTTCCTCCAGGCCCTGTGTTTAAATTTGTGACAGTTCAGTATTTCCTCCAGGCCCTGTGTTTAAATTTGTGACAGTTCAGTATTTCCTCCAGGCCCTGTGTTTAAATTTGTGACAGTTCAGTATTTCCTCCAGGCCCTGTGTTTAAATTTGTGACAGTTCAGTATTTCCTCCAGGCCTTGTGTTTAAATTTGTGACAGTTCAGTATTTCCTCCAGACCCTGTGTTTAAAGTTGTGACAGTTCAGTCTTTCCTCCGGGCCCTGTGCTTAAATTTGTGACAGTTCAGTATTTCCTCCAGGCCTTGTGTTTAAATTTGTGACAGTTCAGTATTTCCTCCAGGCCCTGTGTTTAAATTTGTGACAGTTCAGTATTTCCTCCAGGCCTTGTGTTTAAATTTGTGACAGTTCAGTATTTCCTCCAGACCCTGTGTTTAAAGTTGTGACAGTTCAGTCTTTCCTCCGGGCCCTGTGCTTAAATTTGTGACAGTTCAGTATTTCCTCCAGGCCTTGTGTTTAAATTTGTGACAGTTCAGTATTTCCTCCAGGCCTTGTGTTTAAATTTGTGACAGATCAGTATTTCCTCCAGGCCTTGTGTTTAAATTTGTGACAGTTCAGTATTTCCACCAGGACCTGTGTTTAATGCTGTTACAGTTCAGTGTTTCCCCCAAGACCTGTGTTTACAGTTGTGAGAGCTCAGTATTTCCCCCAGTAACTGTGTTTAAAGTTGTGACAGTTCAGTATTTCCCCCAGGACCTGTGTTTAAAGTTGTGACAGTTCAGTATTTCCCCCAGGCCCTGTGTTTAATGTTCTGACAGTTCAGTATTTCCTCCAGGACCTGTCTTTAAAGTTGTGACAGTTCAGTATTTCCCCCAGGCCCTGTGTTTAATGTTCTGACAGTTCAGTATTTCCTCCAGGACCTGTCTTTAAAGTTGTGACAGTTCATTAGTTGCCCCAGTACCTGTGTTTGAAGATGTGAAAGTTCATTGTTTCCCCCAAGACCTGCCTTTAATGTTGTGACAGTTCAGTATTCCTTCAAGGCCCTGTGTTTACAATTGTGACAGCTCAGTATTTCCCCAAGACCTGTGTTTAAAGTTGTGACAGTTCAGTATTTCCACCAGGACCTGTGTTTAATGCTGTTACAGTTCAGTGTTTCCCCCAAGACCTGTGTTTACAGTTGTGAGAGCTCAGTATTTCCTCCAGGCCCTGTGTTTAAAGTTGTGACAGTTCCGTATTTCCTCCAGGCCTGGTGTTTAAATTTGTGGCAGTTCAGTATTTCCTCCAGGCCTTGTGTATAAATTTGTGACACTTCAGTATTTCCTCCAGGCCCTGTGTTTAAATTTGTGACAGTTCAGTCTTTCCTCCAGGCCCTGTGTTTAAATTTGTGACAGCTCAGTATTTCCCTCCATGCCCTGTGTTTAAATTTGTGACAGTTCAGTATTTCCTCCAGGCCTTGTGTTTAATATTGTGACAGTTCCGTATTTCCTCCAGGCCCTGTGTTTAAATTTGTGACAGTTCAGTATTTCCCTCCAGGCCTTGTGTTTAAATTTGTCACAGTTCAGTATTTCCCTCCAGGACTTGTGTTTAAATTTGTGACAGTTCAGTATTTCCTCCAGGCCTTGTGTTTAAATTTGTGACAGTTCAGTATTTCCTCCAGGCCTTGTGTATAAATTTGTGACAGTTCAGTATTTGCCTCCAGGCCTTGTGTTTAAATTTGTGACAGTTCAGTATTTCCTCCAGGCCTTGTGTTTAAATTTGTGACAGTTCAGTATTTCCTCCAGGCCTTGTGCTTAAATTTGTGACAGTTCAGTATTTCCTCCAGGCCTTGTGTATAAATTTGTGACACTTCAGTATTTCCTCCAGGCCCTGTGTTTAATGTTGTGACAGTTCAGTATTTCCCTCCAGGCCTTGTGTTTAAAGTTGTGACAGTACAGTATTTCCTCCAGGCCCTGTGTTTAAATTTGTGACAGTTCAGTATTTCCCTCCAGGCCTTGTGTTTAAATTTGTGACAGTTCAGTATTTCCCTCCAGGCCCTGTGTTTAAATTTGTGACAGTTCAGTATTTCCCCCAGGCATTGTGTTTAAATTTGTGACAGTTCAGTATTTCCCTCCAGGCCTTGTGTTTAAATTTGTGACAGTTCAGTATTTCCTCCAGGCCTTGTGTTTAAATTTGTGACAGTTCAGTATTTCCCTCCAGGCCTTGTGTTTAAATTTGTGACAGTTCAGTATTTCCTCCAGGCCTTGTGTTTAAATTTGTGACAGTTCAGTATTTCCTCCAGGCCTTGTGTTTAAATTTGTGACAGTTCAGTATTTCCTCCAGGCCCTGTGTTTAAATTTGTGACAGTTCAGTATTTCCCCCAGGCATTGTGTTTAAATTTGTAACAGTTCAGTATTCCCTCCAGGCCCTGTGTTTTAATTTGTGACAGTTCAGTATTCCCTCCAGGCCCTGTGTTTAAATTTGTGACAGTTCAGTATTCCCTCCAGGCCTTGTGTTTAAATTTGTGACAGTTCAGTATTTCCTCCAGGCCTTGTGTTTAAATTTGTGACAGTTGAGTATTTCCTCCAGGCCCTGTGTTTAAATTTGTGACAGTTCAGTATTTCCTCCAGGCCTTGTGTATAAATTTGTGACACTTCAGTATTTCCTCCAGGCCTTGTGTTTAAATTTGTGACAGTTCAGAATTTCCTCCAGGCCTTGTGTTTAAATTTGTGACAGTTCAGTATTTCCTCAAGGCCTTGTGTTTAAATTTGTGACAGTTCAGTATTTCCTCCAGGCCTTGTGTTTAAATTTGTGACAGTTCAGAATTTCCTCCAGGCCTTGTGTTTAAATTTGTGACAGTTCAGTATTTCCTCAAGGCCTTGTGTTTAAATTTGTGACAGTTCAGTCTTTCCTCCGGGCCCTGTGCTTAAATTTGTGACAGTTCAGTATTTCCCTCCAGGCCTTGTGTTTAAATTTGTGACAGTTCAGTATTTCCTCCAGGCCCTGTGTTTAATGTTGTGACAGTTCAGTATTCCCTCCAGGCCCTGTGTTTAAATTTGTGACAGTTCAGTATTTCCTCCAGGCCTTGTGTTTAAATTTGTGACAGTTCAGTATTTCCTCCAGGCCTTGTGTTTAAATTTGTGACAGTTCAGTATTTCCTTCAGGCCCTGTGTTTAAATTTGTGACAGTTCAGTATTTCCTCCAGTCCCTGTGTTTAAATTTGTGACAGTTCAGTATTTCCTCCAGTCCCTGTGTTTAAATTTGTGACAGTTCAGTATTTCCTCCAGGCCCTGTGTTTAAATTTGTGACAGTTCAGTATTTCCTCCAGGCCCTGTGTTTAAATTTGTGACAGTTCAGTATTTCCTCCAGGCATTGTGTTTAAATTTGTGACAGTTCAGTATTTACTCCAGGCCCTGTGTTTAAATTTGTGACAGTTCAGTATTTCCTCCAGGCCTTGTGTTTAAATTTGTGACAGTTCAGTATTTCCTCCAGGCCCTGTGTTTAAATTTGTGACAGTTCAGTATTTACTCCAGGCCCTGTGTTTAAATTTGTGACAGTTCAGTATTTCCTCCAGGCCCTGTGTTTAAATTTGTGACAGTTCAGTATTTACTCCAGGCCTTGTGTTTAAATTTGTGACAGTTCAGTATTTCCTCCAGACCCTGTGTTTAAATTTGTGACAGTTAAGTAATTCCTCCAGGCCTTGTGTTTAAATTTGTGACAGTTCAGCATTTTCTCCAGGCCCTGTGTTTAAATTTGTGACAGTTAAGTATTTCCTCCAGACCCTGTGTTTAAATTTGTGACAGTTCAGTATTTCCTCCAGTCCCTGTGTTTAAATTTGTGACAGTTCAGTATTCCCTCCAGGCCTTGTGTTTAAATTTGTGACAGTTCAGCATTTTCTCCAGGCCCTGTGTTTAAATTTGTGACAGTTCAGTATTCCCTCCAGGCCTTGTGTTTAAATTTGTGACAGTTCAGTATTTCCTCCAGGCCTAGTGTTTAAATTTGTGACAGTTCAGTATTCCCTCCAGGCCTTGTGTTTAAATTTGTGACAGTTCAGTATTTCCTCCAGGCCTTGTGTTTAAATTTGTGACAGTTCAGTATTTCCTCCAGGCCTTGTGTTTAAATTTGTGACAGTTCAGTATTTCCTCCAGACCCTGTGTTTAAATTTGTGACAGTTCAGTATTTCCTCCAGGCCTTGTGTTTAAATTTGTGACAGTTCAGTATTTCCTCCAGGCCCTGTGTTTAAAATTGTGACAGTTCAGTATTTCCTCCAGGCCTTGTGTTTAAATTTGTGACAGTTCAGTATTTCCTCCAGACCCTGTGTTTAAATTTGTGACAGTTCAGTATTTTCTCCAGGCCTTGTGTTTAAATTTGTGACAGTTCAGTATTTCCTCCAGGCCCTGTGTTTAATTTTGTGACAGTTCAGTATTTCCTCCAGGCCTTGTGTTTAAATTTGTGACAGTTCAGTATTTCCTCCAGGCGTTTTGTTTAAATTTGTGACAGATCAGTATTTCCTCCAGGCCCTGTGTTTTAATTTGTGACAGTTCAGTATTTCCTCCAGGCCTTGTGTTTAAATTTGTGAGAGTTCAGTTTTCCCTCCAGGCATTTTGTTTAAATTTGTGACAGTTCAGTATTTCCTCCAGGCCTTGTGTTTAAATTTGTGAGAGTTCAGTATTCCCTCCAGGCCTTGTGTTTAAATTTGTGACAGTTCAGTCTTTCCTCCAGACCCTGTGTTTAAAGTTGTGACTGTTCCGTCCTTCCTGGCCTTGTGTTTAAATTTGTGACCGTTCTGTATTTCCTCCAGGCCTTGTGTTTAAATTTGTGACAGTTCAGTATTTCCTCCAGGCCTTGTGTTTAAATTTGTGAGAGTTCAGTATTCCCTCCAGGCCTTGTGTTTAAATTTGTGACAGTTCAGTCTTTCCTCCAGACCCTGTGTTTAAAGTTGTGACTGTTCCGTCCTTCCTGGCCTTGTGTTTAAATTTGTGACCGTTCTGTATTTCCTCCAGGCCTTGTGTTTAAAGTTGTGACAGTTCAGTATTTCCTCCAGGCCTTGTGTTTAAATTTGTGACAGTTCAGTATTTCCTCCAGGCCCTGTATTTAAATTTGTGACAATTCAGTATTTCCTCCTGGCCCTGTGTTTAAATTTGTAACAGTTCAGTATTTCCTCCAGGCCTTGTGTTTAAATTTGTGACAGTTCAGTATTTCCTCCAGGCGTTTTGTTTAAATTTGTGACAGATCAGTATTTCCTCCAGGCCCTGTGTTTAAATTTGTGACAGTTCAGTAGTTCCTCCAGGCCTTGTGTTTAAATTTGTGACAGTTCAGTATTTCCTCCAGGCCTTGTGTTTAAATTTGTGACAGTTCAGTATTTCCTCCAGGCCTTGTGTTTAAATTTGTGACAGTTCAGTATTTCCTCCAGGCCCTGTGTTTAAATTTGTGACAGTTCAGTATTTCCTCCAGGCCCTGTGTTTAAATTTGTGACAGTTCAGTATTTCCCCCAGGCCTTGTGTTTAAATTTGTGACAGTTCAGTATTCCCTCCAGGCCTTGTGTTTAAATTTGTGACAGTTCAGTATTTCCTCCAGGCCCTGTGTTTAAATTTGTGACAGTTCAGTATTTCCTCCAGGCCCTGTGTTTAAATTTGTGACAGTTCAGTATTTCCCCCAGGCCTTGTGTTTAAATTTGTGACAGTTCAGTATTCCCTCCAGGCCTTGTGTTTAAATTTGTGACAGTTCAGTATTTCCTCCAGGCCTGGTGTTTAAATTTGTGACAGTTCAGTATTTACTCCAGGCCTTGTGTTTAAATTTGTTACAGTTCAGTAGTTCCTCCAGGCCTTGTGTTTAAATTTGTGACAGTTCAGTATTTCCTCCAGGCCTTGTGTTTAAATTTGTGACAGTTCAGTATTTCCTCCAGGCCTTGTGTTTAAATTTGTGACAGTTCAGTATTTCCTCCAGGCCCTGTGTTTAAATTTGTGACAGTTCAGTATTTCCTCCAGGCGTTGTGTTTAAATTTGTGACAGTTCAGTATTTACTCCAGGCCCTGTGTTTAAATTTGTGACAGCTCAGTATTTCCTCCAGGCCTTGTGTTTAAATTTGTGACAGTTCAGTATTTCCTCCAGGCCCTGTGTTTAAATTTGTGACAGTTCAGTATTTACTCCAGGCCCTGTGTTTAAATTTGTGACAGTTCAGTATTTCCTTCGGGCCTTGTGTTTAAATTTGTGACAGTTCAGTATTTCCTCCAGACCCTGTGTTTAAATTTGTGACAGTTCAGTATTTTCTCCAGGCCCTGTGTTTAAATTTGTGACAGTTCAGTATTTCCTCCAGACCCTGTGTTTAAATTTGTGACAGTTCAGTATTCCCTCCAGGCCTTGTGTTTAAATTTGTGACAGTTCAGTATTCCCTCCAGGCCTTGTGTTTAAATTTGTGACAGTTCAGCATTTTCTCCAGGCCCTGTGTTTAAATTTGTGACAGTTCAGTATTTCCTCCAGACCCTGTGTTTAAATTTGTGACAGTTCAGTATTCCCTCCAGGCCTTGTGTTTAAATTTGTGACAGTTCAGCATTTTCTCCAGGCCCTGTGTTTAAATTTGTGACAGTTCAGTATTCCCTCCAGGCCTTGTGTTTAAATTTGTGACAGTTCAGTATTCCCTCCAGGCCTTGTGTTTAAATTTGTGACAGTTCAGTATTCCCTCCAGGCCTTGTGTTTAAATTTGTAACAGTACAGTGTTTCCTCCAGGCCTTGTGTTTAAATTTGTAACAGTTCAGTATTTCCTCCAGACCCTGTGTTTAAATTTGTGACAGTTCAGTATTTCCTCCAGGCCTTGTGTTTAATTTTGTGACAGTTCAGTATTTCATCCAGGCCCTGTGTTTAAATTTGTAACAGTTCAGTATTTCCTCCAGACCCTGTGTTTAAATTTGTGACAGTTCAGTATTTCCTCCAGGCCTTGTGTTTAAATATGTGACAGTTCTGTATTTCCTCCAGGCCCTGTGTTTAATTTTGTGACAGTTCAGTATTTCCTCCAGGCCCTGTGTTTAAATTTGTGACAGTTCAGTATTTCCTCCAGGCCCTGTGTTTAAATTTGTGACAGTTCTGTATTTCCTCCAGGCCTTGTGTTTAATTTTGTGACAGTTCAGTATTTCCTCCGGGCCCTATGTTTAAATTTGTGACAGTTCAGTATTTCCTCCAGGCCCTGTGTTTAAATTTGTGACAGTTCAGTATTTCCTCCAGGCCCTGTGTTTAAATTTGTGACAGTTCAGTATTTCCTCCAGGCCTTGTGTTTAAATTTGTGACAGTTCAGTATTTCCTCCAGGCCTTGTGTTTAAATTTGTGACAGTTCAGTATTTCCTCCAGGCCTTGTGTTTAAATTTGTGACAGTTCAGTATTTCCTCCAGGCCTTGTGTTTAAATTTGTGACAGTTCAGTATTTCCTCCAGGCCCTGTGTTTAAATTTGTGACAGTTCAGTATTTCCCACAGGCCTTGTGTTCAAATTTGTGACAGTTCAGTATTCCCTCCAGGCCTTGTGTTTAAATTTGTGACAGTTCAGTATTCCCTCCAGGCCTTGTGTTTAAATTTGTGACAGTTCAGTATTTACTCCAGGCCTTGTGTTTAAATTTGTTACAGTTCAGTAGTTCCTCCAGGCCTTGTGTTTAAATTTGTGACAGTTCAGTATTTCCTCC
The DNA here is from genome assembly GCF_036365525.1 of Heterodontus francisci. Classification (NCBI taxonomy): domain Eukaryota; kingdom Metazoa; phylum Chordata; class Chondrichthyes; order Heterodontiformes; family Heterodontidae; genus Heterodontus; species Heterodontus francisci. The sequence continues at coordinate 978,841 of NW_027140937.1, forward strand.
AGGCCTTGTGTTTAAATTTGTGACAGTTCAGTATTTCCTCCAGGCCCTGTGTTTAAATTTGTGACAGTTCAGTATTTCCTCCAGGCCCTGTGTTTATAGTTGTGACAGTTCAGTATTTCCTCTAGGCCTTGTGTTTAAATTTGTGACAGTTCAGTATTTACTCCAGGCCTTGTGTTTAAATTTGTTACAGTTCAGTAGTTCCTCCAGGCCTTGTGTTTAAATTTGTGACAGTTCAGTATTTCCTCCAGGCCCTGTGTTTAAAGTTGTGACAGTTCAGTATTTCCTCTAGGCCTTGTGTTTAAATTTGTGACAGTTCAGTATTTACTCCAGGCCTTGTGTTTAAATTTGTTACAGTTCAGTAGTTCCTCCAGGCCTTGTGTTTAAATTTGTGACAGTTCAGTATTTCCTCCAGGCCCTGTGTTTAAATTTGTGACAGTTCAGTATTTCCCCCAGGCCTTGTGTTTAAATTTGTGACAGTTCAGTATTCCCTCCAGGCCTTGTGTTTAAATTTGTGACAGTTCAGTATTTCCTCCAGGCCTTGTGTTTAAATTTGTGACAGTTCAGCATTTCCTCCAGGCCCTGTGTTTAAATTTGTGACAGTTCAGTATTTCCCCCAGGCCTTGTGTTTAAATTTGTGACAGTTCAGTATTCCCTCCAGGCCTTGTGTTTAAATTTGTGACAGTTCAGTATTTCCTCCAGGCCTTGTGTTTAAATTTGTGACAGTTCAGTATTTACTCCAGGCCTTGTGTTTAAATTTGTTACAGTTCAGTAGTTCCTCCAGGCCTTGTGTTTAAATTTGTGACAGTTCAGTATTTCCTCCAGGCCTTGTGTTTAAATTTGTGACAGTTCAGTATTTCCTCCAGGCCCTGTGTTTAAATTTGTGACAGTTCAGTATTTCCTCCAGGCCTTGTGTTTAAATTTGTGACAGTTCAGTATTTCCTCCAGGCCATGTGTTTAAATTTGTGACAGTTCAGTATTTCCTCCAGGCCTTGTGTTTAAATTTGTGACAGTTCAGTATTTACTCCAGGCCTTGTGTTTAAATTTGTTACAGTTCAGTAGTTCCTCCAGGCCTTGTGTTTAAATTTGTGACAGTTCAGTATTTCCTCCAGGCCTTGTGTTTAAATTTGTGACAGTTCAGTATTTCCTCCAGGCCCTGTGTTTAAATTTGTGACAGTTCAGTATTTCCTCCAGGCGTTGTGTTTAAATTTGTGACAGTTCAGTATTTACTCCAGGCCCTGTGTTTAAATTTGTGACAGCTCAGTATTTCCTCCAGGCCTTGTGTTTAAATTTGTGACAGTTCAGTATTTCCTCCAGGCCCTGTGTTTAAATTTGTGACAGTTCAGTATTTACTCCAGGCCCTGTGTTTAAATTTGTGACAGTTCAGTATTTCCTTCGGGCCTTGTGTTTAAATTTGTGACAGTTCAGTATTTCCTCCAGACCCTGTGTTTAAATTTGTGACAGTTAAGTAATTCCTCCAGGCCTTGTGTTTAAATTTGTGACAGTTCAGCATTTTCTCCAGGCCCTGTGTTTAAATTTGTGACAGTTCAGTATTTCCTCCAGACCCTGTGTTTAAATTTGTGACAGTTCAGTATTCCCTCCAGGCCTTGTGTTTAAATTTGTGACAGTTCAGCATTTTCTCCAGGCCCTGTGTTTAAATTTGTGACAGTTCAGTATTCCCTCCAGGCCTTGTGTTTAAATTTGTGACAGTTCAGTATTCCCTCCAGGCCTTGTGTTTAAATTTGTGACAGTTCAGTATTTACTCCAGGCCTTGTGTTTAAATATGTGACAGTTCTGTATTTCCTCCAGGCCCTGTGTTTAATTTTGTGACAGTTCAGTATTTCCTCCAGGCCCTGTGTTTAATTTTGTGACAGTTCAGTATTTCCTCCAGACCCTGTGTTTAAATTTGTGACAGTTCAGTATTTCCTCCAGGCCTTGTGTTTAAATATGTGACAGTTCTGTATTTCCTCCAGGCCCTGTGTTTAATTTTGTGACAGTTCAGTATTTCCTCCAGGCCCTGTGTTTAAATTTGTGACAGTTCAGTATTTCCTCCAGGCCTTGTGTTTAATTTTGTGACAGTTCAGTATTTCCTCCAGGCCTTGTGTTTAAATATGTGACAGTTCAGTATTTCCTCCAGGCCTTGTGTTTAAATTTGTGACAGTTCAGTATTCCCTCCAGGCCTTGTGTTTAAATTTGTGACAGTTCAGTCTTTCCTCCAGACCCTGTGTTTAAAGTTGTGACAGTTCCGTCCTTCCTGGCCTTGTGTTTAAATTTGTGACAGTTCAGTATTACCTCCAGGCCCTGTGTTTAAAGTTGTGACAGTTCTGTATTTCCTCCAGGCCTTGTGTTTAAAGTTGTGACAGATCAGTATTTCCTCCAGGCCTTGTGTTTAAATTTGTGACAGTTCAGTATTTCCTCCAGGCCTTGTGTTTAAATTTGTAACAGTTCAGTATTTCCTCCAGGCCTTGTATTTAAATTTGTGACAATTCAGTATTTCCTCCAGGCCCTGTGTTTAAATTTGTAACAGTTCAGTATTTCCTCCAGACCCTGTGTTTAAATTTGTGACAGTTCAGTATTCCCTCCAGGCCTTGTGTTTAAATTTGTGACTGTTCAGTATTTACTCCAGGCCCTGTGTTTAAATTTGTGACAGTTCAGTATTTCCTCCAGGCCTTGTGTTTAAATTTGTGACTGTTCAGTATTTCCTCCAGGCCTTGTGTTTAAATTTGTGACTGTTCACTATTTCCTCCAGGCCCTGTGTTTAAATTTGTGACAGTTCAGTATTTCCTCCAGGCCTTGTGTTTAAATTTGTGACTGTTCACTATTTCCTCCAGGCCCTGTGTTTAAATTTGTGACAGTTCAGTATTTCCTCCAGGCCTTGTGTTTAAATTTGTGACAGTTCAGTATTTCCTCCAGGCCTTGTGTTTAAATTTGTGACAGTTCAGTGTTTCCTCCAGGCCTTGTGTTTAAATTTGTGACAGTTCAGTATTTCCTCCAGGCCCTGTGTTTAAATTTCTGACAGTTCAGTGTTTCCTCCAGGCCTTGTGTTTAAATTTGTGACAGTTCAGTGTTTCCTCCAGGCCCTGTATTTAAATTTGTGACAGTTCAGTATTTCCTCCAGGCCTTGTGTTTAAATTTGTGACAGTTCAGTATTTCCTCCAGGCCTTGTGTTTAAATTTGTGACAGTTCAGTATTTCCTCCAGGCCTTGTGTTTAAATTTGTGACAGTTCAGTGTTTCCTCCAGGCCTTGTGTTTAAATTTGTGACAGCTCAGTGTTTCCTCCATGCCCTGTATTTAAATTTGTGACAGATCAGTATCTCCTCCAGGCCTTGTGTTTAAATTTGTGACAGTTCAGTATTTCCTCCAGGCCTTGTGTTTAAATTTGTGACAGTTCAGTATTTACTACAGGCCTTGTGTTTAAATTTGTGACAGTTCAGTATTTCCTGCAGGCCTTGTGTTTAAATTTGTGACAGTTCAGTATTTACTCCAGGCCTTGTGTTTAAATTTGTGACAGTTCAGTATTTCCCTCCAGGCCTAGTGTTTAAATTTGTGACAGTTCAGTATTTCCTCCAGGCCTTGTGTTTAAATTTGTGACAGTTCAGTATTTCCTCCAGGCCCTGTATTTAAATTTGTGACAGTTCAGTATATACTCCAGGCCCTGTGTTTAAATGTGTGACAGTTCAGTATTTCCTCCAGGCCTTGTGTTTAAATTTGTGACAGTTCAGTATTTCCTCCAGGCCTTGTGTTTACATTTGTGACAGTTCAGTATTTCCTCCAGGCATTGTGTTTAAATTTGTGACAGTTCAGTATTTCCTCCATGCCCTGTATTTAAATTTGTGACAGTTCAGTATATACTCCAGGCCCTGTGTTTAAATCTGTGACAGTTCAGTCTTTCCTCCTGTCCCTGTGTTTAAATTTGTGACAGCTCAGTATTTCCCCCATGCCCTGTGCTTACATTTGTGACTGTTCAGTATTTCCTCCAGGCCTTGTGTTTAAATTTGTGACAGTTCAGTATTTCCTCCAGGCCTTGTGTTTAAATTTGTGTCAGTTCAGTATTTCCTCCAGGCCCTGTGCTTAAATTTGTGACAGTTCAGTATTCCCTCCAGGCCTTGTGTTTAAATTTGTGACAGTTCAGTATTTCCTCCATGCCTTGTGTTTAAATTTGTGACAGTTCAGTATTTCTTCCAGGCCTTGTGTTTAAATTTGTGACAGTTCAGTATTTCCTGCAGGCCTTGTGTTTAAATTTGTGACAGTTCAGTATTTCCTCCAGGCCTTCTGTTTAAATTTGTGACAGTTCAGTATTTCCTCCAGGCCTTCTGTTTAAATTTGTGACAGTTCAGTATTTCCTCCAGGCCTTGTGTTTAAATTTGTGACAGTTCAGTATTTCCTGCAGGCCTTGTGTTTAAATTTGTGACAGTTCAGTATTTCCCTCCAGGCCTTGTGTTTAAATTTGTGACAGCTCAGTATTTCCTCCAGGCCTTGTGTTTAAATTTGTGACTGTTCAGTATTTCCTCCAGGCCTTGTGTTTAAATTTGTGACTATTCACTATTTCCTCCAGGCCCTGTGTTTAAATTTGTGACAGTTCAGTATTTCCTCCAGGCCTTGTGTTTAAATTTGTGACTGTTCACTATTTCCTCCAGGCCCTGTGTTTAAATTTGTGACAGTTCAGTATTTCCTCCAGGCCTTGTGTTTAAATTTGTGACAGTTCAGTATTTCCTCCAGGCCTTGTGTTTAAATTTGTGACAGTTCAGTGTTTCCTCCAGGCCTTGTGTTTAAATTTGTGACAGTTCAGTGTTTCCTCCAGGCCCTGTATTTAAATTTGTGACAGTTCAGTATTTCCTCCAGGCCTTGTGTTTAAATTTGTGACAGTTCAGTATTTCCTCCAGGCCTTGTGTTTAAATTTGTGACAGTTCAGTATTTCCTCCAGGCCTTGTGTTTAAATTTGTGACAGTTCAGTGTTTCCTCCAGGCCTTGTGTTTAAATTTGTGACAGCTCAGTGTTTCCTCCATGCCCTGTGTTTAAATTTGTGACAGTTCAGTGTTTCCTCCAGGCCTTGTGTTTAAATTTGTGACAGTTCAGTATCTCCTCCAGGCCTTGTGTTTAAATTTGTGACAGTTCAGTATTTCCTCCAGGCCTTGTGTTTAAATTTGTGACAGTTCAGTATTTACTACAGGCCTTGTGTTTAAATTTGTGACAGTTCAGTATTTCCTCCAGGCCTTGTGTTTAAATTTGTGACAGTTCAGTATTTACTCCAGGCCTTGTGTTTAAATTTGTGACAGTTCAGTATTTCCCTCCAGGCCTAGTGTTTAAATTTGTGACAGTTCAGTATTTCCTCCAGGCCTTGTGTTTAAATTTGTGACAGTTCAGTATTTCCTCCAGGCCCTGTATTTAAATTTGTGACAGTTCAGTATATACTCCAGGCCCTGTGTATAAATGTGTGACAGTTCAGTATTTCCTCCAGGCCTTGTGTTTAAATTTGTGACAGTTCAGTATTTCCTCCAGGCCTTGTGTTTACATTTGTGACAGTTCAGTATTTCCTCCAGGCATTGTGTTTAAATTTGTGACAGTTCAGTATTTCCTCCATGCCCTGTATTTAAATTTGTGACAGTTCAGTATATACTCCAGGCCCTGTGTTTAAATCTGTGACAGTTCAGTCTTTCCTCCTGTCCCTGTGTTTAAATTTGTGACAGCTCAGTATTTCCCCCATGCCCTGTGCTTACATTTGTGACTGTTCAGTATTTCCTCCAGGCCTTGTGTTTAAATTTGTGACAGTTCAGTATTTCCTCCAGGCCTTGTGTTTAAATTTGTGACAGTTCAGTATTTCCTCCAGGCCCTGTGCTTAAATTTGTGACAGTTCAGTATTCCCTCCAGGCCTTGTGTTTAAATTTGTGACAGTTCAGTATTTCCTCCATGCCTTGTGTTTAAATTTGTGACAGTTCAGTATTTCTTCCAGGCCTTGTGTTTAAATTTGTGACAGTTCAGTATTTCCTGCAGGCCTTGTGTTTAAATTTGTGACAGTTCAGTATTTCCTCCAGGCCTTCTGTTTAAATTTGTGACAGTTCAGTATTTCCTCCAGGCCTTCTGTTTAAATTTGTGACAGTTCAGTATTTCCTCCAGGCCTTGTGTTTAAATTTGTGACAGTTCAGTATTTCCTGCAGGCCTTGTGTTTAAATTTGTGACAGTTCAGTATTTCCCTCCAGGCCTTGTGTTTAAATTTGTGACAGCTCAGTATTTCCTCCAGGCCTTGTGTTTAAATTTGTGACAGTTCAGTATTTCCTCCAGGCCTTGTGTTTAAATTTGTGACAGTTCAGTATTTCCTCCAGGCCTTCTGTTTAAATTTGTGACAGTTCAGTATTTCCTCCAGGCCTTCTGTTTAAATTTGTGACAGTTCAGTATTTCCTCCAGGCCTTGTGTTTAAATTTGTGACAGTTCAGTATTTCCTCCAGGCCTTGTGTTTAAATTTGTGACAGTTCAGTATTTCCTCCAGGCCTTCTGTTTAAATTTGTGACAGTTCAGTATTTCCTCCAGGCCTTGTGTTTAAATTTGTGACAGTTCAGTATTTCCTCCAGGCCTTGTGTTTAAATTTGTGAGAGTTCAGTATTCCCTCCAGGCCTTGTGTTTAAATTTGCGACAGTTCAGTATTTCCCTCCAGGCCTTGTGTTTAAATTTGTGACAGTTCAGTATTTCCCTCCAGGCCTTGTGTTTAATTTTGTGACAGTTCAGTATTCCCTCCAGGCCTTGTGTTTAAATTTGTGACAGTTCAGTATTTCCTCCAGGCCTTGTGTTTAAATTTGTGACAATTCAGTATTTCCTCCAGGCCATGTGTTTAAAGTTGAGACAATTCAGTCTTTGCTGGCCCTGTATTTATATTTGTGACAGTTCAGTCTTTCCTCCAGGCCCTGCGTTTAAAGTTGTGACTGTTCTGTATTTCCTCCAGGCCCTGTGTTTAAAGTTGTGACAGTTCTGCATTTGCTCCAGGCCTTGTGTTTAAATTTGTGACAGTTCTGCATTTCCTCCAGGCCCTGTGTTTAAATTTGTGACAGTTCAGTATTTCCCCCAGGCCCTGTGTTTAAATTTGCGACAGTTCAGTATTTCCTCCAGGCCTTGTGTTTAAATTTGTGACAGTTCAGTATTTCCTCCAGGCCTTGTGTTTAAATTTGCGACAGTTCAGTATTTCCTCTAGGCCTTGTGTTTAAATTTGCGACAGTTCAGTATTTCCTCCAGGCCTTGTGTTTAAATTTGTGACAGTTCAGTATTTCCTCCAGGCCTTGTGTTTAAATTTGCGACAGTTCAGTATTTCCTCCAGGCCTTGTGTTTAAATTTGCGACAGTTCAGTATTTCCTCCAGGCCTTGTGTTTAAATTTGCGACAGTTCAGTATTTCCTCCAGGCCTTGTGTTTAAATTTGTGACAGTTCAGTATTTCCTCCAGGCCTTGTGTTTAAATTTGCGACAGTTCAGTATTTCCTCCAGGCCTTGTGTTTAAATTTGCGACAGTTCAGTATTTCCTCCAGGCCTTGTGTTTAAATTTGCGACAGTTCAGTATTTCCTCCAGGCCTAGTGTTTAAATTTGTGACAGTTCAGTATTTCCCTCCAGGCCTTGTGTTTAAATTTGTAACAGTTCAGTATTTCCTCCAGGCCTTGTGTTTAAATTTGTAACAGTTCAGTATTTCCTCCAGGCCTTGTGTTTAAATTTGTGACAGTTCAGTATTTCCTCCAGGCCTTGTGTTTAAATTTGTGACAGTTCAGTATTACCTCCAGGCCTTGTCTTTAAATTTGTGAGAGTTCAGTATTTCCTCCAGGCCCTGTGTTTAATTTTGTGACAGTTCAGTATTTCCTCCAGGCCTTGTGATTAAATTTGTGACAGTTCAGTATTTCCTCCAAGCCCTGTGTTTAAATTTGTGACAGTTCAGTATTTCCTCCAGGCCTTGTGTTTAAATTTGTAACAGTTCAGTATTTCCTCCAGGCCTTGTGTTTAAATTTGTAACAGTTCAGTATTTCCTCCAGGCCTTGTGTTTAAATTTGTGACAGTTCAGTATTTCCTCCAGGCCTTGTGTTTAAATTTGTGACAGTTCAGTATTTCCTCCAGGCCTTGTCTTTAAATTTGTGAGAGTTCAGTATTTCCTCCAGGCCCTGTGTTTAATTTTGTGACAGTTCAGTATTTCCTCCAGGCCTTGTGATTAAATTTGTGACAGTTCAGTATTTCCTCCAAGCCCTGTGTTTAAATTTGTGACAGTTCAGTATTTCCTCCAGGCCCTGTGTTTAAATTTGTGACAGTTAAGTATTTACTCCAGGCCTTGGGTTTAAATTTGTGACAGTTCAGTATTTCCTCCAGGCCTTGTGTTTAAATTTGTGACAGTTCAGTATTCCCTCCAGGCCTTGTGTTTAATTTTGTGACAATTCAGTATTTCCTCCAGGCCTTGTGTTTAAATATGTGACAGTTCAGTATTTCCTCCAGGCCTTGTGTTTAAATTTGTGACAGTTCAGTATTCCCTCCAGGCCTTGTGTTTAAATTTGTGACAGTTCAGTCTTTCCTCCAGACCCTGTGTTTAAAGTTGTGACAGTTCCGTCCTTCCTGGCCTTGTGTTTAAATTTGTGACAGTTCAGTATTACCTCCAGGCCCTGTGTTTAAAGTTGTGACAGTTCTGTATTTCCTCCAGGCCTTGTGTTTAAAGTTGTGACAGATCAGTATTTCCTCCAGGCCTTGTGTTTAAATTTGTGACAGTTCAGTATTTCCTCCAGGCCTTGTGTTTAAATTTGTAACAGTTCAGTCTTTCCTCCAGGCCTTGTATTTAAATTTGTGACAATTCAGTATTTCCTCCAGGCCCTGTGTTTAAATTTGTAACAGTTCAGTATTTCCTCCAGACCCTGTGTTTAAATTTGTGACAGTTCAGTATTTCCTCCAGGCCTTGTGTTTAAATTTGTGACTGTTCAGTATTTACTCCAGGCCCTGTGTTTAAATTTGTGACAGTTCAGTATTTCCTCCAGGCCTTGTGTTTAAATTTGTGACTGTTTCAGTATTTCCTCCAGGCCTTGTGTTTAAATTTGTGACTGTTCAGTATTTCCTCCAGGCCCTGTGTTTAAATTTGTGACAGTTCAGTATTTCCTCCAGGCCTTGTGTTTAAATTTGTGACAGTTCAGTATTTCCTCCAGGCCTTGTGTTTAATTTTGTAACAGTTCAGTCTTTCCTCCAGGCCTTGTATTTAAATTTGTGACAATTCAGTATTTCCTCCAGGCCCTGTGTTTAAATTTGTAACAGTTCAGTATTTCCTCCAGACCCTGTGTTTAAATTTGTGACAGTTCAGTATTTCCTCCAGGCCTTGTGTTTAAATTTGTGACAGTTCAGTATTTCCTCCAGGCCCTGTGTTTAAATTTGTGACAGCTCAGTATTTCCTCCAGGCCTTGTGTTTAAATTTGTGACAGTTCAGTATTTCCTCCAGGCCTTGTGTTTAAATTTGTGACTGTTCAGTATTTCCTCCAGGCCCTGTGTTTAAATTTGTGACAGCTCAGTATTTCCTCCAGGCCTTGTGTTTAAATTTGTGACTGTTCAGTATTTCCTCCAGGCCTTGTGTTTAAATTTGTGACAGTTCAGTAGTTCCTCCAGGCCCTGTGTTTAAATTTGTGACAGCTCAGTATTTCCTCCAGGCCTTGTGTTTAAATTTGTGACTGTTCAGTATTTCCTCCAGGCCTTGTGTTTAAATTTGTGACAGTTCAGTATTTCCTCCAGGCCTTGTGTTTAAATTTGTGACAGTTCAGTGTTTCCTCCAGGCCTTGTGTTTAAATTTGTGACAGTTCAGTGTTTCCTCCAGGCCCTGTATTTAAACTTGTGACAGTTCAGTATTTCCTCCAGGCCTTGTGTTTAAATAAGTGACAGTTCAGTATTTCCTCCAGGCCTTGTGTTTAAATTTGTGACAGTTCAGTATTACCTCCAGGCCTTGTGTTTAATTTTGTGACAATTCAGTATTTCCTCCAGGCCTTGTGTTTAAATATGTGACAGTTCAGTATTTCCTCCAGGCCTTGTGTTTAAATTTGTGACAGTTCAGTATTCCCTCCAGGCCTTGTGTTTAAATTTGTGACAGTTCAGTCTTTCCTCCAGACCCTGTGTTTAAAGTTGTGACAGTTCCGTCCTTCCTGGCCTTGTGTTTAAATTTGTGACAGTTCAGTATTACCTCCAGGCCCTGTGTTTAAAGTTGTGACAGTTCTGTATTTCCTCCAGGCCTTGTGTTTAAAGTTGTGACAGATCAGTATTTCCTCCAGGCCTTGTGTTTAAATTTGTGACAGTTCAGTATTTCCTCCAGGCCTTGTGTTTAAATTTGTAACAGTTCAGTCTTTCCTCCAGGCCTTGTATTTAAATTTGTGACAATTCAGTATTTCCTCCAGGCCCTGTGTTTAAATTTGTAACAGTTCAGTATTTCCTCCAGACCCTGTGTTTAAATTTGTGACAGTTCAGTATTTCCTCCAGGCCTTGTGTTTAAATTTGTGACTGTTCAGTATTTACTCCAGGCCCTGTGTTTAAATTTGTGACAGTTCAGTATTTCCTCCAGGCCTTGTGTTTAAATTTGTGACTGTTCAGTATTTCCTCCAGGCCTTGTGTTTAAATTTGTGACTGTTCAGTATTTCCTCCAGGCCTTGTGTTTAAATTTGTGACAGTTCAGTATTTCCTCCAGGCCTTGTGTTTAAATTTGTGACAGTTCAGTATTTCCTCCAGGCCTTGTGTTTAAATTTGTGACAGTTCAGTATTTACTCCAGGCCCTGTGTTTAAATTTGTGACAGTTCAGTATTTCCTCCAGGCCTTGTGTTTAAATTTGTGACTGTTCAGTATTTCCTCCAGGCCTTGTGTTTAATTTTGTAACAGTTCAGTCTTTCCTCCAGGCCTTGTATTTAAATTTGTGACAATTCAGTATTTCCTCCAGGCCCTGTGTTTAAATTTGTAACAGTTCAGTATTTCCTACAGACCCTGTGTTTAAATTTGTGACAGTTCAGTATTTCCTCCAGGCCTTGTGTTTAAATTTGTGACTGTTCAGTATTTACTCCAGGCCCTGTGTTTAAATTTGTGACAGCTCAGTATTTCCTCCAGGCCTTGTGTTTAAATTTGTGACTGTTCAGTATTTCCTCCAGGCCTTGTGTTTAAATTTGTGACTGTTCAGTATTTCCTCCAGGCCCTGTGTTTAAATTTGTGACAGTTCAGTATTTCCTCCAGGCCTTGTGTTTAAATTTGTGGCAGTTCAGTATTTCCTCCAGGCCTTGTGTTTAAATTTGTGACAGTTCAGTATTTCCTCCAGGCCTTGTGTTTAAATTTGTGACAGTTCAGTGTTTCCTCCAGGCCTTGTGTTTAAATTTGTGACAGTTCAGTGTTTCCTCCAGGCCCTGTATTTAAACTTGTGACAGTTCAGTATTTCCTCCAGGCCTTGTGTTTAAATTTGTGACAGTTCAGTATTTCCTCCAGGCCTTGTGTTTAAATTTGTGACAGTTCAGTATTTACTACAGGCCTTGTGTTTAAATTTGTGACAGTTCAGTATTTCCTCCAGGCCTTGTGTTTAAATTTGTGACAGTTCAGTATTTCCTCCAGGCCTTGTGTTTAAATTTGTGACAGTTCAGTATTTCCCTCCAGGCCTAGTGTTTAAATTTGTGACAGTTCAGTATTTCCTCCAGGCCTTGTGTTTAAATTAGTGACAGTTCAGTATTTCCTCCAGGCCCTGTATTTAAATTTGTGACAGTTCAGTATATACTCCAGGCCCTGTGTTTAAATGTGTGACAGTTCAGTATTTCCTCCAGGCCTTGTGTTTAAATTTGTGACAGTTCAGTATTTCCTCCAGGCCTTGTGTTTACATTTGTGACAGTTCAGTATTTCCTCCAGGCCTTGTGTTTAAATTTGTGACAGTTCAGTATTTCCTCCAGGCCCTGTATTTAAATTTGTGACAGTTCAGTATATACTCCAGGCCCTGTGTTTAAATCTGTGACAGTTCAGTCTTTCCTCCTGTCCCTGTGTTTAAATTTGTGACAGCTCAGTATTTCCCCCATGCCCTGTGCTTACATTTGTGACTGTTCAGTATTTCCTCCAGGCCTTGTGTTTAAATTTGTGACAGTTCAGTATTTCCTCCAGGCCTTGTGTTTAAATTTGTGACAGTTCAGTATTTCCTCCAGGCCCTGTGCTTAAATTTGTGACAGTTCAGTATTCCCTCCAGGCCTTGTTTTTAAATTTGTGACAGTTCAGTATTTCTTCCAGGCCTTGTGTTTAAATTTGTGACAGTTCAGTATTCCCTCCAGGCCTTGTGTTTAAATTTGTGACAGTTCAGTATTTCCCTCCAGGCCTTGTGTATAAATTTGTGACAGCTCAGTATTTCCTCCAGGCCTTGTGTTTAAATTTGTGACAGTTCAGTATTTCCTCCAGGCCTTGTGTTAAATTTGTGACAGTTCAGTATTTCCTCCAGGCCTTGTGTTAAATTTGTGACAGTTCAGTATTTCCTGCAGGCCTTGTGTTTAAATTTGTGACAGTTCAGTATTTCCCTCCAGGCCTTGTGTTTAAATTTGTGACAGCTCAGTATTTCCTCCAGGCCTTGTGTTTAAATTTGTGACAGTTCAGTATTTCCTCCAGGCCTTGTGTTTAAATTTGTGACAGTTCAGTATTTACTCCAGGCCCTGTGTTTAAATTTGTGACAGTTCAGTATTTCCTCCAGGCCTTGTGTTTAAATTTGTGACAGTTCAGTATTTCCTCCAGGCCTTCTGTTTAAATTTGTGACAGTTCAGTATTTCCTCCAGGCCTTGTGTTTAAATTTGTGACAGTTCAGTATTTCCTCCAGGCCTTGTGTTTAAATTTGTGAGAGTTCAGTATTCCCTCCAGGCCTTGTGTTTAAATTTGCGACAGTTCAGTATTTCCCTCCAGGCCTTGTGTTTAAATTTGTGACAGTTCAGTATTTCCCTCCAGGCCTTGTGTTTAATTTTGTGACAGTTCAGTATTCCCTCCAGGCCTTGTGTTTAAATTTGTGACAGTTCAGTATTTCCTCCAGGCCTTGTGTTTAAATTTGTGACAATTCAGTATTTCCTCCAGGCCATGTGTTTAAAGTTGAGACAATTCAGTCTTTGCTGGCCCTGTATTTATATTTGTGACAGTTCAGTCTTTCCTCCAGGCCCTGTGTTTAAAGTTGTGACTGTTCTGTATTTCCTCCAGGCCCTGTGTTTAAAGTTGTGACAGTTCTGCATTTCCTCCAGGCCTTGTGTTTAAATTTGTGACAGTTCTGCATTTCCTCCAGGCCCTGTGTTTAAATTTGTGACAGTTCAGTATTTCCCCCAGGCCCTGTGTTTAAATTTGCGACAGTTCAGTATTTCCTCCAGGCCTTGTGTTTAAATTTGCGACAGTTCAGTATTTCCTCCAGGCCTTGTGTTTAAATTTGTGACAGTTCAGTATTTCCTCCAGGCCTTGTGTTTAAATTTGCGACAGTTCAGTATTTCCTCCAGGCCTTGTGTTTAAATTTGCGACAGTTCAGTATTTCCTCCAGGCCTTGTGTTTAAATTTGTGACAGTTCAGTATTTCCTCCAGGCCTTGTGTTTAAATTTGTGACAGTTCAGTATTTCCTCCAGGCCTTGTCTTTAAATTTGTGAGAGTTCAGTATTTCCTCCAGGCCTTGTGTTTAAATTTGCGACAGTTCAGTATTTCCTCCAGGCCTTGTGTTTAAATTTGTGACAGTTCAGTATTTCCTCCAGGCCTTGTGTTTAAATTTGTGACAGTTCAGTATTTCCTCCAGGCCTTGTGTTTAAATTTGTGACAGTTCAGTATTTCCTCCAGGCCTTGTGTTTAAATTTGTGACAGTTCAGTATTTCCTCCAGGCCTTGTCTTTAAATTTGTGAGAGTTCAGTATTTCCTCCAGGCCCTGTGTTTAATTTTGTGACAGTTCAGTATTTCCTCCAGGCCTTGTGATTAAATTTGTGACAGTTCAGTATTTCCTCCAGGCCTTGTGTTTAAATTTGTGACAGTTCAGTATTACCTCCAGGCCTTGTGTTTAATTTTGTGACAGTTCAGTATTTCCTCCAGGCCCTGTGTTTAAATTTGTGACAGTTCAGTATTTCCTCCAGGCCTTGTGTTTAAATTTGTGACAGTTCAGTATTACCTCCAGGCCTTGTGTTTAATTTTGTGACAGTTCAGTATTTCCTCCAGGCCTTGTGTTTAAATTTGTGACAGTTCAGTATTTCCTCCAGGCCCTGTGTTTAAATTTGTGACAGTTCAGTATTTCCTCCAGACCCTGTGTTTAAATTTGTGACAGTTCAGTATTTCCTCCAGGCCCTGTGTTTAAATTTGTGACAGTTCTGTATTTCCTCCAGGCCTTGTGTTTAAATTTGTGACAGTTCAGTATTTCCTCCAGGCCTTGTTTTTAAATTTGTGAGAGTTCAGTATTCCCTCCAGGCCTTGTGTTTAAATTTGTGACAGTTCAGTATTTCATCCAGGCCCTGTGTTTAAATTTGTGACAGTTCAGTATTTCCTCCAGGCCTTGTGTTTAAATTTGTGAGAGTTCAGTATTCCCTCCAGGCCTTGTGTTTAAATTTGTGACAGTTCAGTATTTCCTCCAGACCCTGTGTTTAAATTTGTGACAGTTCAGTATTTCCTCCAGGCCTTGTGTTTAAATTTGTGACAGTTCAGTATTTCCTCCAGGCCTTGTGTTTAAATTTGTGACAGTTCAGTATGACCTCCAGGCCCTGTGTTTAAAGTTGTGACAGGTCTGTATTTCCTCCAGGCCTTGTGTTTAAATTTGTGACAGTTCAGTATTTCCTCCAGGCCCTGTGTTTAAATTTGTGACAGTTCAGTATTTCCTCCAGGCCTTGTGTTTAAATTTGTGACAGTTCAGTATGACCTCCAGGCCCTGTGTTTAAAGTTGTGACAGGTCTGTATTTCCTCCAGGCCTTGTGTTTAAAGTTGTGACAGTTCAGTATTTCCTCCAGGCCTTGGGTTTAAATTTGTGGCAGTTCAGTATTTCCTCCAGGCCTTGGGTTTAAATTTGTGACAGTTCAGTATTTCCTCCAGGCCTTGTGTTTAAATTTGTGACAGTTCAGTATTTACTCCAGGCCTTGTGTTTAAATTTGTGACAGTTCAGTATTTCCTCCAGGCCTTGTGTTTAAATTTGTGACAGTTCAGTCTTTCCTCCGGGCCATGTGTTTAAATTTGTGACAGTTCACTGTTTCCTCCAGGCCCTGTGTTTAAATTTGTGACAGTTCAGTGTTTCCTCCAGGCCTTGTGTTTAAAGTTGTGACATCTCAGAACTTCCCCCAGGACCTGTCTTTTAGGTTGTGACAGCTCAATATTTCCCCCAGGGCCTGTCTTTAAATTGGAGACAGTTCAGTCTTTCCTGGCCCTGTGTTTACAATTGTGACAGCTCAGTATTTCCCCCAGGACCTGTCTTTAAAGTTGTGACAGCTCTGTATTTCCTCCAGGCCCTGTGTTTGCAGTTGTGACAGTTCGCAATTTGCCCCAGGACCTGTCTTTACAGTTGTGACAGCTCAATATTTCCTCCAGGCCCTGTGTTTGCAGTTGTGACAGTTCGCAATTTGCCCCAGGCCCTGACTTTAAAGTAGTGACAGTTCAGTATTTTCCCCAGGACCAGTCTTTATATTTGTGACAGCTCGGTATTTCCCCCAGGCCCTGTCTTTGAAGTTGTGACAGTTCAGTATTTCCCCCAGGACCTGTGTTTTCATTTGTGACAGTTCAGTATTTCCTCCAGGCCCTGTGTTTAAAGTTGTGACTGTTCAATATTTCCTCCAGGCCCTGTTTTTAAATTTGTGACAGTTCAGTATTTACCCCAGGCCTTGTGTTTAAATTTGTGACAGTTCAGTAGTTCCTCCAGGCCCTGTGTTTAAATTTGTGACAGTTCAGTATTTCCTCCAGGCCCTGTGTTTAAATTTGTGACAGTTCAGTATTTCCTCCAGGCCCTGTGTTTAAAGTTGTGGCAGTTCAGTATTTCCTCCTGGCACTGTGTTTAAAGTTGTGACAGTTCAGTCTTTCCTCCAGGCCCTGTGTTTAAATTTGTGACATTTCAGTATTTCCTCCAGACCCTGTGTTTAAAGTTGTGGCAGTTCAGTATTTCCTCCTGGCCTTGTGTTTAAATTTGTGACATTTCAGTATTTCCTCCAGGCCCTGTGTTTAAAGTTGTGACAGTTCAGTATTTACTCCAGGCCTTGTGTTTAATTTGTGACATTTCAGTATTACCTCCAGGCCCTGTGTTTAAAGTTGTGACAATTCAGTATTTCCTCCAGGCCCTGTGTTTAAAGTTGTGGCAGTTCAGTATTTCCTCCTGGCACTGTGTTTAAAGTTGTGACAGTTCAGTATTTCCTCCTGGCCTTGTGTTTAAATTTGTGACAGTTCAGTCTTACCTCCAGGCCTTGTGTTTAAATTTGTGACAGTTCAGTATTTCCTCCAGACATTGTGTTTAAATTTGTGACAGTTCAGTATTTCCTCCAGGCCTAGTGTTTAAATATGTGACAGTTCAGTATTTCCTCCAGGCCTAGTGTTTAAATATGTGACAGTTCAGTATTTCTTCCAGGCCTTGTGTTTAAATTTGTGACAGTTCAGTATTTTTTCCCCAGGCCCAGTGTTTAAATTTGTGACAGTTCAGTCTTTCCTCCAGGCCTTGTGTTTAAATTTGTGACTGTTCAGTATTTCCTCCAGGCCTTGTGTTTAAATTTGTGACAGTTCAGTATTTCCTCCAGGCCTTGTGTTTAATTTTGTGACAGTTCAGTATTCCCTCCAGGCCTTGTGTTTAAATTTGTGACAGTTCAGTATATCCTCCAGGCCATGTGTTTAAAGTAGTGACAATTCTGTCTTTCCTGGCCCTGTATTTATTTTTGTGACAGTTCAGTCTTTCCTCCAGGCCCTGTGTTTAAAGTTGTGACTGTTCTGTATTTCCTCCAGGCCCTGTGTTTAAAGTTGTGACAGTTCTGCATTTCCTCCAGGCCCTGTGTTTAAATTTGTGACATTTCAGTATTTCCTCCAGGCCTTGTGTTTAAATTTGTGACAGTTCAGTATTTCCTCCAGGCCCTGTGTTTAAATTTGTGACAGTTCAGTATTTCCTCCTGGCCTTGTGTTTAAATTTGTGACAGTTCAGTCTTACCTCCAGGCCTTGTGTTTAAATTTGTGACAGTTCAGTATTTCCTCCAGACATTGTGTTTAAATTTGTGACAGTTCAGTATTTCCTCCAGGCCTAGTGTTTAAATATGTGACAGTTCAGTATTTCCTCCAGGCCCTGTGTTTAAATTTGTGACAGTTCAGTATTTCCTCCAGGCCTTGTGTTTAAATTTGTGACAGTTCAGTATTACCTCCAGGCCCTGTGTTTAAAGTTGTGACAGTTCTGTATTTCCTCCAGGCCTTGTGTTTAAAGTTGTGACAGTTCAGTATTTCCTCCAGGCCTTGGGTTTAAATTTGTGGCAGTTCAGTATTTCCTCCAGGCCTTGTGTTTAAATTTGTGACAGTTCAGTATTTCCTCCAGGCCCTGTGTTTAAATTTGTGACAGTTCAGTATTTCCTCCAGGCCCTGTGTTTAAATTTGTGACAGTTCAGTATTTCCTCCAGGCCCTGTGTTTAAATTTGTGACAGTTCAGTATTTCCTCCTGGCCTTGTGTTTAAATTTGTGACAGTTCAGTCTTACCTCCAGGCCTTGTGTTTAAATTTGTGACAGTTCAGTATTTCCTCCAGACATTGTGTTTAAATTTGTGACAGTTCAGTATTTCCTCCAGGCCTAGTGTTTAAATATGTGACAGTTCAGTATTTCCTCCAGGCCTAGTGTTTAAATATGTGACAGTTCAGTATTTCTTCCAGGCCTTGTGTTTAAATTTGTGACAGTTCAGTATTTTTTCCCCAGGCCCAGTGTTTAAATTTGTGACAGTTCAGTCTTTCCTCCAGGCCTTGTGTTTAAATTTGTGACTGTTCAGTATTTCCTCCAGGCCTTGTGTTTAAATTTGTGACAGTTCAGTATTTCCTCCAGGCCTTGTGTTTAATTTTGTGACAGTTCAGTATTCCCTCCAGGCCTTGTGTTTAAATTTGTGACAGTTCAGTATATCCTCCAGGCCATGTGTTTAAAGTAGTGACAATTCAGTCTTTCCTGGCCCTGTATTTATTTTTGTGACAGTTCAGTCTTTCCTCCAGGCCCTGTGTTTAAAGTTGTGACTGTTCTGTATTTCCTCCAGGCCCTGTGTTTAAAGTTGTGACAGTTCTGCATTTCCTCCAGGCCCTGTGTTTAAATTTGTGACATTTCAGTATTTCCTCCAGGCCTTGTGTTTAAATTTGTGACAGTTCAGTATTTCCTCCAGGCCCTGTGTTTAAATTTGTGACAGTTCAGTATTTCCTCCAGGCCCTGTGTTTAAATTTGTGACATTTCAGTATTTCCTCCAGGCCCTGTGTTTAAATTTGTGACAGTTCAGTATTTCCTCCAGGCCCTGTGTTTAAATTTGTGACATTTCAGTATTTCCTCCAGGCCTTGTGTTTAAATTTGTGACAGTTCAGTATTTCCTCCAGGCCTTGTGTTTAAATTTGTGACAGTTCAGTATTTCCTCCAGGCCCTGTGTTTAAATTTGTGACATTTCAGTATTTCCTCCAGGCCTTGTGTTTAAATTTGTGACAGTTCAGTATTTCCTCCAGGCCCTGTGTTTAAATTTGTGACATTTCAGTATTTCCTCCAGGCCTTGTGTTTAAATTTGTGACAGTTCAGTATTTCCTCCAGGCCTTGTGTTTAAATTTGTGACAATTCAGTATTTCCTCCAGGCCATGTGTTTAAAGTAGTGACAATTCAGTCTTTCCTGGCCCTGTATTTATTTTTGTGACAGTTCAGTCTTTCCTCCAGGCCCTGTGTTTAAAGTTGTGACTGTTCTGTATTTCCTCCAGGCCCTGTGTTTAAATTTGTGACAGTTCAGTATTTCCCCCAGGCCCTGTGTTTAAATTTGCGACAGTTCAGTATTTCCCCCAGGCCTTGTGTTTAAATTTGCGACAGTTCAGTATTTCCTCCAGGCCTTGTGTTTAAATTTGTGACAGTTCAGTATTTCTTCCAGGCCCTGTGTTTAAATTTGTGACAGTTCAGTATTTCCTCCAGGCCTTGTGTTTAAATTTGTGAGAGTTCAGTATTTCCTCCAGGCCTTGTGTTTAAATTTGTGACAGTTCAGTATTTCCTCCAGGCACTGTGATTAAATTTGTGACAGTTCAGTATTTCCTCCAGGCCTTGTGTTTAAATTTGTGACAGTTCAGTATTTCCTCCAGGCCTTGTGTTTAAATTTGTGACAGTTCAGTATTTCCTCCAGGCCTTGTGATTAAATTTGTGACAGTTCAGTATTTCCTCCAGGCCTTGTGTTTAAATTTGTGACAGTTCAGTATTACCTCCAGGCCTTGTGTTTAATTTTGTGACAGTTCAGTATTTCCTCCAGGCCTTGTGTTTAAATTTGTGACAGTTCAGTATTTCCTCCAGGCCTTGTGTTTAAATTTGTGACAGTTCAGTATTTCCTCCAGGCCTTGTGTTTAAATTTGTGACAGTTCAGTATTTCCTCCAGGCCTTGTGATTAAATTTGTGACAGTTCAGTATTTCCTCCAGGCCTTGTGTTTAAATTTGTGACAGTTCAGTATTACCTCCAGGCCTTGTGTTTAATTTTGTGACAGTTCAGTATTTCCTCCAGGCCTTGTGTTTAAATTTGTGACAGTTCAGTATTTCCTCCAGGCCCTGTGTTTAAATTTGTGACAGTTCAGTATTTCCTCCAGGCCTTGTGTTTAAATTTGTGACAGTTCTGTATTTCCTCCAGGCCTTGTGTTTAAATTTGTGACAGTTCAGTATTTCCTCTAGGCCTTGTGTTTAAATTTGTGAGAGTTCAGTATTCCCTCCAGGCCTTGTGTTTAAATTTGTGACAGTTCAGTATTTCCTCCAGGCCTTGTGTTTAAATTTGTGAGAGTTCAGTATTCCCTCCAGGCCTTGTGTTTAAATTTGTGACAGTTCAGTATTTCCTCCAGGCCCTGTGTTTAAATTTGTGACAGTTCAGTATTTCCTCCAGGCCTTGTGTTTAAATTTGTGACAGTTCAGTATTACCTCCAGGCCCTGTGTTTAAAGTTGTGACAGTTCTGTATTTCCTCCAGGCCTTGTGTTTAAAGTTGTGACAGTTCAGTATTTCCTCCAGGCCTTGGGTTTAAATTTGTGGCAGTTCAGTATTTCCTCCAGGCCTTGTGTTTAAATTTGTGACAGTTCAGTATTTCCTCCAGGCCTTGTGTTTAAATTTGTGACAGTTCAGTATTTACTCCAGGCCTTGTGTTTAAATTTGTGACAGTTCAGTATTTGCTCCAGGCCTTGTGTTTAAATTTGTGACAATTCAGTATTTCCTCCAGGCCATGTGTTTAAAGTTGTGACAATTCAGTCTTTCCTGGCCCTGTATTTATATTTGTGACAGTTCAGTCTTTCCTCCAGGCCCTGTGTTTAAAGTTGTGACTGTTCTGTATTTCCTCCAGGCCCTGTGTTTAAAGTTGTGACAGTTCTGCATTTCCTCCAGGCCCTGTGTTTAAGTTTGTGACAGTTCAGTATTTCCCCCAGGCCCTGTGTTTAAATTTGCGACAGTTCAGTATTTCCCCCAGGCCTTGTGTTTAAATTTGTGACAGTTCAGTATTTCCTCCAGGCCTTGTGTTTAAATTTGCGACAGTTCAGTATTTCCTCCAGGCCTTGTGTTTAAATTTGTGACAGTTCAGTATTTCCTCCAGGCCCTGTGTTTAAATTTGTGACAGTTCAGTATTTCCTCCAGGCCTTGTGTTTAAATTTGTGAGAGTTCAGTATTTCCTCCAGGCCCTGTGTTTAATTTTGTGACAGTTCAGTATTTCCTCCAGGCCTTGTGTTTAAATTTGTGACAGTTCAGTATTTCCTCCAGGCCTTGTGATTAAATTTGTGACAGTTCAGTATTTCCTCCAGGCCTTGTGTTTAAATTTGTGACAGTTCAGTATTACCTCTAGGCCTTGTGTTTAATTTTGTGACAGTTCAGCTTTTCCTCCAGGCCTTGTGTTTAAATTTGTGACAGTTCAGTATTTCCTCCAGACCCTGTATTTAAATTTGTGACAGTTCAGTATTTCCTCCAGGCCCTGTGTTTAAATTTGTGACAGTTCAGTATTTCCTCCAGGCCCTGTGTTTAAATTTGTGACATTTCAGTATTTCCTCCAGGCCCTGTGTTTAAATTTGTGACAGTTCTGTATTTCCTCCAGGCCTTGTGTTTAAATTTGTGACAGTTCAGTATTTCCTCCAGGCCTTGTGTTTAAATTTGTGACAGTTCAGTATTCCCTCCAGGCCTTGTGTTTAAATTTGTGACAGTTCAGTATTTCCTCCAGGCCCTGTGTTTAAATTTGTGACAGTTCAGTATTTCCTCCAGGCCTTGTGATTAAATTTGTGACAGTTCAGTATTTCCTCCAGGCCTTGTGTTTAATTTTGTGACAGTTCAGTATTTCCTCCAGGCCTTGTGTTTAAATTTGTGACAGTTCAGTATTTCCTCCAGGCCCTGTGTTTAAATTTGTGACAGTTCAGTATTTCGTCCAGACCTTGTGTTTAAATTTGTGACAGTTCAGTATTTACTCCAGGCCTTGTGTTTAAATTTGTGACAGTTCTGTATTTCCTCCAGGCCTTGTGTTTAAATTTGTGACAGTTCAGTATTTCCTCCAGGCCTTGTGTTTAAATTTGTGAGAGTTCAGTATTCCCTCCAGGCCTTGTGTTTAAATTTGTGACAGTTCAGTATTTACTCCAGGCCTTGTGTTTAAATTTGTGACAGTTCTGTATTTCCTCCAGGCCTTGTGTTTAAATTTGTGACAGTTCAGTATTTCCTCCAGGCCTTGTGTTTAAATTTGTGAGAGTTCAGTATTCCCTCCAGGCCTTGTGTTTAAATTTGTGACAGTTCAGTATTTACTCCAGGCCTTGTGTTTAAATTTGTGACAGTTCAGTATTTCCTCCAGGCCTTGTGTTTAAATTTGTGACAGTTCAGTATTTCCTCCAGGCCTTGTGTTTAAATTTGTGACAGTTCAGTATTTACTCCAGGCCTTGTGTTTAAATTTGTGACAGTTCTGTATTTCCTCCAGGCCTTGTGTTTAAATTTGTGACAGTTCAGTATTTCCTCCAGGCCTTGTGTTTAAATTTGTGAGAGTTCAGTATTCCCTCCAGGCCTTGTGTTTAAATTTGTGACAGTTCAGTATTTCATCCAGGCCCTGTGTTTAAATTTGTGACAGTTCAGTATTTCCTCCAGGCCTTGTGTTTAAGTTTGTGAGAGTTCAGTATTCCCTCCAGGCCTTGTGTTTAAATTTGTGACAGTTCAGTATTTCCTCCATGCCTTGTGTTTAAATTTGTGACAGTTCAGTATTTCCTCCAGGCCTTGTGTTTAAATTTGTGACAGTTCAGTATTACCTCCAGGCCCTGTGTTTAAAGTTGTGACAGTTCTGTATTTCCTCCAGGCCTTGTGTTTAAAGTTGTGACAGTTCAGTGTTTCCTCCAGGCCTTGGGTTTAAATTTGTGGCAGTTCAGTATTTCCTCCAGGCCTTGTGTTTAAATTTGTGACAGTTCAGTATTTCCTCCAGGCCTTGTGTTTAAATTTGTGACAGTTCAGTATTTCCTCCAGGCCTTGTGTTTAAATTTGTGACAGTTCAGTATTTCCTCCAGGCCTTGTGTTTAAATTTGTGACAGTTCAGTATTTCCTCCAGGCCTTGTGTTTAAATTTGTGACAGTTCAGTATTTACTCCAGGCCTTGTGTTTAAATTTGTGACAGTTCAGTATTTCCTCCAGGCCTTGTGTTTAAATTTGTGACAGTCCAGTCTTTCCTCCGGGCCATGTGCTTAAATTTGTGACAGTTCACTGTTTCCTCCAGACCCTGTGTTTAAATTTGTGACAATTCAGTATTTCCTCCAGGCCTTGTGTTTAAAGTTGTGACATCTCAGAACTTCCCCCAGGACCTGTCTTTTAGGTTGTGACAGCTCAATATTTCCCCCAGGGCCTGTCTTTAAATTGGAGACAGTTCAGTCTTTCCTGGCCCTGTGTTTACAATTGTGACAGCTCAGTATTTCCCCCAGGACCTGTCTTTAAAGTTGGGACAGCTCAGTATTTCCTCCAGGACCTGTCTTTACAGTTGTGACAGTTCAGAATTTGCCCCAGGACCTGTCTTTACAGTTGTGACAGCTCAATATTTCCTCCAGGCCCTGTGTTTGCAGTTGTGACAGTTCGCAATTTGCCCCAGGCCCTGACTTTAAAGTAGTGACAGTTCAGTATTTTCCCCAGGACCAGTCTTTATATTTGTGACAGCTCAGTATTTCCCCCAGGCCCTGTCTTTGAAGTTGTGACAGTTCAGTATTTCCCCCAGTACCTGTGTTTTCATTTGTGACAGTTCAGTATTTCCTCCAGGCCCTGTGTTTAAAGTTGTGACTGTTCAATATTTCCTCCAGGCCCTGTTTTTAAAGTTGTGACTGTTCAGTAAGTCCTCCAGGCCCTGTGTTTAAAGATGTGACAGTTCAGTATTTCCTCCAGACCCTGTGTTTAAATTTGTGACAGTTCAGTAGTTCCTCCAGGCCCTGTGTTTAAATTTGTGACAGTTCAGTATTTCCTCCAGGCCTTGTGTTTAAATTTGTGACAGTTCAGTATTTCCTCCAGGCCCTGTGTTTAAATTTGTGACAGTTCAGTATTTCCTCCAGGCCCTGTGTTTAAAGTTGTGGCAGTTCAGTATTTCCTCCTGGCACTGTGTTTAAAGTTGTGACAGTTCAGTCTTTCCTCCAGGCCCTGTGTTTAAAGATGTGACAGTTCAGTATTTCCTCCAGACCCTGTGTTTAAATTTGTGACAGTTCAGTATTTCCTCCAGGCCCTGTGTTTAAATTTGTGACAGTTCAGTATTTCCTCCAGGCCCTGTGTTTAAAGTTGTGGCAGTTCAGTATTTCCTCCTGGCACTGTGTTTAAAGTTGTGACAGTTCAATCTTTCCTCCAGGCCCTGTGTTTAAAGATGTGACAGTTCAGTATTTCCTCCAGGCCCTGTGTTTAAATTTGTGACAGTTCAGTATTTCCTCCAGGCCTTGTGTTTAAATTTGTGACAGTTCAGTATTTCCTCCAGGCCTTGTGTTTTAATTTGTGACATTTCAGTATTTCCTCCAGGCCTTGTGTTTAAATTTGTGACAGTTCAGTATTTCCTCCAGGCCTTGTGTTTAAATTTGTGACAGTTCAGTATTTCCTCCAGGCCCTGTGTTTAAATTTGTGACAGTTCAGTATTTCCTCCAGGCCCTGTGTTTAAAGTTGTGGCAGTTCAGTATTTCCTCCTGGCACTGTGTTTAAAGTTGTGACAGTTCAGTCTTTCCTCCAGGCCCTGTGTTTAAAGATGTGACAGTTCAGTATTTCCTCCAGACCCTGTGTTTAAATTTGTGACAGTTCAGTAGTTCCTCCAGGCCCTGTGTTTAAATTTGTGACAGTTCAGTATTTCCTCCAGGCCTTGTGTTTAAATTTGTGACAGTTCAGTATTTCCTCCAGGCCCTGTGTTTAAAGTTGTGGCAGTTCAGTCTTTCCTCCAGGCCTTGTGTTTAAAGTTGTGACAGTTCAGTATTTCCTCCAGGCCCTGTGTTTAAAGTTGTGGCAGTTCAGTATTTCCTCCTGGCACTGTGTTTAAAGTTGTGACAGTTCAGTATTTCCTCCTGGCCTTGTGTTTAAATTTGTGACAGTTCAGTCTTACCTCCAGGCCTTGTGTTTAAATTTGTGACAGTTCAGTATTTCCTCCAGACCTTGTGTTTAAATTTGTGACAGTTCAGTATTTCCTCCAGGCCTAGTGTTTAAATATGTGACAGTTCAGTATTTCCTCCAGGCCTAGTGTTTAAATATGTGACAGTTCAGTATTTCTTCCAGGCCTTGTGTTTAAATTTGTGACAGTTCAGTATTTTTTCCCCAGGCCCAGTGTTTAAATTTGTGACAGTTCAGTCTTTCCTCCAGGCCTTGTGTTTAAATTTGTGACTGTTCAGTATTTCCTCCAGGCCTTGTGTTTAAATTTGTGACAGTTCAGTATTTCCTCCAGGCCTTGTGTTTAAATTTGTGACAATTCAGTATTTCCTCCAGGCCATGTGTTTAAAGTAGTGACAATTCAGTCTTTCCTGGCCCTGTATTTATTTTTGTGACAGTTCAGTCTTTCCTCCAGGCCCTGTGTTTAAAGTTGTGACTGTTCTGTATTTCCTCCAGGCCCTGTGTTTAAAGTTGTGACAGTTCTGCATTTCCTCCAGGCCCTGTGTTTAAATTTGTGACAGTTCAGTATTTCTCCCAGGCCCTGTGTTTAAATTTGCGACAGTTCAGTATTTCCCCCAGGCCTTGTGTTTAAATTTGCGACAGTTCAGTATTTCCTCCAGGCCTTGTGTTTAAATTTGTGACAGTTCAGTATTTCCTCCAGGCCCTGTGTTTAAATTTGTGACAGTTCAGTATTTCCTCCAGGCCTTGTGTTTAAATTTGTGAGAGTTCAGTATTTCCTCCAGGCCCTGTGTTTAATTTTGTGACAGTTCACTATTTCCTCCAGGCCTTGTGTTTAAATTTGTGACAGTTCAGTATTTCCTCCAGGCACTGTGATTAAATTTGTGACAGTTCAGTATTTCCTCCAGGCCTTGTGTTTAAATTTGTGACAGTTCAGTATTTCCTCCAGGCCTTGTGTTTAAATTTGTGACAGTTCAGTATTACCTCCAGGCCTTGTGTTTAATTTTGTGACAGTTCAGTATTTCCTCCAGGCCTTGTGTTTAAATTTGTGACAGTTCAGTATTTCCTCCAGGCCCTGTGTTTAAATTTGTGACAGTTCAGTATTTCCTCCAGACCCTGTGTTTAAATTTGTGACAGTTCAGTATTTCCTCCAGGCCCTGTGTTTAAATTTGTGACAGTTCTGTATTTCCTCCAGTCCCTGTGTTTAAATTTGTAACAGTTCAGTATTTCCTCCAGGCCTTGTGTTTAAATTTGTGAGAGTTCAGTATTCCCTCCAGGCCTTGTGTTTAAATTTGTGACAGTTCAGTATTTCCTCCAGGCCCTGTGTTTAAATTTGTGACAGTTCAGTATTTCCTCCAGGCCTTGTGTTTAAATTTGTGACAGTTCAGTCTTTCCTCCAGACCCTGTGATTAAAGTTGTGACAGTTCCGTCCTTCCTGGCCTTGTGTTTAAATTTGTGACAGTTCAGTATTACCTCCAGGCCCTGTGTTTAAAGTTGTGACAGTTCTGTATTTCCTCCAGGCCTTGTGTTTAAAGTTGTGACAGTTCAGTATTTCCTCCAGGCCTTGGGTTTAAATTTGTGGCAGTTCAGTATTTCCTCCAGGCCTTGTGTTTAAATTTGTGACAGTTCAGTATTTCCTCCAGGCCTTGTGTTTAAATTTGTGACAGTTCAGTATTTACTCCAGGCCTTGTGTTTAAATTTGTGACAGTTCAGTATTTCCTCCAGGCCTTGTGTTTAAATTTGTGACAGTTCAGTATTTCCTCCAGGCCTTGTGTTTAAATTTGTGACAGTTCAGTATTTCCTCCAGGCCCTGTGTTTAAATTTGTGACAGTTCAGTATTTCCTCCAGACCCTGTGTTTAAATTTGTGACAGTTCAGTATTTCCTCCAGGCCCTGTGTTTAAATTTGTGACAGTTCTGTATTTCCTCCAGGCCTTGTGTTTAAATTTGTGACAGTTCAGTATTTCCTCCAGGCCTTTTTTTTAAATTTGTGAGAGTTCAGTATTCCCTCCAGGCCTTGTGTTTAAATTTGTGACAGTTCAGTATTTCCTCCAGACCCTGTGTTTAAATTTGTGACAGTTCAGTATTTCCTCCAGGCCCTGTGTTTAAATTTGTGACAGTTCAGTATTTCATCCAGGCCCTGTGTTTAAATTTGTGACAGTTCAGTATTTCCTCCAGGCCTTGTGTTTAAATTTGTGAGAGTTCAGTATTCACTCCAGGCCTTGTGTTTAAATTTGTGACAGTTCAGTATTTCCTCCAGGCCCTGTGTTTAAATTTGTGACAGTTCAGTATTTCCTCCAGGCCTTGTGTTTAAATTTGTGACAGTTCAGTATTTCCTCCAGGCCCTGTGTTTAAATTTGTGACAGTTCAGTATTTCATCCAGGCCCTGTGTTTAAATTTGTGACAGTTCAGTATTTCCTCCAGGCCTTGTGTTTAAATTTGTGAGAGTTCAGTATTCACTCCAGGCCTTGTGTTTAAATTTGTGACAGTTCAGTATTTCCTCCAGGCCCTGTGTTTAAATTTGTGACAGTTCAGTATTTCCTCCAGGCCTTGTGTTTAATTTTGTGACAGTTCAGCTTTTCCTCCAGGCCCTGTGTTTAAATTTGTGAAAGTTCAGTATTTCCTCCAGACCCTGTATTTAAATTTGTGACAGTTCAGTATTTCCTCCAGGCCCTGTGTTTAAATTTGTGACAGTTCAGTATTTCCTCCAGGCCCTGTGTTTAAATTTGTGACAGTTCTGTATTTCCTCCAGGCCTTGTGTTTAAATTTGTGACAGTTCAGTATTTCCTCCAGGCCTTGTGTTTAAATTTGTGAGAGTTCAGTATTCCCTCCAGGCCTTGTGTTTAAATTTGTGACAGTTCAGTATTTCCTCCAGGCCCTGTGTTTAAATTTGTGACAGTTCAGTATTTCCCTCCAGGCCTTGTGATTAAATTTGTGACAGTTCAGTATTTCCTCCAGGCCTTGTGTTTAAATTTGTGACAGTTCAGTATTACCTCCAGGCCTTGTGTTTAATTTTGTGACAGTTCAGTATTTCCTCCAGGCCTTGTGTTTAAATTTGTGACAGTTCAGTATTTCCTCCAGGCCCTGTGTTTAAATTTGTGACAGTTCAGTATTTCCTCCAGACCCTGTGTTTAAATTTGTGACAGTTCAGTATTTCCTCCAGGCCCTGTGTTTAAATTTGTGACAGTTCAGTATTTCCTCCAGGCCCTGTGTTTAAATTTGTGACAGTTCAGTATTTCCTCCAGGCCTTGTGTTTAAATTTGTGACAGTTCAGTATTTCCTCCAGGCCTTGTGTTTAAATTTGTGACAGTTCAGTATTTCCTCCAGGCCTTGTGTTTAAATTTGTGACAGTTCAGTATTTCCTCCAGGCCTTGTGTTTAAAGTTGTGACAGTTCAGTATTTCCTCCAGGCCTTGTGTTTAAAAGTTGTGACAGTTCAGTATTTCCTCCAGGCCTTGGGTTTAAATTTGTGGCAGTTCAGTATTTCCTCCAGGCCTTGTGTTTAAATTTGTGACAGTTCAGTATTTCCTCCAGGCCTTGTGTTTAAATTTGTGACAGTTCAGTATTTACTCCAGGCCTTGTGTTTAAATTTGTGACAGTTCAGTATTTACTCCAGGCCTTGTGTTTAAATTTGTGACAGTTCAGTATTTCCTCCAGGCCTTGTGTTTAAATTTGTGACAGTTCAGTATTTACTCCAGGCCTTGTGTTTAAATTTGTGACAGTTCAGTCTTTCCTCCGGGCCATGTGCTTAAATTTGTGACAGTTCACTGTTTTCTCCAGACCCTGTGTTTAAATTTGTGACAGCTCAGTATATCCCCAGGCCCTGTGTTTAAATTTGTGACAGTTCAGTATTTACTCCAGGCCTTGTGTTTAAAGTTGTGACATCTCAGAACTTCCCCCAGGACCTGTCTTTTAGGTTGTGACAGCTCAATATTTCCCCCAGGGCCTGTCTTTAAATTGGAGACAGTTCAGTCTTTCCTGGCCCTCTGTTTACAATTGTGACAGCTCAGTATTTCCCCCAGGACCTGTCTTTAAAGTTGTGACAGCTCAGTATTTCCTCCAGGACCTGTCTTTACAGTTGTGACAGTTCAGAATTTGCGCCAGGACCTGTCTTTAAAGTTGGGACAGCTCAGTATTTCCTCCAGGACCTGTCTTTACAGTTGTGACAGTTCAGAATTTGCCCCAGGACCTGTCTTTACAGTTGTGACAGCTCAATATTTCCTCCAGGCCCTGTGTTTGCAGTTGTGACAGTTCGCAATTTGCCCCAGGCCCTGTCTTTAAAGTAGTGACAGTTCAGTATTTCCCCCAGGACCAGTCTTTATATTTGTGACAGTTCAGTATTTCCCCCAGGACCTGTGTTTTCATTTGTGACAGTTCAGTATTTCCTCCAGACCCTGTGTTTAAAGTTGTGACTGTTCAATATTTCCTCCAGGCCCTGTTTTTAAAGTTGTGACTGTTCAGTATTTCCTCCAGGCCCTGTGTTTAAATTTGTGACAGTTCAGTAGTTCCTCCAGGCCCTGTGTTTAAATTTGTGACAGTTCAGTATTTCCTCCAGGCCTTGTGTTTAAATTTGTGACAGTTCAGTATTTCCTCCAGGCCCTGTGTTTAAATTTGTGACAGTTCAGTATTTCCTCCAGGCCCTGTGTTTAAAGTTGTGGCAGTTCAGTATTTCCTCCTGGCACTGTGTTTAAATTTGTGACAGTTCAGTATTTCCTCCAGGCCCTGTGTTTAAATTTGTGACAGTTCAGTATTTCCTCCAGGCCCTGTGTTTAAAGTTGTGGCAGTTCAGTCTTTCCTCCAGGCCCTGTGTTTAAATTTGTGACATTTCAGTATTTCCTGCAGACCCTGCGTTTTAAGTTGTGGCAGTTCAGTATTTCCTCCTGGCACTGTGTTTAAAGTTGTGACAGTTCAGTCTTTCCTCCAGGCCCTGTGTTTAAATTTGTGACATTTCAGTATTTCCTCCAGGCCCTGTGTTTAAAGTTGTGGCAGTTCAGTATTTCCTCCTGGCACTGTGTTTAAAGTTGTGACAGTTCAGTATTTCCTCCTGGCCTTGTGTTTATATTTGTGACAGTTCAGTCTTACCTCCAGGCCTTGTGTTTAAATTTGTGACAGTTCAGTATTTCCTCCAGACCTTGTGTTTAAATTTGTGACAGTTCAGTATTTCCTCCAGGCCTAGTGTTTAAATATGTGACAGTTCAGTATTTCCTCCAGGCCTAGTGTTTAAATATGTGACAGTTCAGTATTTCCTCCAGGCCCTGTGTTTAAATTTGTGACAGTTCAGTATTTCCTCCAGGCCTAGTGTTTAAATATGTGACAGTTCAGTATTTCCTCCAGGCCTTGTGTTTAAATTTGTGACAGTTCAGTATTTCTTCCAGGCCCTGTGTTTAAATTTGTGACAGTTCAGTATTTCCTCCAGACCTTGTGTTTAAATTTGTGACAGTTCAGTATTTCCTCCAGGCCTAGTGTTTAAATATGTGACAGTTCAGTATTTCCTCCAGGCCTAGTGTTTAAATATGTGACAGTTCAGTATTTCTTCCAGGCCCTGTGTTTAAATTTGTGACAGTTCTGTATTTCCTCCAGGCCCTGTGTTTAAATTTGTGACAGTTCAGTATTTTTTCCCCAGGCCCAGTGTTTAAATTTGTGACAGTTCAGTCTTTCCTCCAGGCCTTGTGTTTAAATTTGTGACAGTTCAGTATTTCCTCCAGGCCTTGTGTTTAATTTTGTGACAGTTCAGTATTCCCTCCAGGCCTTGTGTTTAAATTTGTGACAGTTCAGTATTTCCTCCAGGCCTTGTGTTTAAATTTGTGACAATTCAGTATTTCCTCCAGGCCATGTGTTTAAAGTAGTGACAATTCAGTCTTTCCTGGCCCTGTATTTATTTTTGTGACAGTTCAGTCTTTCCTCCAGGCCCTGTGTTTAAAGTTGTGACTGTTCTGTATTTCCTCCAGGCCCTGTGTTTAAAGTTGTGACAGATCTGCATTTCCTCCAGGCCTTGTGTTTAAATTTGTGAGAGTTCAGTATTTCCTCCAGGCCCTGTGTTTAATTTTGTGACAGTTCAGTATTTCCCCCAGGCCCTGTGTTTAAATTTGCGACAGTTCAGTATTTCCCCCAGGCCTTGTGTTTAAATTTGTGACAGTTCCGTATTTCCTCCAGGCCTTGTGTTTAAATTTGTGACAGTTCAGTATTTCCTCCAGGCCCTGTGTTTAAATTTGTGACAGTTCAGTATTTCCTCCAGACCCTGTGTTTAAATTTGTGACAGTTCAGTATTTCCTCCAGGCCCTGTGTTTAAATTTGTGACAGTTCAGTATTTCCTCCAGGCCTTGTGTTTAAATTTGTGACAGTTCAGTATTTCCTCCAGGCCTTGTGTTTAAATTTGTGAGAGTTCAGTATTCCCTCCAGGCCTTGTGTTTAAATTTGTGACAGTTCAGTATTTCCTCCAGGCCTTGTGTTTAAATTTGTGAGAGTTCAGTATTCCCTCCAGGCCTTGTGTTTAAATTTGTGACAGTTCAGTATTTCCTCCAGGCCCTGTGTTTAAATTTGTGACAGTTCAGTATTTCCTCCAAGCCTTGTGTTTAAATTTGTGACAGTTCAGTCTTTCCTCCAGACCCTGTGTTTAAAGTTGTGACAGTTCCGTCCTTCCTGGCCTTGTGTTTAAATTTGTGACAGTTCAGTATTACCTCCAGGCCCTGTGTTTAAAGTTGTGACAGTTCTGTATTTCCTCCAGGCCTTGTGTTTAAAGTTGTGACAGTTCAGTATTTCCTCCAGGCCTTGGGTTTAAATTTGTGGCAGTTCAGTATTTCCTCCAGGCCTTGTGTTTAAATTTGTGACAGTTCAGTATTTCCTCCAGGACTTGTGTTTAAATTTGTGACAGTTCAGTATTTCCTCCAGGACTTGTGTTTAAATTTGTGACAGTTCAGTATTTCCTCCAGGCCCTGTGTTTAAATTTGTGGCAGTTCAGTATTTCCTCCAGGACTTGTGTTTAAATTTGTGACAGTTCAGTATTTCCTCCAGGCCCTGTGTTTAAATTTGTGGCAGTTCAGTATTTCCTCCAGGACCTGTGTTTAAATTTGTGACAGTTCAGTATTTCCTCCAGGCCTTGTGTTTAAATTTGTGACAGTTCAGTCTTTCCTCCAGACCCTGTGTTTAAAGTTGTGACAGTTCCGTCCTTCCTGGCCTTGTGTTTAAATTTGTGACAGTTCAGTATTACCTCCAGGCCCTGTGTTTAAAGTTGTGACAGTTCTGTATTTCCTCCAGGCCTTGTGTTTAAAGTTGTGACAGTTCAGTATTTCCTCCAGGCCCTGTGTTTAAATTTGTGACAGTTCAGTATTTCCTCCAGACCCTGTGTTTAAACTTGTGACAGTTCAGTATTTCCTCCAGGCCCTGTGTTTAAATTTGTGACAGTTCAGTATTTCCTCCAGGCCCTGTGTTTAAATTTGTGACAGTTCAGTATTTACTCCAGGCCTTGTGTTTAAATTTGTGACAGTTCAGTCTTTCCTCCGGGCCTTGGATTTAAATTTGTGGCAGTTCAGTATTTCCTCCAGGCCTTGTGTTTAAATTTGTGACAGTTCAGTATTTCCTCCAGGACTTGTGTTTAAATTTGTGACAGTTCAGTATTTACTCCAGGCCTTGTGTTTAAATTTGTGACAGTTCAGTATTTCCTCCAGGCCTTGTGTTTAAATTTGTGACAATTCAGTATTTCCTCCAGGCCTTGTGATTAAATTTGTGACAGTTCAGTATTTCCTCCAGGCCTTGTGTTTAAATTTGTGACAGTTCAGTATTTCCTCCAGGCCTTGTGTTTAAATTTGTGACAGTTCAGTATTTCCTCCAGGCCTTGTGATTAAATTTGTGACAGTTCAGTATTTCCTCCAGGCCTTGTGTTTAAATTTGTGACAGTTCAGTATTTCCTCCAGGCCTTGTAATTAAATTTGTGACAGTTCAGTATTTCCTCCAGGCCTAGTGTTTAAATATGTGACAGTTCAGTATTTCCTCCAGGCCTAGTGTTTAAATATGTGACAGTTCAGTATTTCTTCCAGGCCCTGTGTTTAAATTTGTGACAGTTCTGTATTTCCTCCAGGCCCTGTGTTTAAATTTGTGACAGTTCAGTATTTTTTCCCCAGGCCCAGTGTTTAAATTTGTGACAGTTCAGTCTTTCCTCCAGGCCTTGTGTTTAAATTTGTGACAGTTCAGTATTTCCTCCAGGCCTTGTGTTTAATTTTGTGACAGTTCAGTATTCCCTCCAGGCCTTGTGTTTAAATTTGTGACAGTTCAGTATTTCCTCCAGGCCTTGTGTTTAAATTTGTGACAATTCAGTATTTCCTCCAGGCCATGTGTTTAAAGTAGTGACAATTCAGTCTTTCCTGGCCCTGTATTTATTTTTGTGACAGTTCAGTCTTTCCTCCAGGCCCTGTGTTTAAAGTTGTGACTGTTCTGTATTTCCTCCAGGCCCTGTGTTTAAAGTTGTGACAGATCTGCATTTCCTCCAGGCCTTGTGTTTAAATTTGTGAGAGTTCAGTATTTCCTCCAGGCCCTGTGTTTAATTTTGTGACAGTTCAGTATTTCCCCCAGGCCCTGTGTTTAAATTTGCGACAGTTCAGTATTTCCCCCAGGCCTTGTGTTTAAATTTGTGACAGTTCCGTATTTCCTCCAGGCCTTGTGTTTAAATTTGTGACAGTTCAGTATTTCCTCCAGGCCCTGTGTTTAAATTTGTGACAGTTCAGTATTTCCTCCAGACCCTGTGTTTAAATTTGTGACAGTTCAGTATTTCCTCCAGGCCCTGTGTTTAAATTTGTGACAGTTCAGTATTTCCTCCAGGCCTTGTGTTTAAATTTGTGACAGTTCAGTATTTCCTCCAGGCCTTGTGTTTAAATTTGTGAGAGTTCAGTATTCCCTCCAGGCCTTGTGTTTAAATTTGTGACAGTTCAGTATTTCCTCCAGGCCTTGTGTTTAAATTTGTGAGAGTTCAGTATTCCCTCCAGGCCTTGTGTTTAAATTTGTGACAGTTCAGTATTTCCTCCAGGCCTTGTGTTTAAATTTGTGAGAGTTCAGTATTCCCTCCAGGCCTTGTGTTTAAATTTGTGACAGTTCAGTATTTCCTCCAGACCCTGTGTTTAAATTTGTGACAGTTCAGTATTTCCTCCAGGCCTTGTGTTTAAATTTGTGACAGTTCAGTATTTCCTCCAGGCCTTGTGTTTAAATTTGTGAGAGTTCAGTATTCCCTCCAGGCCTTGTGTTTAAATTTGTGACAGTTCAGTATTTCCTCCAGGCCTTGTGTTTAAATTTGTGAGAGTTCAGTATTCCCTCCAGGCCTTGTGTTTAAATTTGTGACAGTTCAGTATTTCCTCCAGGCCCTGTGTTTAAATTTGTGACAGTTCAGTATTTCCTCCAAGCCTTGTGTTTAAATTTGTGACAGTTCAGTCTTTCCTCCAGACCCTGTGTTTAAAGTTGTGACAGTTCCGTCCTTCCTGGCCTTGTGTTTAAATTTGTGACAGTTCAGTATTACCTCCAGGCCCTGTGTTTAAAGTTGTGACAGTTCTGTATTTCCTCCAGGCCTTGTGTTTAAAGTTGTGACAGTTCAGTATTTCCTCCAGGCCTTGGGTTTAAATTTGTGGCAGTTCAGTATTTCCTCCAGGCCTTGTGTTTAAATTTGTGACAGTTCAGTATTTCCTCCAGGACTTGTGTTTAAATTTGTGACAGTTCAGTATTTCCTCCAGGCCCTGTGTTTAAATTTGTGGCAGTTCAGTATTTCCTCCAGGCCCTGTGTTTAAATTTGTGACAGTTCAGTATTTCCTCCAGGCCTTGTGTTTAAATTTGTGACAGTTCAGTCTTTCCTCCAGACCCTGTGTTTAAAGTTGTGACAGTTCCGTCCTTCCTGGCCTTGTGTTTAAATTTGTGACAGTTCAGTATTACCTCCAGGCCCTGTGTTTAAAGTTGTGACAGTTCTGTATTTCCTCCAGGCCTTGTGTTTAAAGTTGTGACAGTTCAGTATTTCCTCCAGGCCCTGTGTTTAAATTTGTGACAGTTCAGTATTTCCTCCAGACCCTGTGTTTAAATTTGTGACAGTTCAGTATTTCCTCCAGACCCTGTGTTTAAATTTGTGACAGTTCAGTATTTACTCCAGGCCTTGTGTTTAAATTTGTGACAGTTCAGTCTTTCCTCCGGGCCTTGGATTTAAATTTGTGGCAGTTCAGTATTTCCTCCAGGCCTTGTGTTTAAATTTGTGACAGTTCAGTATTTCCTCCAGGACTTGTGTTTAAATTTGTGACAGTTCAGTATTTACTCCAGGCCTTGTGTTTAAATTTGTGACAGTTCAGTATTTCCTCCAGGCCTTGTGTTTAAATTTGTGACAATTCAGTATTTCCTCCAGGCCTTGTGATTAAATTTGTGACAGTTCAGTATTTCCTCCAGACCCTGTGTTTAAATTTGTGACAGTTCAGTATTTCCTCCAGGCCTTGTGTTTAAATTTGTGACAGTTCAGTATTTCCTCCAGGCCTTGTGATTAAATTTGTGACAGTTCAGTATTTCCTCCAGGCCTTGTGTTTAAATTTGTGACAGTTCAGTATTTCCTCCAGGCCTTGTAATTAAATTTGTGACAGTTCAGTATTTCCTCCAGGCCTTGTGTTTAAATTTGTGACAGTTCAGTATTTCCTCCAGGCCTTGTGATTAAATTTGTGACAGTTCAGTATTTCCTCCAGGCCTTGTGTTTAAATTTGTGACAGTTCAGTATTTCCTCCAGGCCTTGTGTTTAAATTTGTGACAGTTCAGTATTTCCTCCAGGCCTTGTGATTAAATTTGTGACAGTTCAGTATTTCCTCCAGGCCTTGTGTTTAAATTTGTGACAGTTCAGTATTTCCTCCAGGCCTTGTGTTTAAATCTGTGACAGTTCAGTATTTCCTCCAGGCCTTGTGTTTAAATTTGTGACAGTTCAGTATTTCCTCCAGGCCTTGTGTTTAAATTTGTGACAGTTCAGTATTTCCTCCAGGCCTTGTGTTTAAATTTGTGACAGTTCAGTATTTCCTCCAGGCCTTGTGATTAAATTTGTGACATTTCAGTATTTCCTCCAGACCCTGTGTTTAAATTTGTGACAGTTCAGTATTTCCTCCAGACCTTGTGTTTAAATTTGTGACAGTTCAGTATTTCCTCCAGGCCTTGTGATTAAATTTGTGACAGTTCAGTATTTCCTCCAGGCCTTGTGTTTAAATTTGTGACAGTTCAGTATTTCCTCCAGGCCTTGTGTTTAATTTTGTGACAGTTCAGTATTTCCTCCAGGCCTTGTGTTTAAATTTGTGACAGTTCAGTATTTCCTCCAGGCCCTGTGTTTAAATTTGTGACAGTTCAGTATTTCCTCCAGACCCTGTGTTTAAATTTGTGACAGTTCAGTATTTCCTCCAGGCCTTGTGTTTAAATTTGTGACAGTTCAGTATTTCCTCCAGGCCTTGTGTTTAAATTTGTGAGAGTTCAGTATTCCCTCCAGGCCTTGTGTTTAAATTTGTGACAGTTCAGTATTTCCTCCAGGCCTTGTGTTTAAATTTGTGAGAGTTCAGTATTCCCTCCAGGCCTTGTGTTTAAATTTGTGACAGTTCAGTATTTCCTCCAGGCCCTGTGTTTAAATTTGTGACAGTTCAGTATTTCCTCCAGGCCTTGTGTATAAATTTGTGACAGTTCAGTATTTCCTCCAGGCCCTGTGTTTAAATTTGTGACAGTTCAGTATTTCCTCCAGGCCCTGTGTTTAAATTTGTGACAGTTCAGTATTTCCTCCAGGCCTTGTGTTTAAATTTGTGACAGTTCAGTCTTTCCTCCAGACCCTGTGTTTAAAGTTGTGACAGTTCAGTATTTCCTCCAGGCCTTGTGTTTAAATTTGTTACAGTTCAGTATTTCCTCCAGGCCTTGGGTTTAAATTTGTGGCAGTTCAGTATTTCCT
Source organism: Heterodontus francisci (assembly GCF_036365525.1). NCBI lineage: Eukaryota > Metazoa > Chordata > Chondrichthyes > Heterodontiformes > Heterodontidae > Heterodontus > Heterodontus francisci. The sequence goes on from NW_027140937.1 coordinate 1,015,413, forward strand.
CCAGGCCTTGTGTTTAAAGTTGTGACAGTTCTGTATTTCCTCCAGGCCTTGTGTTTAAATTTGTGACAGTTCAGTATTTCCTCCAGGCCTTGTGTTTAAAGTTGTGACAGTTCTGTATTTCCTCCAGGCCTTGTGTTTAAAGTTGTGACAGTTCAGTATTACCTCCAGGCCCTGTGTTTAAAGTTGTGACAGTTCTGTATTTCCTCCAGGCCTTGTGTTTAAAGTTGTGACAGTTCAGTATTTCCTCCAGGCCTTGGGTTTAAATTTGTGGCAGTTCAGTATTTCCTCCAGGCCTTGTGTTTAAATTTGTGACAGTTCAGTATTTCCTCCAGGCCTTGTGTTTAAATTTGTGACAGTTCTGCATTTCCTCCAGGCCCTGTGTTAAAATTTGTGACAGTTCAGTATTTCCCCCAGGCCCTGTGTTTAAATTTGCGACAGTTCAGTATTTCCCCCAGGCCTTGTGTTTAAATTTGTGACAGTTCAGTATTTCCTCCAGGCCTTGTGTTTAAATTTGCGACAGTTCAGTATTTCCTCCAGGCCTTGTGTTTAAATTTGTGACAGTTCAGTATTTCCTCCAGGCCTTGTGTTTAAATTTGTGAGAGTTCAGTATTTCCTCCAGGCCCTGTGTTTAATTTTGTGACAGTTCAGTATTTCCTCCAGGCCTTGTGTTTAAATTTGTGACAGTTCAGTATTTCCTCCAGGCCTTGTGATTAAATTTGTGACAGTTCAGTATTTCCTCCAGGCCTTGTGTTTAAATTTGTGACAGTTCAGTATTTCCTCCAGGCCTTGTGATTAAATTTGTGACAGTTCAGTATTTACTCCAGGCCTTGTGTTTAAATTTGTGACAGTTCAGTATTTCCTCCAGGCCTTGTAATTAAATTTGTGACAGTTCAGTATTTCCTCCAGGCCTTGTGTTTAAATTTGTGACAGTTCAGTATTTCCTCCAGGCCTTGTGATTAAATTTGTGACAGTTCAGTATTTCCTCCAGGCCCTGTGTTTAAATTTGTGACAGTTCAGTATTTCCTCCAGGCCTTGTGATTAAATTTGTGACAGTTCAGTATTTCCTCCAGGCCTTGTGTTTAAATTTGTGTCAGTTCAGTATTTCCTCCAGGCCTTGTGTTTAATTTTGTGACAGTTCAGTATTTCCTCCAGGCCTTGTGTTTAAATTTGTGACAGTTCAGTATTTCCTCCAGGCCCTGTGTTTAAATTTGTGACAGTTCAGTATTTCCTCCAGACCCTGTGTTTAAATTTGTGACAGTTCAGTATTTCCTCCAGGCCTTGTGTTTAAATTTGTGACAGTTCAGTATTTCCTCCAGGCCTTGTGTTTAAATTTGTGAGAGTTCAGTATTCCCTCCAGGCCTTGTGTTTAAATTTGTGACAGTTCAGTATTTCCTCCAGGCCTTGTGTTTAAATTTGTGACAGTTCAGTATTTCCTCCAGGCCCTGTGTTTAAATTTGTGACAGTTCAGTATTTCCTCCAGGCCCTGTGTTTAAATTTGTGACAGTTCAGTATTTCCTCCAGGCCCTGTGTTTAAATTTGTGACAGTTCAGTATTTCCTCCAGGCCTTGTGTTTAAATTTGTGAGAGTTCAGTCTTTCCTCCAGACCCTGTGTTTAAAGTTGTGACAGTTCAGTATTTCCTCCAGGCCTTGTGTTTAAATTTGTTACAGTTCAGTATTTCCTCCAGGCCTTGGGTTTAAATTTGTGGCAGTTCAGTATTTCCTCCAGGCCTTGTGTTTAAAGTTGTGACAGTTCTGTATTTCCTCCAGGCCTTGTGTTTAAATTTGTGACAGTTCAGTATTTCCTCCAGGCCTTGTGTTTAAAGTTGTGACAGTTCTGTATTTCCTCCAGGCCTTGTGTTTAAAGTTGTGACAGTTCAGTATTACCTCCAGGCCCTGTGTTTAAAGCTGTGACAGTTCTGTATTTCCTCCAGGCCTTGTGTTTAAAGTTGTGACAGTTCAGTATTTCCTCCAGGCCTTGGGTTTAAATTTGTGACAGTTCAGTATTTACTCCAGGCCTTGTGTTTAAATTTGTGACAGTTCAGTCTTTCCTCCGGGCCATGTGCTTAAATTTGTGACAGTTCAGTATTTCCTCCAGGCCTTGTGTTTAAATTTGTGACAGTTCAGTCTTTCCTCCAGACCCTGTGTTTAAATTTGTGACAGTTCACTGTTTCCTCCAGGCCCTGTGTTTAAATTTGTGACAGTTCAGTATTTACTCCAGGCCTTGTGTTTAAAGTTGTGACATCTCAGAACTTCCCCCAGGACCTGTCTTTTAGGTTGTGACAGCTCCATATTTCCCCCAGGGCCTGTCTTTAAATTGGAGACAGTTCAGTCTTTCCTGGCCCTGTGTTTACAATTGTGACAGCTCAGTATTTCCCCCAGGACCTGTCTTTAAAGTTGTGACAGCTCAGTATTTCCTCCAGGACCTGTCTTTACAGTTGTGACAGTTCAGAATTTGCCCCAGGAACTGTCTTTAAAGTTGGGACAGCTCAGTATTTCCTCCAGGACCTGTCTTTACAGTTGTGACAGTTCAGTATTTCCCCCAGGACCTGTGTTTTCATTTGTGACAGTTCAGTATTTCCTCCAGGCCCTGTGTTTAAAGTTGTGACTGTTCAATATTTCCTCCAGGCCCTGTTTTTAAAGTTGTGACTGTTCAGTATTCCCTCCAGGCCCTGTGTTTAAAGATGTGACAGTTCAGTATTTCCTCCAGACCCTGTGCTTAAATTTGTGACAGTTCAGTAGTTCCTCCAGGCCCTGTGTTTAAATTTGTGACAGTTCAGTATTTCCTCCAGGCCTTGTGTTTAAATTTGTGACAGTTCAGTATTTCCTCCAGGCCCTGTGTTTAAATTTGTGACAGTTCAGTATTTCCTCCAGGCCTTGTGATTAAATTTGTGACAGTTCAGTATTTCCTCCAGGCCTTGTGTTTAAATTTGTGACAGTTCAGTATTACCTCCAGGCCTTGTGTTTAATTTTGTGACAGTTCAGTATTTCCTCCAGGCCTTGTGTTTAAATTTGTGACAGTTCAGTATTACCTCCAAGCCTTGTGTTTAAATTTGTGACAGTTCAGTATTTCGTCCAGACCCTGTGTTTAAATTTGTGACAGTTCAGTATTTCCTCCAGGCCCTGTGTTTAAATTTGTGACAGTTCTGTATTTCCTCCAGGCCTTGTGTTTAAATTTGTGACAGTTCAGTATTTCCTCCAGGCCTTGTGTTTAAATTTGTGAGAGTTCAGTATTCCCTCCAGGCCTTGTGTTTAAATTTGTGACAGTTCAGTATTTCCTCCAGGCCTTGTGTTTAAATTTGTGACAGTTCAGTCTTTCCTCCAGACCCTGTGTTTAAAGTTGTGACAGTTCCGTCCTTCCTGGCCTTGTGTTTAAATTTGTGACAGTTCAGTATTTCGTCCAGACCCTGTGTTTAAATTTGTGACAGTTCAGTATTTCCTCCAGGCCCTGTGTTTAAATTTGTGGCAGTTCAGTATTCCCTCAAGGCCCTGTGTTTAAATTTGTGGCAGTTCAGTATTCCCTCAAGGCCCTGTGATTAAATTTGTGACAGTTCAGTATTTCCTCCAGGCCTTGTGTTTAAATTTGTGACAGTTCAGTATTTCCTCCAGGCCCTGTGTTTAAATTTGTGACAGTTCAGTATTTCCTCCAGGCCTTGTGTTTAATTTTGCGAGAGTTCAGTATTCCCTCCAGGCCTTGTGTTTAAATTTGTGACAGTTCAGTATTTCCTCCAGGCCTTGTGTTTAAATTTGTGACAGTTCAGTATTCTCTCCAGGCCTTGTGTTTAAATTTGTGACAGTTCAGTCTTTCCTCCAGACCCTGTGTTTAAAGTTGTGACAGTTCAGTCCTTCCTGGCCTTGTGTTTAAATTTGTGACAGTTCAGTATGACCTCCAGGCCCTGTGTTTAAAGTTGTGACAGTTCTGTATTTCCTCCAGGCCTTGTGTTTAAAGTTGTGACAGTTCAGTATTTCCTCCAGGCCTTGTGTTTAAATTTGTGACAGTTCAGTATTTCCTCCAGGCCTTGTGTTTAAATTTGTGACAGTTCAGTATTTCCTCCAGGCCCTGTGTTTAAATTTGTGACAGTTCAGTATTTCCTCCAGGCCTTGTGTTTAAAGTTGTGGCAGTTCAGTATTTCCTCCTGGCACTGTGTTTAAAGTTGTGACAGTTCAGTATTTCCTCCAGGCCTTGAGTTTAAATTTGTGACAGTTCAGTATTTCCTCCAGGCCTTATGTTTAAATTTGTGACAGTTCAGTATTTCCTCCAGGCCTTGTGTTAAAATTTGTGACAGTTCAGTCTTTCCTCCAGGCCCTGTGTTTAAATTTGTGACAGTTCAGTATTTCCTCCAGGCCTTGTGTTAAAATTTGTGACAGTTCAGTCTTTCCTCCAGGCCCTGTGTTTAAATTTGTGACATTTCAGTATTTCCTCCAGGCCTTGTGTTTAAATTTGTGACAGTTCAGTCTTTCCTCCCGGCCCTGTGTTTAAATTTGTAACAGTTCAGTATTTCCTCCAGACCCTGTGTTTAAATTTGTGACAGTTCAGTATTTCCTCCAGGCCCTGTGTTTAAATTTGTGACAGTTCAGTATTTCCTCCAGGCCTTGTGTTTAAATTTGTGACAGTTCAGTATTTCCTCCAGGCCTTGTGTTTAAATTTGTGACTGTTCAGTATTTCCTCCAGGCCTTGTGTTTAAATTTGTGACAGTTCAGTATTTCCTCCAGGCCTTGTGTTTAAATTTGTGACAGTTCAGTATTTCCTCCAGGCCCTGTGTTTAAATTTGTGACATTTCAGTATTTCCTCCAGGCATTGTGTTTAAATTTGTGACAGTTCAGTATTTCCTCCAGGCCCTGTGTTTAAATTTGTGACAGTTCAGTATTTCCTCCAGGCCTTGTATTTAAATTTGTGACAGTTCAGTCTTTCCTCCAGGCCCTGTGTTTAAATTTGTGACATTTCAGTATTTCCTCCAGGCATTGTGTTTAAATTTGTGACAGTTCAGTATTTCCCTCCAGGCCCTGTGTTTAAATTTGTGACAGTTCAGTATTTCCTCCAGGCCCTGTGTTTAAATTTGTGACAGTTCAGTCTTTCCTCCAGGCCCTGTGTTTAAATTTGTGACATTTCAGTATTTCCTCCAGGCATTGTGTTTAAATTTGTGACAGTTCAGTATTTCATCCAGGCCTTGTGTTTAAATTTGTGAGAGTTCAGTATTTCCTCCAGGCTTTGTGTTTAAATTTGTGACTGTTCAGTATTTCCTCCAGGCCCTGTGTTTAAATTTGTGACAGTTCAGTATTTCCTCCAGGCCCTGTGTTTAAATTTGTGACAGTTCAGTATTTCCTCCAGGCCCTGTGTTTAAATTTGTGACATTTCAGTATTTCCTCCAGGCCCTGTGTTTAAATTTGTGACAGTTCAGTATTTCCTCCAGGCCCTGTGTTTAAAGTTGTGGCAGTTCAGTATTTCCTCCTGGCACTGTGTTTAAAGTTGTGACAGTTCAGTCTTTCCTCCAGGCCCTGTGTTTAAAGTTGTGGCAGTTCAGTATTTCCTCCTGGCACTGTGTTTAAATTTGTGACAGTTCAGTATTTCCTCCAGGCCCTGTGTTTAAAGTTGTGGCAGTTCAGTATTTCCTCCTGGCACTGTGTTTAAAGTTGTGACAGTTCAGTATTTCCTCCAGGCCCTGTGTTTAAAGTTGTGGCAGTTCAGTATTTCCTCCTGGCACTGTGTTTAAATTTGTGACAGTTCAGTATTTCCTCCAGGCCCTGTGTTTAAATTTGTGACAGTTCAGTATTTCCTCCAGGCCTTGTGTTTAAATTTGTGACAGTTCAGTATTTCCCCAGGCCCTGTGCTTAAATTTGTGACAGTTCAGTATTTCCCCCAGGACCTGTCTTTGAAGTTGTGACAGCTCAATATTTCCCCCAGGGCCTGTCTTTAAATTGGAGACAGTTCAGTCTTTCCTGGCCCTGTCTTTAAAGTTGTGACAGCTCAGAATTTTCCCCAGGACCTGTCTTTAAAGTTGGGACAGCTCAGTATTTCCTCCAGGACCTGTCTTTACAGTTGTGACAGTTCAGAATTTTCCCCAGGACCTGTCTTTAAAGTTGGGACAGCTCAGTATTTCCTCCAGGACCTGTCTTTAAAGTTGTGACAGCTCAGTATTTCCTCCAGGACCTGTCTTTACAGTTGTGACAGTTCAGAATTTTCCCCAGGACCTGTCTTTAAAGTTGGGACAGCTCAATATTTCCTCCAGGCCCTGTGTTTGCAGTTGTGACAGTTCGCAATTTGCCCCAGGCCCTGACTTTAAAGTAGTGACAGTTCAGTATTTTCCCCAGGACCAGTCTTTATATTTGTGACAGCTCGGTATTTCCCCCAGGCCCTGTCTTTGAAGTTGTGACAGCTCAATATTTCCCCCAGGACCTGTCTTTAAAGTGGTGACAGTTCAGTATTTCCCCCAGGACCTGTGTTTTCATTTGTGACAGTTCAGTATTTCCCCCAGGACCTGTGTTTTCATTTGTGACAGTTCAGTATTTCCTCCAGGCCCTGTGTTTAAAATTGTGACAGTTCAGTATTTACTCCAGGCCCTGTGTTTAAATTTGTGACAGTTCAGTATTTCCTCCAGGCCTTGTGTTTAAATTTGTGACAGTTCAGTATTTACTCCAGGCCTTGTGTTTAAATTTGTGACAGTTCATTATTTACTCCAGGCCTTGTGTTTAAATTTGTGACAGTTCAGTATTTCTTCCAGGCCTTGTGTTTAAATTTGTGACAGTTCAGTCTTTCCTCCAGGCCTTGTGTTTAAATTTGTGACAGTTCAGTATTTACTCCAGGCCTTGTGTTTAAATTTGTGACAGTTCAGTATTTACTCCAGACCTTGTGTTTAATTTTGTGACAGTTCAGTATTTCCTCCAGGCCTTGTGTTTAAATTTGTGACAGTTCAGTATTTCCTCCAGGCCCTGTGTTTAAATTTGTGACAGTTCAGTATTTCGTCCAGACCCTGTGTTTAAATTTGTGACAGTTCAGTATTTCCTCCAGGCCCTGTGTTTAAATTTGTGACAGTTCAGTATTTCCTCCAGGCCTTGTGTTTAAATTTGTGACAGTTCAGTATTTCCTCCAGGCCTTGTGTTTAAATTTGTGACAGTTCAGTATTTCCTCCAGGCCTTGTGTTTAAATTTGTGACAGTTCAGTATTTCCTCCAGGCCTTGTGTTTAAATTTGTGAGAGTTCAGTATTCCCTCCAGGCCTTGTGTTTAAATTTGTGACAGTTCAGTATTTCCTCCAGGCCTTGTGTTTAAATTTGTGAGAGTTCAGTATTCCCTCCAGGCCTTGTGTTTAAATTTGTGACAGTTCAGTATTTCCTCCAGGCTCTGTGTTTAAATTTGTGACAGTTCAGTATTTCCTCCAGGCCTTGTGTTTAAATTTGTGACAGTTCAATCTTTCCTCCAGACCCTGTGTTTAAAGTTGTGACAGTTCCGTCCTTCCTGGCCTTGTGTTTAAATTTGTGACAGTTCAGTATTTCCTCCAGGCCTTGTGTTTAAAGTTGTGACATCTCAGAACTTCCCCCAGGACCTGTCTTTTAGGTTGTGACAGCTCAATATTTCCCCCAGGGCCTGTCTTTAAATTGGAGACAGTTCAGTCTTTCCTGGCCCTGTGTTTACAATTGTGACAGCTCAGTATTTCCCCCAGGACCTGTCTTTAAAGTTGTGACAGCTCAGTATTTCCTCCAGGACCTGTCTTTGCAGTTGTGACAGTTCAGAATTTGCCCCAGGACCTGTCTTTAAAGTTGGGACAGCTCATTATTTCCTCCAGGACCTGTCTTTACAGTTGGGACAGCTCAGTATTTCCTCCAGGACCTGTCTTTAAAGTTGGGACAGCTCAGTATTTCCTCCAGGACCTGTCTTTACAGTTGTGACAGTTCAGAATTTGCCCCAGGACCTGTCTTTACAGTTGTGACAGCTCAATATTTCCTCCAGGCCCTGTGTTTGCAGTTGTGACAGTTCAGTATTTCCCCCAGGACCAGTCTGTATATTTGTGACAGCTCGGTATTTCCCCCAGGGCCTGTCTTTGAAGTTGTGACAGTTCAGTATTTCCCCCAGGACCTGTGTTTTCATTTGTGACAGTTCAGTATTTCCTCCAGGCCCTGTGTTTAAAGTTGTGACTGTTCAATATTTCCTCCAGGCCCTGTTTTTAAAGTTGTGACTGTTCAGTATTTCCTCCAGGCCCTGTGTTTAAAGATGTGACAGTTCAGTATTTCCTCCAGACCCTGTGTTTAAATTTGTGACAGTTCAGTAGTTCCTCCAGGCCCTGTGTTTAAATTTGTGACAGTTCAGTATTTCCTCCAGGCCTTGTGTTTAAATTTGTGACAGTTCAGTATTTCCTCCAGGCCCTGTGTTTAAATTTGTGACAGTTCAGTATTTCCTCCAGGCCCTGTGTTTAAAGTTGTGGCAGTTCAGTATTTCCTCCTGGCACTGTGTTTAAAGTTGTGACAGTTCAGTCTTTCCTCCAGGCCCTGTGTTTAAATTTGTGACATTTCAGTATTTCCTCCAGGCCCTGTGTTTAAAGTTGTGACAGTTCAGTATTTACTCCAGGCCTTGTGTTTAAATTTGTGACATTTCAGTATTACCTCCAGGCCCTGTGTTTAAAGTTGTGACAGTTCAGTATTTCCTCCAGGCCCTGTGTTTAAAGTTGTGGCAGTTCAGTATTTCCTCCAGGCCTTGTGTTTAAATTTGTGACAGTTCAGTATTTCCTCCAGGCCTTGTGTTTAAATTTGTGACAGTTCAGTATTTTTTCCCCAGGCCCAGTGTTTAAATTTGTGACAGTTCAGTCTTTCCTCCAGGCCTTGTGTTTAAATTTGTGACTGTTCAGTATTTCCTCCAGGCCTTGTGTTTAAATTTGTGACAGTTCAGTCTTACCTCCAGGCCTTGTGTTTAAATTTGTGACAGTTCAGTATTTCCTCCAGGCCTAGTGTTTAAATATGTGACAGTTCAGTATTTCCTCCAGGCCTAGTGTTTAAATTTGTGACAGTTCAGTATTTCCTCCAGGCCTAGTGTTTAAATATGTGACAGTTCAGTATTTCCTCCAGGCCTAGTGTTTAAATATGTGACAGTTCAGTATTTCCTCCAGGCCTAGTGTTTAAATATGTGACAGTTTAGTATTTCCTCCAGGCCTTGTGTTTAAATTTGTGACAGTTCAGTATTTTTTCCCCAGGCCCAGTGTTTAAATTTGTGACAGTTCAGTCTTTCCTCCAGGCCTTCTGTTTAAATTTGTGACTGTTCAGTATTTCCTCCAGGCCTTGTGTTTAAATTTGTGACAGTTCAGTATTTCCTCCAGGCCTTGTGTTGCAATTTGTGACAGTTCAGTATTTCCTCCAGGCCTTGTGTTTAAATTTGTGACAGTTCAGTATTTTTTCCCCAGGCCCAGTGTTTAAATTTGTGACAGTTCAGTCTTTCCTCCAGGCCTTGTGTTTAAATTTGTGACTGTTCAGTATTTCCTCCAGGCCTTGTGTTTAATTTTGTGACAGTTCACTATTTCCTCCAGGCCTTGTGCTTAAATTTGTGACAGTTCAGTATTCCCTCCAGGCCCTGTGTTTAAATTTGTGGCAGTTCAGTATTCCCGCAAGGCCCTGTGTTTAAATTTGTGACAGTTCAGTATTTCTTCCAGGCCTTGTGTTTAAATTTGTGACAGTTCAGTATTTCCTCCAGGCCCTGTGTTTAAATTTGTGACAGTTCAGTATTTCCTCCAGGCCTTGTGTTTAATTTTGTGAGAGTTCAGTATTCCCTCCAGGCCTTGTGTTTAAATTTGTGACAGTTCAGTATTTCCTCCAGGCCCTGTGTTTAAATTTGTGACAGTTCAGTATTCTCTCCAGGCCTTGTGTTTAAATTTGTGACAGTTCAGTCTTTCCTCCAGACCCTGTGTTTAAAGTTGTGACAGTTCAGTCCTTCCTGGCCTTGTGTTTAAATTTGTGACAGTTCAGTATGACCTCCAGGCCCTGTGTTTAAAGTTGTGACAGTTCTGTATTTCCTCCAGGCCTTGTGTTTAAATTTGTGACAGTTCAGTATTTCCTGCAGGCCTTGTGTTTAAATTTGTGACAGTTCAGTATTTCCTCCAGGCCTTGTGTTTAAATTTGTGACAGTTCAGTCTTTCCTCCAGGCCCTGTGTTTAAATTTGTGACATTTCAGTATTTCCTCCAGGCATTGTGTTTAAATTTCTGACAGTTCAGTATTTCCTCCAGGCCTTGTGTTTAAATTTGTGACAGTTCAGTCTTTCCTCCAGGCCCTGTGTTTAAATTTGTGACATTTCAGTATTTCCTCCAGGCATTGTGTTTAAATTTGTGACAGTTCAGTATTTCCTCCAGGCCTTGTGTTTAAATTTGTGAGAGTTCAGTATTTCCTCCAGGCTTTGTGTTTAAATTTGTGACTGTTCAGTATTTCCTCCAGGCCCTGTGTTTAAATTTGTGACAGTTCAGTATTTCCTCCAGGCCCTGTGTTTAAATTTGTGACAGTTCATTATTTCCTCCAGGCCCTGTGTTTAAATTTGTGACAGTTCAGTATTTCCTCCAGGCTCTGTGTTTAAAGTTGTGGCAGTTCAGTATTTCCTCCTGGCACTGTGTTTAAAGTTGTGACAGTTCAGTCTTTCCTCCAGACCCTGTGTTTAAATTTGTGACAGTTCAGTATTTCCTCCAGGCCCTGTGTTTAAATTTGTGACAGTTCAGTATTTCCTCCAGGCCTTGTGTTTAAATTTGTGACAGTTCAGTATTTCCCCAGGCCCTGTGCTTAAATTTGTGACATTTCAGTATTTCCTCCAGGCATTGTGTTTAAATTTGTGACAGTTCAGTATTTCCTCCAGGCCTTGTGTTTAAATTTGTGACAGTTCAGTCTTTCCTCCAGGCCCTGTGTTTAAATTTGTGACATTTCAGTATTTCCTCCAGGCATTGTGTTTAAATTTGTGACAGTTCAGTATTTCCTCCAGGCCTTGTGTTTAAATTTGTGAGAGTTCAGTATTTCCTCCAGGCTTTGTGTTTAAATTTGTGACTGTTCAGTATTTCCTCCAGGCCCTGTGTTTAAATTTGTGACAGTTCAGTATTTCCTCCAGGCCCTGTGTTTAAATTTGTGACATTTCAGTATTTCCTCCAGGCCCTGTGTTTAAATTTGTGACAGTTCATTATTTCCTCCAGGCCCTGTGTTTAAATTTGTGACAGTTCAGTATTTCCTCCAGGCCCTGTGTTTAAAGTTGTGGCAGTTCAGTATTTCCTCCTGGCACTGTGTTTAAAGTTGTGACAGTTCAGTATTTCCTCCAGGCCTTGTGTTTAAATTTGTGACAGTTCAGTATTTCCTCCAGGCCCTGTGTTTAAATTTGTGACAGTTCAGTATTTCGTCCAGACCCTGTGTTTAAATTTGTGACAGTTCAGTATTTCCTCCAGGCCCTGTGTTTAAATTTGTGACAGTTCAGTATTTCCTCCAGGCCTTGTGTTTAAATTTGTGACAGTTCAGTATTTCCTCCAGGCCTTGTGTTTAAATTTGTGACAGTTCAGTATTTCCTCCAGGCCTTGTGTTTAAATTTGTGACAGTTCAGTATTTCCTCCAGGCCTTGTGTTTAAATTTGTGAGAGTTCAGTATTCCCTCCAGGCCTTGTGTTTAAATTTGTGACAGTTCAGTATTTCCTCCAGGCCTTGTGTTTAAATTTGTGAGAGTTCAGTATTCCCTCCAGGCCTTGTGTTTAAATTTGTGACAGTTCAGTATTTCCTCCAGGCTCTGTGTTTAAATTTGTGACAGTTCAGTATTTCCTCCAGGCCTTGTGTTTAAATTTGTGACAGTTCAATCTTTCCTCCAGACCCTGTGTTTAAAGTTGTGACAGTTCCGTCCTTCCTGGCCTTGTGTTTAAATTTGTGACAGTTCAGTATTTCCTCCAGGCCTTGTGTTTAAAGTTGTGACATCTCAGAACTTCCCCCAGGACCTGTCTTTTAGGTTGTGACAGCTCAATATTTCCCCCAGGGCCTGTCTTTAAATTGGAGACAGTTCAGTCTTTCCTGGCCCTGTGTTTACAATTGTGACAGCTCAGTATTTCCCCCAGGACCTGTCTTTAAAGTTGTGACAGCTCAGTATTTCCTCCAGGACCTGTCTTTGCAGTTGTGACAGTTCAGAATTTGCCCCAGGACCTGTCTTTAAAGTTGGGACAGCTCATTATTTCCTCCAGGACCTGTCTTTACAGTTGGGACAGCTCAGTATTTCCTCCAGGACCTGTCTTTAAAGTTGGGACAGCTCAGTATTTCCTCCAGGACCTGTCTTTACAGTTGTGACAGTTCAGAATTTGCCCCAGGACCTGTCTTTACAGTTGTGACAGCTCAATATTTCCTCCAGGCCCTGTGTTTGCAGTTGTGACAGTTCAGTATTTCCCCCAGGACCAGTCTGTATATTTGTGACAGCTCGGTATTTCCCCCAGGGCCTGTCTTTGAAGTTGTGACAGTTCAGTATTTCCCCCAGGACCTGTGTTTTCATTTGTGACAGTTCAGTATTTCCTCCAGGCCCTGTGTTTAAAGTTGTGACTGTTCAATATTTCCTCCAGGCCCTGTTTTTAAAGTTGTGACTGTTCAGTATTTCCTCCAGGCCCTGTGTTTAAAGATGTGACAGTTCAGTATTTCCTCCAGACCCTGTGTTTAAATTTGTGACAGTTCAGTAGTTCCTCCAGGCCCTGTGTTTAAATTTGTGACAGTTCAGTATTTCCTCCAGGCCTTGTGTTTAAATTTGTGACAGTTCAGTATTTCCTCCAGGCCCTGTGTTTAAATTTGTGACAGTTCAGTATTTCCTCCAGGCCCTGTGTTTAAAGTTGTGGCAGTTCAGTATTTCCTCCTGGCACTGTGTTTAAAGTTGTGACAGTTCAGTCTTTCCTCCAGGCCCTGTGTTTAAATTTGTGACATTTCAGTATTTCCTCCAGGCCCTGTGTTTAAAGTTGTGACAGTTCAGTATTTACTCCAGGCCTTGTGTTTAAATTTGTGACATTTCAGTATTACCTCCAGGCCCTGTGTTTAAAGTTGTGACAGTTCAGTATTTCCTCCAGGCCCTGTGTTTAAAGTTGTGGCAGTTCAGTATTTCCTCCAGGCCTTGTGTTTAAATTTGTGACAGTTCAGTATTTCCTCCAGGCCTTGTGTTTAAATTTGTGACAGTTCAGTATTTTTTCCCCAGGCCCAGTGTTTAAATTTGTGACAGTTCAGTCTTTCCTCCAGGCCTTGTGTTTAAATTTGTGACTGTTCAGTATTTCCTCCAGGCCTTGTGTTTAAATTTGTGACAGTTCAGTCTTACCTCCAGGCCTTGTGTTTAAATTTGTGACAGTTCAGTATTTCCTCCAGGCCTAGTGTTTAAATATGTGACAGTTCAGTATTTCCTCCAGGCCTAGTGTTTAAATTTGTGACAGTTCAGTATTTCCTCCAGGCCTAGTGTTTAAATATGTGACAGTTCAGTATTTCCTCCAGGCCTAGTGTTTAAATATGTGACAGTTCAGTATTTCCTCCAGGCCTAGTGTTTAAATATGTGACAGTTTAGTATTTCCTCCAGGCCTTGTGTTTAAATTTGTGACAGTTCAGTATTTTTTCCCCAGGCCCAGTGTTTAAATTTGTGACAGTTCAGTCTTTCCTCCAGGCCTTCTGTTTAAATTTGTGACTGTTCAGTATTTCCTCCAGGCCTTGTGTTTAAATTTGTGACAGTTCAGTATTTCCTCCAGGCCTTGTGTTGCAATTTGTGACAGTTCAGTATTTCCTCCAGGCCTTGTGTTTAAATTTGTGACAGTTCAGTATTTTTTCCCCAGGCCCAGTGTTTAAATTTGTGACAGTTCAGTCTTTCCTCCAGGCCTTGTGTTTAAATTTGTGACTGTTCAGTATTTCCTCCAGGCCTTGTGTTTAATTTTGTGACAGTTCACTATTTCCTCCAGGCCTTGTGCTTAAATTTGTGACAGTTCAGTATTCCCTCCAGGCCCTGTGTTTAAATTTGTGGCAGTTCAGTATTCCCGCAAGGCCCTGTGTTTAAATTTGTGACAGTTCAGTATTTCTTCCAGGCCTTGTGTTTAAATTTGTGACAGTTCAGTATTTCCTCCAGGCCCTGTGTTTAAATTTGTGACAGTTCAGTATTTCCTCCAGGCCTTGTGTTTAATTTTGTGAGAGTTCAGTATTCCCTCCAGGCCTTGTGTTTAAATTTGTGACAGTTCAGTATTTCCTCCAGGCCCTGTGTTTAAATTTGTGACAGTTCAGTATTCTCTCCAGGCCTTGTGTTTAAATTTGTGACAGTTCAGTCTTTCCTCCAGACCCTGTGTTTAAAGTTGTGACAGTTCAGTCCTTCCTGGCCTTGTGTTTAAATTTGTGACAGTTCAGTATGACCTCCAGGCCCTGTGTTTAAAGTTGTGACAGTTCTGTATTTCCTCCAGGCCTTGTGTTTAAATTTGTGACAGTTCAGTATTTCCTGCAGGCCTTGTGTTTAAATTTGTGACAGTTCAGTATTTCCTCCAGGCCTTGTGTTTAAATTTGTGACAGTTCAGTCTTTCCTCCAGGCCCTGTGTTTAAATTTGTGACATTTCAGTATTTCCTCCAGGCATTGTGTTTAAATTTCTGACAGTTCAGTATTTCCTCCAGGCCTTGTGTTTAAATTTGTGACAGTTCAGTCTTTCCTCCAGGCCCTGTGTTTAAATTTGTGACATTTCAGTATTTCCTCCAGGCATTGTGTTTAAATTTGTGACAGTTCAGTATTTCCTCCAGGCCTTGTGTTTAAATTTGTGAGAGTTCAGTATTTCCTCCAGGCTTTGTGTTTAAATTTGTGACTGTTCAGTATTTCCTCCAGGCCCTGTGTTTAAATTTGTGACAGTTCAGTATTTCCTCCAGGCCCTGTGTTTAAATTTGTGACAGTTCATTATTTCCTCCAGGCCCTGTGTTTAAATTTGTGACAGTTCAGTATTTCCTCCAGGCTCTGTGTTTAAAGTTGTGGCAGTTCAGTATTTCCTCCTGGCACTGTGTTTAAAGTTGTGACAGTTCAGTCTTTCCTCCAGACCCTGTGTTTAAATTTGTGACAGTTCAGTATTTCCTCCAGGCCCTGTGTTTAAATTTGTGACAGTTCAGTATTTCCTCCAGGCCTTGTGTTTAAATTTGTGACAGTTCAGTATTTCCCCAGGCCCTGTGCTTAAATTTGTGACATTTCAGTATTTCCTCCAGGCATTGTGTTTAAATTTGTGACAGTTCAGTATTTCCTCCAGGCCTTGTGTTTAAATTTGTGACAGTTCAGTCTTTCCTCCAGGCCCTGTGTTTAAATTTGTGACATTTCAGTATTTCCTCCAGGCATTGTGTTTAAATTTGTGACAGTTCAGTATTTCCTCCAGGCCTTGTGTTTAAATTTGTGAGAGTTCAGTATTTCCTCCAGGCTTTGTGTTTAAATTTGTGACTGTTCAGTATTTCCTCCAGGCCCTGTGTTTAAATTTGTGACAGTTCAGTATTTCCTCCAGGCCCTGTGTTTAAATTTGTGACATTTCAGTATTTCCTCCAGGCCCTGTGTTTAAATTTGTGACAGTTCATTATTTCCTCCAGGCCCTGTGTTTAAATTTGTGACAGTTCAGTATTTCCTCCAGGCCCTGTGTTTAAAGTTGTGGCAGTTCAGTATTTCCTCCTGGCACTGTGTTTAAAGTTGTGACAGTTCAGTCTTTCCTCCAGACCCTGTGTTTAAATTTGTGACAGTTCAGTATTTCCTCCAGGCCCTGTGTTTAAATTTGTGACAGTTCAGTATTTCCTCCAGGCCTTGTGTTTAAATTTGTGACAGTTCAGTATTTCCCCAGGCCCTGTGCTTAAATTTGTGACAGTTCAGTATTTCCTCCAGGCCCTGTGTTTAAAGTTGTGGCAGTTCAGTATTTCCTCCTGGCACTGTGTTTAAAGTTGTGACAGTTCAGTCTTTCCTCCAGGCCCTGTGTTTAAATTTGTGACATTTCAGTATTTCCTCCAGGCCCTGTGTTTAAAGTTGTGACAGTTCAGTATTTACTCCAGGCCTTGTGTTTAAATTTGTGACATTTCAGTATTACCTCCAGGCCTTGTGTTCAAAGTTGTGACAGTTCAGTATTTCCTCCAGGCCCTGTGTTTAAAGTTGTGGCAGTTCAGTATTTCCTCCAGGCCTTGTGTTTAAATTTGTGACAGTTCAGTATTTCCTCCAGGCCTTGTGTTTAAATTTGTGACAGTTCAGTTTTTTTTCCCCAGGCTTTGTGTTTAAATTTGTGACAGATCAGTCTTTCCTCCAGGCCTTGTGTTTAAATTTGTGACAGTTCAGTATTTTTTCCCCAGGCCTTGTGTTTAAATTTGTGACAGTTCAGTCTTTCCTCCAGGCCTTGTGTTTAAATTTGTGACTGTTCAGTATTTCCTCCAGGCCTTGTGTTTAAATTTGTGACAGTTCAGTCTTACCTCCAGGCATTGTGTTTAAATTTGTGACAGTTCAGTATTTCCTCCAGGCCTTGTGTTTAAATTTGTGACAGTTCAGTCTTACCTCCAGGCCTTGTGTTTAAATTTGTGACAGTTCAGTATTTCCTCCAGGCCCTGTGTTTAAATTTGTGACAGTTCAGTATTTTTTCCCCAGGCCTTGTGTTTAAATTTGTGACAGTTCAGTCTTTCCTCCAGGCCTTGTGTTTAAATTTGTGACTGTTCAGTATTTCCTCCAGGCCTTGTGTTTAAATTTGTGACAGTTCAGTCTTACCTCCAGGCCTTGTGTTTAAATTTGTGACAGTTCAGTATTTACTCCAGGCCTAGTGTTTAAATTTGTGACAGTTCAGTATTTCCTCCAGGCCTAGTGTTTAAATATGTGACAGTTCAGTATTTCCTCCAGGCCTAGTGTTTAAATATGTGACAGTTCAGTATTTCCTCCAGGCCTAGTGTTTAAATATGTGACAGTTCAGTATTTCCTCCAGGCCTTGTGTTTAAATTTGTGACAGTTCAGTATTTTTTCCCCAGGCCCAGTGTTTAAATTTGTGACAGTTCAGTCTTTCCTCCAGGCCTTCTGTTTAAATTTGTGACTGTTCAGTATTTCCTCCAGGCCTTGTGTTTAAATTTGTGACAGTTCAGTATTTCCTCCAGGCCTTGTGTTTAAATTTGTGACAGTTCAGTCTTTCCTCCAGGCCTTCTGTTTAAATTTGTGACTGTTCAGTATTTCCTCCAGGCCTTGTGTTTAAATTTGTGACAGTTCAGTATTTCCTCCAGGCCCTGTGTTTAAATTTGTGACAGTTCAGTATTTCCCCCAGGCCTTGTGTTTAAATTTGTGACAGTTCAGTATTTCCTCCAGGCCTTGTGTTTAAATTTGTGACAGTTCAGTATTTACTCCTGGCCCTGTGTTTAAATTTGTGACAGTTCAGTATTTCCTCCAGGCCTTGTGTTTAAATTTGTGACAGTTCAGTATTTCCTCCAGGCCTTGTGTTTCAATTTGTGACAGTTCAGTATTTCCTCCAGGCCTTGTGTTTAAATTTGTGACAGTTCAGTATTTTTTCCCCAGGCCCAGTGTTTAAATTTGTGACAGTTCAGTCTTTCCTCCAGGCCTTGTGTTTAAATTTGTGACTGTTCAGTATTTCCTCCAGGCCTTGTGTTTAAATTTGTGACAGTTCACTATTTCCTCCAGGCATTGTGTTTAAATTTGTGACAGTTCAGTATATCCTCCAGGCCTTGTGTTTAAATTTGTGGCAGTTCAGTATTCCCTCCAGGCCCTGTGTTTAAATTTGTGGCAGTTCAGTATTCCCGCAAGGCCCTGTGTTTAAATTTGTGACAGTTCAGTATTTCCTCCAGGCCTTGTGTTTAAATTTGTGACAGTTCAGTATTTCCTCCAGGCCCTGTGTTTAAATTTGTGACAGTTCAGTATTTCCTCCAGGCCCTGTGTTTAAAGTTGTGGCAGTTCAGTATTTCCTCCTGGCACTGTGTTTAAAGTTGTGACAGTTCAGTCTTTCCTCCAGACCCTGTGTTTAAATTTGTGACAGTTCAGTATTTCCTCCAGGCCCTGTGTTTAAATTTGTGACAGTTCAGTATTTCCTCCAGGCCTTGTGTTTAAATTTGTGACAGTTCAGTATTTCCCCAGGCCCTGTGCTTAAATTTGTGACAGTTCAGTATTTCCTCCAGGCCTTGAGTTTAAATTTGTGACAGTTCAGTATTTCCTCCAGGCCTTGTGTTTAAATTTGTGACAGTTCAGTATTTCCTCCAGGCCTTGTGTTTAAATTTGTGACAGTTCAGTCTTTCCTCCAGGCCCTGTTTTTAAATTTGTGACATTTCAGTATTTCCTCCAGGCATTGTGTTTAAATTTGTGACAGTTCAGTATTTCCTCCAGGCCTTGTGTTTAAATTTGTGAGAGTTCAGTATTTCCTCCAGGCTTTGTGTTTAAATTTGTGACTGTTCAGTATTTCCTCCAGGCCCTGTGTTTAAATTTGTGACAGTTCAGTATTTCCTCCAGGCCCTGTGTTTAAATTTGTGACAGTTCAGTATTTCCTCCAGGCCCTGTGTTTAAATTTGTGACATTTCAGTATTTCCTCCAGGCCCTGTGTTTAAATTTGTGACAGTTCATTATTTCCTCCAGGCCCTGTGTTTAAATTTGTGACAGTTCAGTATTTCCTCCAGGCCCTGTGTTTAAAGTTGTGGCAGTTCAGTATTTCCTCCTGGCACTGTGTTTAAAGTTGTGACAGTTCAGTCTTTCCTCCAGACCCTGTGTTTAAATTTGTGACAGTTCAGTATTTCCTCCAGGCCCTGTGTTTAAATTTGTGACAGTTCAGTATTTCCTCCAGGCCTTGTGTTTAAATTTGTGACAGTTCAGTATTTCCCCAGGCCCTGTGCTTAAATTTGTGACAGTTCAGTATTTCCTCCAGGCCCTGTGTTTAAATTTGTGACAGTTCAGTATTTCCTCCAGGCCCTGTGTTTAAAGTTGTGGCAGTTCAGTATTTCCTCCTGGCACTGTGTTTAAAGTTGTGACAGTTCAGTCTTTCCTCCAGACCCTGTGTTTAAATTTGTGACAGTTCAGTATTTCCTCCAGGCCCTGTGTTTAAATTTGTGACAGTTCAGTATTTCCTCCAGGCCCTGTGTTTAAATTTGTGACAGTTCAGTATTTCCTCCAGGCCTTGTGTTTAAAGTTGTGGCAGTTCAGTATTTCCTCCAGGCCCTGTGTTTAAATTTGTGACAGTTCAGTATTTCCTCCAGGCCCTGTGTTTAAATTTGTGACAGTTCAGTATTTCCTCCAGGCACTGTGTTTAAATTTGTGACAGTTCAGTATTTCCTCCAGGCCCTGTGTTTAAATTTGTGACATTTCAGTATTTCCTCCAGGCCCTGTGTTTAAATTTGTGACATTTCAGTATTTCCTCCAGGCTCTGTGTTTAAATTTGTGACAGTTCAGTATTTCCTCCAGGCCCTGTGTTTAAATTTGTGACATTTCAGTATTTCCTCCAGGCCCTGTGTTTAAATTTGTGACAGTTCAGTATTTCCTCCAGGCCCTGTGTTTAAATTTGTGACAGTTCAGTATTTCCTCCAGGCCTTGTGTTTAAATTTGTGACAGTTCAGTATTTCCCCAGGCCCTGTGCTTAAATTTGTGACAGTTCAGTATTTCCTCCAGGCCCTGTGTTTAAACTTGTGACATTTCAGTATTTCCTCCAGGCCCTGTGTTTAAATTTGTGACAGTTCAGTATTTCCTCCAGGCCCTGTGTTTAAATTTGTGACAGTTCAGTATTTCCTCCAGGCCCTGTGTTTAAATTTGTGACATTTCAGTATTTCCTCCAGGCCCTGTGTTTAAATTTGTGACAGTTCATTATTTCCTCCAGGCCCTGTGTTTAAATTTGTGACAGTTCAGTATTTCCTCCAGGCCCTGTGTTTAAAGTTGTGGCAGTTCAGTATTTCCTCCTGGCACTGTGTTTAAAGTTGTGACAGTTCAGTCTTTCCTCCAGACCCTGTGTTTAAATTTGTGACAGTTCAGTATTTCCTCCAGGCCCTGTGTTTAAATTTGTGACAGTTCAGTATTACCTCCAGGCCTTGTGTTTAAATTTGTGACAGTTCAGTATTTCCCCAGGCCCTGTGCTTAAATTTGTGACAGTTCAGTATTTCCTCCAGGCCCTGTGTTTAAATTTGTGACAGTTCAGTATTTCCTCCAGGCCCTGTGTTTAAAGTTGTGGCAGTTCAGTATTTCCTCCTGGCACTGTGTTTAAAGTTGTGACAGTTCAGTATTTCCTCCAGGCCCTGTGTTTAAAGTTGTGGCAGTTCAGTATTTCCTCCAGACCCTGTGTTTAAATTTGTGACAGTTCAGTATTTCCTCCAGGCCCTGTGTTTAAATTTGTGACAGTTCAGTATTTCCTCCAGGCCCTGTGTTTAAATTTGTGACAGTTCAGTATTTCCTCCAGGCCTTGTGTTTAAAGTTGTGGCAGTTCAGTATTTCCTCCAGGCCCTGTGTTTAAATTTGTGACAGTTCAGTATTTCCTCCAGGCCCTGTGTTTAAATTTGTGACAGTTCAGTATTTCCTCCAGGCCCTGTGTTTAAATTTGTGACAGTTCAGTATTTTCTCCAGGCCCTGTGTTTAAATTTGTGACATTTCAGTATTTCCTCCAGGCCCTGTGTTTAAATTAGTGACATTTCAGTATTTCCTCCAGGCCCTGTGTTTAAATTTGTGACATTTCAGTATTTCCTCCAGGCCCTGTGTTTAAATTTGTGACAGTTCAGTATTTCCTCCAGGCCCTGTGTTTAAATTTGTGACAGTTCAGTATTTCCTCCAGGCCCTGTGTTTAAATTTGTGACAGTTCAGTATTTCCTCCAGGCCCTGTGTTTAAATTTGTGACAGTTCAGTATTTCCTCCAGGCCCTGTGTTTAAATTTGTGACAGTTCAGTACTTCCTCCAGGCCCTGTGTTTAAATTTGTGACAGTTCAGTATTTCCTCCAGGCCCTGTGTTTAAATTTGTGACAGTTCAGTATTTCCTCCAGGCCCTGTGTTTAAAGTTGTCGCAGTTCAGTATTTCCTCCTGGCACTGTGTTTAAATTTGTGACAGTTCAGTATTTCCTCCAGGCCTTGTGTTTAAATTTGTGACAGTTCAGTATTTCCTCCAGGCAGTGTGTTTAAATTTGTGACAGTTCAGTATTTCCTCCAGGCCTTGTGTTTAAATTTGTGACAGTTCATTATTTCCCCAGGCCCTGTGCTTAAATTTGTGACAGTTCAGTATTTCCCCAGGCCTTGTGTTTAAATATGTGACAGTTCAGTATTTCCTCCAGGCCTAGTGTTTAAATTTGTGACAGTTCAGTATTTCCTCCAGGCCTAGTGTTTAAATATGTGACAGTTCAGTATTTCCTCCAGGCCTAGTGTTTAAATATGTGACAGTTCAGTATTTCCTCCAGGCCTAGTGTTTAAATATGTGACAGTTCAGTATTTCCTCCAGGCCTTGTGTTTAAATTTGTGACAGTTCAGTATTTTTTCCCCAGGCCCAGTGTTTAAATTTGTGACAGTTCAGTCTTTCCTCCAGGCCTTCTGTTTAAATTTGTGACTGTTCAGTATTTCCTCCAGGCCTTGTGTTTAAATTTGTGACAGTTCAGTATTTCCTCCAGGCCTTGTGTTTAAATTTGTGACAGTTCAGTCTTTCCTCCAGGCCTTCTGTTTAAATTTGTGACTGTTCAGTATTTCCTCCAGGCCTTGTGTTTAAATTTGTGACAGTTCAGTATTTCCTCCAGGCCCTGTGTTTAAATTTGTGACAGTTCAGTATTTCCCCCAGGCCTTGTGTTTAAATTTGTGACAGTTCAGTATTTCCTCCAGGCCTTGTGTTTAAATTTGTGACAGTTCAGTATTTACTCCTGGCCCTGTGTTTAAATTTGTGACAGTTCAGTATTTCCTCCAGGCCTTGTGTTTAAATTTGTGACAGTTCAGTATTTCCTCCAGGCCTTGTGTTTCAATTTGTGACAGTTCAGTATTTCCTCCAGGCCTTGTGTTTAAATTTGTGACAGTTCAGTATTTTTTCCCCAGGCCCAGTGTTTAAATTTGTGACAGTTCAGTCTTTCCTCCAGGCCTTGTGTTTAAATTTGTGACTGTTCAGTATTTCCTCCAGGCCTTGTGTTTAAATTTGTGACAGTTCACTATTTCCTCCAGGCATTGTGTTTAAATTTGTGACAGTTCAGTATATCCTCCAGGCCTTGTGTTTAAATTTGTGGCAGTTCAGTATTCCCTCCAGGCCCTGTGTTTAAATTTGTGGCAGTTCAGTATTCCCGCAAGGCCCTGTGTTTAAATTTGTGACAGTTCAGTATTTCCTCCAGGCCTTGTGTTTAAATTTGTGACAGTTCAGTATTTCCTCCAGGCCCTGTGTTTAAATTTGTGACAGTTCAGTATTTCCTCCAGGCCCTGTGTTTAAAGTTGTGGCAGTTCAGTATTTCCTCCTGGCACTGTGTTTAAAGTTGTGACAGTTCAGTCTTTCCTCCAGACCCTGTGTTTAAATTTGTGACAGTTCAGTATTTCCTCCAGGCCCTGTGTTTAAATTTGTGACAGTTCAGTATTTCCTCCAGGCCTTGTGTTTAAATTTGTGACAGTTCAGTATTTCCCCAGGCCCTGTGCTTAAATTTGTGACAGTTCAGTATTTCCTCCAGGCCTTGAGTTTAAATTTGTGACAGTTCAGTATTTCCTCCAGGCCTTGTGTTTAAATTTGTGACAGTTCAGTATTTCCTCCAGGCCTTGTGTTTAAATTTGTGACAGTTCAGTCTTTCCTCCAGGCCCTGTTTTTAAATTTGTGACATTTCAGTATTTCCTCCAGGCATTGTGTTTAAATTTGTGACAGTTCAGTATTTCCTCCAGGCCTTGTGTTTAAATTTGTGAGAGTTCAGTATTTCCTCCAGGCTTTGTGTTTAAATTTGTGACTGTTCAGTATTTCCTCCAGGCCCTGTGTTTAAATTTGTGACAGTTCAGTATTTCCTCCAGGCCCTGTGTTTAAATTTGTGACAGTTCAGTATTTCCTCCAGGCCCTGTGTTTAAATTTGTGACATTTCAGTATTTCCTCCAGGCCCTGTGTTTAAATTTGTGACAGTTCATTATTTCCTCCAGGCCCTGTGTTTAAATTTGTGACAGTTCAGTATTTCCTCCAGGCCCTGTGTTTAAAGTTGTGGCAGTTCAGTATTTCCTCCTGGCACTGTGTTTAAAGTTGTGACAGTTCAGTCTTTCCTCCAGACCCTGTGTTTAAATTTGTGACAGTTCAGTATTTCCTCCAGGCCCTGTGTTTAAATTTGTGACAGTTCAGTATTTCCTCCAGGCCTTGTGTTTAAATTTGTGACAGTTCAGTATTTCCCCAGGCCCTGTGCTTAAATTTGTGACAGTTCAGTATTTCCTCCAGGCCCTGTGTTTAAATTTGTGACAGTTCAGTATTTCCTCCAGGCCCTGTGTTTAAAGTTGTGGCAGTTCAGTATTTCCTCCTGGCACTGTGTTTAAAGTTGTGACAGTTCAGTCTTTCCTCCAGACCCTGTGTTTAAATTTGTGACAGTTCAGTATTTCCTCCAGGCCCTGTGTTTAAATTTGTGACAGTTCAGTATTTCCTCCAGGCCCTGTGTTTAAATTTGTGACAGTTCAGTATTTCCTCCAGGCCTTGTGTTTAAAGTTGTGGCAGTTCAGTATTTCCTCCAGGCCCTGTGTTTAAATTTGTGACAGTTCAGTATTTCCTCCAGGCCCTGTGTTTAAATTTGTGACAGTTCAGTATTTCCTCCAGGCACTGTGTTTAAATTTGTGACAGTTCAGTATTTCCTCCAGGCCCTGTGTTTAAATTTGTGACATTTCAGTATTTCCTCCAGGCCCTGTGTTTAAATTTGTGACATTTCAGTATTTCCTCCAGGCTCTGTGTTTAAATTTGTGACAGTTCAGTATTTCCTCCAGGCCCTGTGTTTAAATTTGTGACATTTCAGTATTTCCTCCAGGCCCTGTGTTTAAATTTGTGACAGTTCAGTATTTCCTCCAGGCCCTGTGTTTAAATTTGTGACAGTTCAGTATTTCCTCCAGGCCTTGTGTTTAAATTTGTGACAGTTCAGTATTTCCCCAGGCCCTGTGCTTAAATTTGTGACAGTTCAGTATTTCCTCCAGGCCCTGTGTTTAAACTTGTGACATTTCAGTATTTCCTCCAGGCCCTGTGTTTAAATTTGTGACAGTTCAGTATTTCCTCCAGGCCCTGTGTTTAAATTTGTGACAGTTCAGTATTTCCTCCAGGCCCTGTGTTTAAATTTGTGACATTTCAGTATTTCCTCCAGGCCCTGTGTTTAAATTTGTGACAGTTCATTATTTCCTCCAGGCCCTGTGTTTAAATTTGTGACAGTTCAGTATTTCCTCCAGGCCCTGTGTTTAAAGTTGTGGCAGTTCAGTATTTCCTCCTGGCACTGTGTTTAAAGTTGTGACAGTTCAGTCTTTCCTCCAGACCCTGTGTTTAAATTTGTGACAGTTCAGTATTTCCTCCAGGCCCTGTGTTTAAATTTGTGACAGTTCAGTATTACCTCCAGGCCTTGTGTTTAAATTTGTGACAGTTCAGTATTTCCCCAGGCCCTGTGCTTAAATTTGTGACAGTTCAGTATTTCCTCCAGGCCCTGTGTTTAAATTTGTGACAGTTCAGTATTTCCTCCAGGCCCTGTGTTTAAATTTGTGACAGTTCAGTATTTCCTCCAGGCCTTGTGTTTAAAGTTGTGGCAGTTCAGTATTTCCTCCAGGCCCTGTGTTTAAATTTGTGACAGTTCAGTATTTCCTCCAGGCCCTGTGTTTAAATTTGTGACAGTTCAGTATTTCCTCCAGGCCCTGTGTTTAAATTTGTGACAGTTCAGTATTTCCTCCAGGCCCTGTGTTTAAATTTGTGACATTTCAGTATTTCCTCCAGGCCCTGTGTTTAAATTAGTGACATTTCAGTATTTCCTCCAGGCCCTGTGTTTAAATTTGTGACATTTCAGTATTTCCTCCAGGCCCTGTGTTTAAATTTGTGACAGTTCAGTATTTCCTCCAGGCCCTGTGTTTAAATTTGTGACAGTTCAGTATTTCCTCCAGGCCTTGTGTTTAAATTTGTGACAGTTCAGTATTTCCCCAGGCCCTGTGCTTAAATTTGTGACAGTTCAGTATTTCCTCCAGGCCCTGTGTTTAAATTTGTGACATTTCAGTATTTCCTCCAGGCCCTGTGTTTAAATTTGTGACAGTTCAGTATTTCCTCCAGGCCCTGTGTTTAAATTTGTGACAGTTCAGTATTTCCTCCAGGCCCTGTGTTTAAATTTGTGACAGTTCAGTATTTCCTCCAGGCCCTGTGTTTAAATTTGTGACAGTTCAGTATTTCCTCCAGGCCCTGTGTTTAAATTTGTGACAGTTCAGTATTTCCTCCAGGCCCTGTGTTTAAATTTGTGACAGTTCAGTATTTCCTCCAGGCCCTGTGTTTAAATTTGTGACAGTTCAGTATTTCCTCCAGGCCTTGTGTTTAAATTTGTGACAGTTCAGTATTTCCCCAGGCCCTGTGCTTAAATTTGTGACAGTTCAGTATTTCCTCCAGGCCCTGTGTTTAAATTTGTGACAGTTCAGTATTTCCTCCAGGCCCTGTGTTTAAATTTGTGACAGTTCAGTATTTCCTCCAGGCCTTGTGTTTAAATTTGTGACAGTTCAGTATTTCCCCAGGCCCTGTGCTTAAATTTGTGACAGTTCAGTATTTCCTCCAGGCCCTGTGTTTAAATTTGTGACATTTCAGTATTTCCTCCAGGCCCTGTGTTTAAATTTGTGACAGTTCAGTATTTCCTCCAGGCCCTGTGTTTAAATTTGTGACAGTTCAGTATTTCCTCCAGGCCCTGTGTTTAAATTTGTGACAGTTCAGTATTTCCTCCAGGCCCTGTGTTTAAATTTGTGACAGTTCAGTATTTCCTCCAGGCCCTGTGTTTAAATTTGTGACAGTTCAGTACTTCCTCCAGGCCCTGTGTTTAAATTTGTGACAGTTCAGTATTTCCTCCAGGCCCTGTGTTTAAATTTGTGACAGTTCAGTATTTCCTCCAGGCCCTGTGTTTAAAGTTGTCGCAGTTCAGTATTTCCTCCTGGCACTGTGTTTAAATTTGTGACAGTTCAGTCTTTCCTCCAGACCCTGTGTTTAAATTTGTGACAGTTCAGTATTTCCTCCAGGCAGTGTGTTTAAATTTGTGACAGTTCAGTATTTCCTCCAGGCCTTGTGTTTAAATTTGTGACAGTTCATTATTTCCCCAGGCCCTGTGCTTAAATTTGTGACAGTTCAGTATTTCCCCAGGCCTTGTGTTTAAATTTGTGACAGTTCAGTATTTCCCCCAGGACCTGTCTTTGAGGTTGTGACAGCTCAATATTTCCCCCAGGGCCTGTCTTTAAATTGGAGACAGTTCAGTCTTTCCTGGCCCTGTGTTTACAATTGTGACAGCTCAGTATTTCCCCCAGGACCTGTCTTTAAAGTTGTGACAGCTCAGTATTTCCTCCAGGACCTGTCTTTACAGTTGTGACAGCTCAATATTTCCTCCAGGCCCTGTGTTTGCAGTTGTGACAGTTCGCAATTTGCCCCAGGCCCTGACTTTAAAGTAGTGACAGTTCAGTATTTTCCCCAGGACCAGTCTTTATATTTGTGACAGCTCGGTATTTCCCCCAGGCCCTGTCTTTGAAGTTGTGACAGCTCAATATTTCCCCCAGGACCTGTCTTTAAAGTGGTGACAGTTCAGTATTTCCCCCAGGACCTTTGTTTTCATTTGTGACAGTTCAGTATTTCCCCCAGGCCCTGTCTTTGAAGTTGTGACAGCTCAATATTTCCTCCAGGACCTGTCTTTAAAGTGGTGACAGTTCAGTATTTCCCCCAGGACCTGTGTTTTCATTTGTGACAGTTCAGTATTTCCTCCAGGCCCTGTGTTTAAAGTTGTGACTGTTCAATATTTCCTCCAGGCCCTGTGTTTAAAGATGTGACAGTTCAGTATTTCCTCCAGACCTTGTGTTTAATTTTGTGACAGTTCAGTATTTACTCCAGGCCCTGTGTTTAAATTTGTGACAGTTCAGTATTTCCTCCAGGCCTTGTGTTTAAATTTGTGACAGTTCAGTATTTACTCCAGGCCTTGTGTTTAAATTTGTGACAGTTCATTATTTACTCCAGGCCTTGTGTTTAAATTTGTGACAGTTCAGTACTTCCTCCAGGCCCTGTGTTTAAATTTGTGACAGTTCAGTATTTACTCCAGGCCTTGTGTTTAAATTTGTGACAGTTCAGTATTTACTCCAGGCCTTGTGTTTAAATTTGTGACAGTTCAGTATTTCCTCCAGGCCCTGTGTTTAAATTTGTGACAGTTCAGTATTTACTCCAGGCCTTGTGTTTAAATTTGTGACAGTTCAGTAGTTCCTCCAGGCCTTGTGTTTAAATTTGTGACAGTTCAGTATTTCCTCCAGGCCTTGTGTTTAAATTTGTGACAGTTCAGTATTTCCTCCAGGCCCTGTGTTTAAATTTGTAACAGTTCAGTATTTCCTCCAGGCCTT
Organism: Heterodontus francisci; assembly: GCF_036365525.1. Classification (NCBI taxonomy): domain Eukaryota; kingdom Metazoa; phylum Chordata; class Chondrichthyes; order Heterodontiformes; family Heterodontidae; genus Heterodontus; species Heterodontus francisci. The sequence goes on from NW_027140937.1 coordinate 1,042,826, forward strand.
GTGTTTAAATTTGTGACAGTTCAGTATTTCCTCTAGGCCTTGTGTTTAAATTTGTGACAGTTCAGTATTTCCTCCAGGCCCTGTGTTTAAATTTGTAACAGTTCAGTATTTCCTCCAGGCCTTGTGTTTAAATTTGTGACAGTTCAGTATTCGCTCCAGGCCTTGTGTTTAAATTTGTGACAGTTCAGTATTCGCTCCAGGCCCTGTGTTTAAAGTTGTGGCAGTTCAGTATTTCCTCCTGGCACTGTGTTTAAATTTGTGACATTTCAGTATTTTTTCCCCAGGCCTTGTGTTTAAATTTGTGACAGTTCAGTATTTACTCCAGGCCTTGTGCTTAAATTTGTGACAGTTCAGTATTTCCTCCAGGCCTAGTGTTTAAATTTGAAACAGTTCAGTATTTCCTCCAGGCCTTGTGTTTAAATTTGTGACAGTTCAGTATTTCCTCCAGGCCTAGTGTTTAAATTTGTGACAGTTCAGTATTTCCTCCAGGCCTTGTGTTTAAATTTGTAACAGTTCAGTATTTCCTCCAGGCCTTGTGTTTAAATTTGTGACAGTTCAGTATTTCCTCCAGGCCTTGTGTTTAAATTTGTGACAGTTCAGTCTTTCCTCCAGGCCTTGTGTTTAAATTTGTGACTGTTCAGTATTTTTTCCCCAGGCCCAGTGTTTAAATTTGTGACAGTTCAGTATTTCCTCCAGGCCTTGTGTTTAAATTTGTGACAGTTCAGTATTTCCTCCAGGCCCTGTGTTTAAATTTGTGACAGTTCAGTATTACCTCCAGGCCTTGTGTTTAAATTTGTGACAGTTCAGTATTTCCCCAGGCCCTGTGCTTAAATTTGTGACAGTTCAGTATTTCCTCCAGGCCCTGTGTTTAAATTTGTGACAGTTCAGTATTTCCTCCAGGCCCTGTGTTTAAAGTTGTGGCAGTTCAGTATTTCCTCCTGGCACTGTGTTTAAAGTTGTGACAGTTCAGTCTTTCCTCCAGACCCTGTGTTTAAATTTGTGACAGTTCAGTATTTCCTCCAGGCCCTGTGTTTAAATTTGTGACAGTTCAGTATTTCCTCCAGGCCCTGTGTTTAAATTTGTGACAGTTCAGTATTTCCTCCAGGCCTTGTGTTTAAAGTTGTGGCAGTTCAGTATTTCCTCCAGGCCCTGTGTTTAAATTTGTGACAGTTCAGTATTTCCTCCAGGCCCTGTGTTTAAATTTGTGACAGTTCAGTATTTCCTCCAGGCCCTGTGTTTAAATTTGTGACAGTTCAGTATTTCCTCCAGGCCCTGTGTTTAAATTTGTGACATTTCAGTATTTCCTCCAGGCCCTGTGTTTAAATTAGTGACATTTCAGTATTTCCTCCAGGCCCTGTGTTTAAATTTGTGACAGTTCAGTATTTCCTCCAGGCCCTGTGTTTAAATTTGTGACATTTCAGTATTTCCTCCAGGCCCTGTGTTTAAATTTGTGACAGTTCAGTATTTCCTCCAGGCCCTGTGTTTAAATTTGTGACAGTTCAGTATTTCCTCCAGGCCTTGTGTTTAAATTTGTGACAGTTCAGTATTTCCCCAGGCCCTGTGCTTAAATTTGTGACAGTTCAGTATTTCCTCCAGGCCCTGTGTTTAAATTTGTGACATTTCAGTATTTCCTCCAGGCCCTGTGTTTAAATTTGTGACAGTTCAGTATTTCCTCCAGGCCCTGTGTTTAAATTTGTGACAGTTCAGTATTTCCTCCAGGCCCTGTGTTTAAATTTGTGACAGTTCAGTATTTCCTCCAGGCCCTGTGTTTAAATTTGTGACAGTTCAGTATTTCCTCCAGGCCCTGTGTTTAAATTTGTGACAGTTCAGTATTTCCTCCAGGCCCTGTGTTTAAATTTGTGACAGTTCAGTATTTCCTCCAGGCCCTGTGTTTAAATTTGTGACAGTTCAGTATTTCCTCCAGGCCCTGTGTTTAAATTTGTGACATTTCAGTATTTCCTCCAGGCCCTGTGTTTAAATTTGTGACAGTTCAGTATTTCCTCCAGGCCCTGTGTTTAAATTTGTGACAGTTCAGTATTTCCTCCAGGCCTTGTGTTTAAATTTGTGACAGTTCAGTATTTCCCCAGGCCCTGTGCTTAAATTTGTGACAGTTCAGTATTTCCTCCAGGCCCTGTGTTTAAATTTGTGACATTTCAGTATTTCCTCCAGGCCCTGTGTTTAAATTTGTGACAGTTCAGTATTTCCTCCAGGCCCTGTGTTTAAATTTGTGACAGTTCAGTATTTCCTCCAGGCCCTGTGTTTAAATTTGTGACAGTTCAGTATTTCCTCCAGGCCCTGTGTTTAAATTTGTGACAGTTCAGTATTTCCTCCAGGCCCTGTGTTTAAATTTGTGACAGTTCAGTATTTCCTCCAGGCCCTGTGTTTAAATTTGTGACAGTTCAGTATTTCCTCCAGGCCCTGTGTTTAAATTTGTGACAGTTCAGTATTTCCTCCAGGCCCTGTGTTTAAAGTTGTCGCAGTTCAGTATTTCCTCCTGGCACTGTGTTTAAATTTGTGACAGTTCAGTCTTTCCTCCAGACCCTGTGTTTAAATTTGTGACAGTTCAGTATTTCCTCCAGGCAGTGTGTTTAAATTTGTGACAGTTCAGTATTTCCTCCAGGCCTTGTGTTTAAATTTGTGACAGTTCATTATTTCCCCAGGCCCTGTGCTTAAATTTGTGACAGTTCAGTATTTCCCCAGGCCTTGTGTTTAAATTTGTGACAGTTCAGTATTTCCCCCAGGACCTGTCTTTGAGGTTGTGACAGCTCAATATTTCCCCCAGGGCCTGTCTTTAAATTGGAGACAGTTCAGTCTTTCCTGGCCCTGTGTTTACAATTGTGACAGCTCAGTATTTCCCCCAGGACCTGTCTTTAAAGTTGTGACAGCTCAGTATTTCCTCCAGGACCTGTCTGTACAGTTGTGACAGTTCAGAATTTTCCCCAGGACATGTCTTTAAAGTTGGGACAGCTCAGTATTTCCTCCAGGACCTGTCTTTACAGTTGTGACAGCTCAATATTTCCTCCAGGCCCTGTGTTTGCAGTTGTGACAGTTCGCAATTTGCCCCAGGCCCTGACTTTAAAGTAGTGACAGTTCAGTATTTTCCCCAGGACCAGTCTTTATGTTTGTGACAGCTCGGTATTTCCCCCAGGCCCTGTCTTTGAAGTTGTGACAGCTCAATATTTCCCCCAGGACCTGTCTTTAAAGTGGTGACAGTTCAGTATTTCCCCCAGGACCTTTGTTTTCATTTGTGACAGTTCAGTATTTCCTCCAGGCCCTGTGTTTAAAGTTGTGACTGTTCAATATTTCCTCCAGGCCCTGTGTTTAAAGATGTGACAGTTCAGTATTTCCTCCAGACCTTGTGTTTAATTTTGTGACAGTTCAGTATTTACTCCAGGCCCTGTGTTTAAATTTGTGACAGTTCAGTATTTCCTCCAGGCCTTGTGTTTAAATTTGTGACAGTTCAGTATTTCCTCCAGGCCCTGTGTTTAAATTTGTGACAGTTCAGTATTTCCTCCAGGCCCTGTGTTTAAATTTGTGACAGTTCAGTATTTCCTCCAGGCCTTGTGTTTAAAGTTGTGGCAGTTCAGTATTTCCTCCAGGCCCTGTGTTTAAATTTGTGACAGTTCAGTATTTCCTCCAGGCCCTGTGTTTAAATTTGTGACAGTTCAGTATTTCCTCCAGGCCCTGTGTTTAAATTTGTGACAGTTCAGTATTTCCTCCAGGCCCTGTGTTTAAATTTGTGACATTTCAGTATTTCCTCCAGGCCCTGTGTTTAAATTAGTGACATTTCAGTATTTCCTCCAGGCCCTGTGTTTAAATTTGTGACAGTTCAGTATTTCCTCCAGGCCCTGTGTTTAAATTTGTGACATTTCAGTATTTCCCCCAGGCCCTGTGTTTAAATTTGTGACAGTTCAGTATTTCCTCCAGGCCCTGTGTTTAAATTTGTGACAGTTCAGTATTTCCTCCAGGCCTTGTGTTTAAATTTGTGACAGTTCAGTATTTCCTCCAGGCCTTGTGTTTAAATTTGTGACAGTTCAGTATTTCCCCAGGCCCTGTGCTTAAATTTGTGACAGTTCAGTATTTCCTCCAGGCCCTGTGTTTAAATTTGTGACATTTCAGTATTTCCTCCAGGCCCTGTGTTTAAATTTGTGACAGTTCAGTATTTCCTCCAGGCCCTGTGTTTAAATTTGTGACAGTTCAGTATTTCCTCCAGGCCCTGTGTTTAAATTTGTGACAGTTCAGTATTTCCTCCAGGCCCTGTGTTTAAATTTGTGACAGTTCAGTATTTCCTCCAGGCCCTGTGTTTAAATTTGTGACAGTTCAGTATTTCCTCCAGGCCCTGTGTTTAAATTTGTGACAGTTCAGTATTTCCTCCAGGCCCTGTGTTTAAATTTGTGACAGTTCAGTATTTCCTCCAGGCCCTGTGTTTAAATTTGTGACATTTCAGTATTTCCTCCAGGCCCTGTGTTTAAATTTGTGACAGTTCAGTATTTCCTCCAGGCCTTGTGTTTAAATTTGTGACAGTTCAGTATTTCCCCAGGCCCTGTGCTTAAATTTGTGACAGTTCAGTATTTCCTCCAGGCCCTGTGTTTAAATTTGTGACATTTCAGTATTTCCTCCAGGCCCTGTGTTTAAATTTGTGACAGTTCAGTATTTCCTCCAGGCCCTGTGTTTAAATTTGTGACAGTTCAGTATTTCCTCCAGGCCCTGTGTTTAAATTTGTGACAGTTCAGTATTTCCTCCAGGCCCTGTGTTTAAATTTGTGACAGTTCAGTATTTCCTCCAGGCCCTGTGTTTAAATTTGTGACAGTTCAGTATTTCCTCCAGGCCCTGTGTTTAAATTTGTGACAGTTCAGTATTTCCTCCAGGCCCTGTGTTTAAATTTGTGACAGTTCAGTATTTCCTCCAGGCCCTGTGTTTAAAGTTGTCGCAGTTCAGTATTTCCTCCTGGCACTGTGTTTAAATTTGTGACAGTTCAGTCTTTCCTCCAGACCCTGTGTTTAAATTTGTGACAGTTCAGTATTTCCTCCAGGCAGTGTGTTTAAATTTGTGACAGTTCAGTATTTCCTCCAGGCCTTGTGTTTAAATTTGTGACAGTTCATTATTTCCCCAGACCCTGTGTTTAAATTTGTGACAGTTCAGTATTTCCTCCAGGCAGTGTGTTTAAATTTGTGACAGTTCAGTATTTCCTCCAGGCCTTGTGTTTAAATTTGTGACAGTTCATTATTTCCCCAGGCCCTGTGCTTAAATTTGTGACAGTTCAGTATTTCCCCAGGCCTTGTGTTTAAATTTGTGACAGTTCAGTATTTCCCCCAGGACCTGTCTTTGAGGTTGTGACAGCTCAATATTTCCCCCAGGGCCTGTCTTTAAATTGGAGACAGTTCAGTCTTTCCTGGCCCTGTGTTTACAATTGTGACAGCTCAGTATTTCCCCCAGGACCTGTCTTTAAAGTTGTGACAGCTCAGTATTTCCTCCAGGACCTGTCTGTACAGTTGTGACAGTTCAGAATTTTCCCCAGGACATGTCTTTAAAGTTGGGACAGCTCAGTATTTCCTCCAGGACCTGTCTTTACAGTTGTGACAGCTCAATATTTCCTCCAGGCCCTGTGTTTGCAGTTGTGACAGTTCGCAATTTGCCCCAGGCCCTGACTTTAAAGTAGTGACAGTTCAGTATTTTCCCCAGGACCAGTCTTTATGTTTGTGACAGCTCGGTATTTCCCCCAGGCCCTGTCTTTGAAGTTGTGACAGCTCAATATTTCCCCCAGGACCTGTCTTTAAAGTGGTGACAGTTCAGTATTTCCCCCAGGACCTTTGTTTTCATTTGTGACAGTTCAGTATTTCCTCCAGGCCCTGTGTTTAAAGTTGTGACTGTTCAATATTTCCTCCAGGCCCTGTGTTTAAAGATGTGACAGTTCAGTATTTCCTCCAGACCTTGTGTTTAATTTTGTGACAGTTCAGTATTTACTCCAGGCCCTGTGTTTAAATTTGTGACAGTTCATTATTTCCTCCAGGCCTTGTGTTTAAATTTGTGACAGTTCAGTATTTCTTCCAGGCCTTGTGTTTAAATTTGTGACAGTTCAGTCTTTCCTCCAGGCCTTGTGTTTAAATTTGTGACAGTTCAGTACTTCCTCCAGGCCCTGTGTTTAAATTTGTGACAGTTCAGTATTTACTCCAGGCCTTGTGTTTAAATTTGTGACAGTTCAGTATTTACTCCAGGCCTTGTGTTTAAATTTGTGACAGTTCAGTATTTCCTCCAGGCCCTGTGTTTAAATTTGTGACAGTTCAGTATTTACTCCAGGCCTTGTGTTTAAATTTGTGACAGTTCAGTAGTTCCTCCAGGCCTTGTGTTTAAATTTGTGACAGTTCAGTATTTCCTCCAGGCCTTGTGTTTAAATTTGTGACAGTTCAGTATTTCCTCCAGGCCCTGTGTTTAAATTTGTAACAGTTCAGTATTTCCTCCAGGCCTTGTGTTTAAATTTGTGACAGTTCAGTATTTCCTCCAGGCCTTGTGTTTAAATTTGTGACAGTTCAGTATTTCCTCCAGGCCCTGTGTTTAAATTTGTAACAGTTCAGTATTTCCTCCAGGCCTTGTGTTTAAATTTGTGACAGTTCAGTATTTCCCCCAGGCCTTGTGTTTAAATTTGTGACAGTTCAGTATTTCCTCCAGACCCTGTGTTTAAATTTGTGACAGTTCAGTATTTCCTCCAGGCCTTGTGTTTAAATTTGTGACAGTTCAGTATTCGCTCCAGGCCCTGTGTTTAAAGTTGTGGCAGTTCAGTATTTCCTCCTGGCACTGTGTTTAAATTTATGACATTTCAGTATTTTTTCCCCAGGCCTTGTGTTTAAATTTGTGACAGTTCAGTATTTTTTCCCCAGGCCCAGTGTTTAAATTTGTGACAGTTCAGTATTTACTCCAGGCCTTGTGCTTAAATTTGTGACAGTTCAGTATTTCCTCCAGGCCTAGTGTTTAAATTTGAAACAGTTCAGTATTTCCTCCAGGCCTTGTGTTTAAATTTGTGACAGTTCAGTATTTCCTCCAGGCCTAGTGTTTAAATTTGTGACAGTTCAGTATTTCCTCCAGGCCTTGTGTTTAAATTTGTAACAGTTCAGTATTTCCTCCAGGCCTTGTGTTTAAATTTGTGACAGTTCAGTATTTCCTCCAGGCCTTGTGTTTAAATTTGTGACAGTTCAGTCTTTCCTCCAGGCCTTGTGTTTAAATTTGTGACTGTTCAGTATTTTTTCCCCAGGCCCAGTGTTTAAATTTGTGACAGTTCAGTATTTCCTCCAGGCCTTGTGTTTAAATTTGTAACAGTTCAGTATTTCCTCCAGGCCTTGTGTTTAAATTTGTGACAGTTCAGTATTTCCTCCAGGCCTTGTGTTTAAATTTGTGACAGTTCAGTCTTTCCTCCAGGCCTTGTGTTTAAATTTGTGACTGTTCAGTATTTCCTCCAGGCCTTGTGTTTAAATTTGTGACAGTTCAGTATTTCCTCCAGGCCTTGTGTTTAAATTTGTGACAGTTCAGTATTTCCTCCAGGCCTTGTGTTTAAATTTGTGACAGTTCAGTATTTCCTCCAGGCCTTGTGTTTAAATTTGTGACAGTTCAGTATTTCCTCCAGGCCTTGTGTTTAAATTTGTGACAGTTCAGTATTTCCTCCAGGCCTTGTGTTTAAATTTGTGACAGTTCAGTATTTCCTCCAGGCCTTGTGTTTAAATTTGTGACAGTTCAGTATTTCCTCCAGGCCTTGTGTTTAAATTTGTGACAGTTCAGTATTTCCTCCAGGCCCTGTGTTTAAATTTGTGACAGTTCAGTATTTCCTCCAGGCCTTGTTTTTAAATTTGTGACAGTTCAGTATTTCCTCCAGGCCTTGTGTTTAAATTTGTGACAGTTCAGTATTTCCTCCAGGCCTTGTGTTTAAATTTGTGACAGTTCAGTATTTCCTCCAGGCCTTGTGTTTAAATTTGTGACAGTTCAGTATTTCCTCCAGGCCTTGTGTTTAAATTTGTGACAATTCAGTATTTCCTCCAGGCCTTGTGTTTAAATTTGTGAGAGTTCAGTATTTCCTCCAGGCCTTGTGTTTAAATTTGTGACAGTTCAGTATTTCCTCCAGGCCTTGTGTTTAAATTTGTGACAGTTCAGTATTTCCTCCAGACCCTGTGTTTAAAGTTGTGACAGTTCAGTCCTTCCTGGCCTTGTGTTTAAATTTGTGACAGTTCAGTATGACCTCCAGGCCCTGTGTTTAAAGTTGTGACAGTTCTGTATTTCCTCCAGGCCTTGTGTTTAAAGTTGTGACAGTTCAGTATTTCCTCCAGGCCTTGTGTTTAAAGTTGTGACAGTTCTGTATTTCCTCCAGGCCTTGTGTTTAAAGTTGTGACAGTTCAGTATTTCCTCCAGGCCTTGTGTTTAAATTTGTGACAGTTCAGTATTTCCTCCAGGCCCTGTGTTTAAAGTTGTGGCAGTTCAGTATTTCCTCCTGGCACTGTGTTTAAAGTTGTGACAGTTCAGTCTTTCCTCCAGGCCCTGTGTTTAAATTTGTGACAGTTCAGTTTTTCCCCCAGGCCTTGTGTTTAAAGTTGCAACAGTTCAATATTTCCTCCAGGCCCTGTGTTTAAATTTGTGACAGTTCAGTATTTCCACCAGGCCTTGTGTTTAAAGTTGCAACAGTTCAATATTTCCTCCAGGCCCTGTGTTTAAATTTGTGACAGTTCAGCATTTCCTCCAGGCCCTGTGTTTAAATTTGTGAGAGTTCAGTATTCCCTCCAGGCCCTGTGTTTAAATTTGTGACAGTTCAGTATTTCCTCCAGGCCTTGTGTTTAAATTTGTGACACGTCAGTATTTCCTCCAGGCCCTGTGTTTAAATTTGTGACAGTTCAGTATTTCCTCCAGGCCCTGTGTTTAAATTTGTGACAGTTCAGTATTTCCTCCAGGCCCTGTGTTTAAATTTGTGACAGTTCAGTATTTCCTCCAGGCCCTGTGTTTAAAGTTGTGGCAGTTCAGTATTTCCTCCTGGCACTGTGTTTAAATTTGTGACAGTTCAGTATTTCCTCCAGGCCCTGTGTTTAAATTTGTGACATTTCAGTATTTCCTCCAGGACTTGTGTTTAAATTTGTAACAGTTCAGTATTCCCTCCAGACCCTGTGTTTAAATTTGTGACATTTCAGTATTTCCTCCAGGCCCTGTGTTTAAAGTTGTGGCAGTTCAGTATTTCCTCCTGGCACTGTGTTTGAAGTTGTGACAGTTCAGTATTTACTCCAGGCCTTGTGTTTAAATTTGTGACATTTCAGTATTACCTCCAGGCCCTGTGTTTAAATTAGTGACAGTTCAGTATTACCTCCAGGCCTTGTGTTTAAAGTTGTGACAGTTCAGTATTTCCTCCAGGCCCTGTGTTTAAAGTTGTGGCAGTTCAGTATTTCCTCCTGGCACTGTGTTTAAAGTTGTGACAGTTCAGTATTTACTCCAGGCCTTGTGTTTAAATTTGTGACATTTCAGTATTACCTCCAGGCCCTGTGTTTAAAGTTGTAACAGTTCAGTATTTCCTCCAGGCCTTGTGTTTAAATTTGTGAGAGTTCAGTCTTTCCTCCAGGCCTTGTGTTTAAATTTGTGACAGTTCAGTTTTTCCTCCAGGCCTAGTGTTTAAATTTGTGACAGTTCAGTATTTCCTCCAGGCCTAGTGTTTAAATTTGTGACAGTCCAGTATTTCCTCCTGGCCTTGTGTTTAAATTTGTGACAGTTCAGTCTTTCCTCCAGGCCTTGTGTTTAAATTTGTGACAGTTCAGTTTTTCCTCCAGGCCTAGTGTTTAAATTTGTGACAGTTCAGTATTTCCTCCAGGCCTTGTGTTTAAATTTGTGACAGTTCAGTATTTCCACCAGGCCTTGTGTTTAAATTTGTGACAGTTCAGTATTTTTTCCCCAGGCCCAGTGTTTAAATTTGTGACAGTTCAGTCTTTCCTCCAGGCCTTGTGTTTAAATTTGTGACAGTTCAGAATTTCCTCCAGGCCTTGTGTTTAAATTTGTGACAGTTCAGTATTTTTTCCCCAGGCCCAGTGTTTAAATTTGTGACAATTCAGTCTTTCCTCCAGGCCTTGTGTTGAAATTTGTGACAGTTCAGTATTTCCTCCAGGCCTTGTGTTTAAATTTGTGACAGTTCAGTATTTTTTCCCCAGGCCCAGTGTTTAAATTTGTGACAGTTCAGTCTTTCCTCCAGGCCCTGTGTTTACATTTGTGACAGTTCAGTCTTTCCTCCAGGCCTTGTGTTTAAATTTGTGACAGTTCAGTATTTCCTCCAGGCCTTGTGTTTAAATTTGTGACAGTTCAGTCTTTCCTCCAGGCCATGTGTTTAAATATGTGACGGTTCAGTAATTCCCTCCAGGCCTTGTGTTTAAATTTGTGACAGTTCAGTATTTCCTCCAGGCCCTGTGTTTAAATTTGTGACAGTTCAGTATTTCCTCCAGGCCTTGTGTTTAAATTTGTGACAGTTCAGAATTTCCTCCAGGCCCTGTGTTTAAATTTGTGACAGTTCAGTATTTCCTCCAGGCCTTGTGTTTAAATTTGTGAGAGTTCAGTATTCCCTCCAGGCCTTGTGTTTAAATTTGTGACAGTTCAGTATTCCCTCCAGGCCTTGTGTTTAAATTTGTGACAGTTCAGTCTTTCCTCCAGGCCCTGTGTTTAAATTTGTGACAGTTCAGTATTTCCTCCAGGCCTTGTGTTTAAATTTGTGGCAGTTCAGTATTTCCTCCAGACCCTGTGTTTAAATTTGTGACAGTTCAGTATTTACTCCAGGCCTTGTGTTTAAATTTGTGACAGTTCAGTATTTCCTCCAGGCCATGTGCTTAAATTTGTGACAGTTCAGTATTTCCTCCAGGCGCTGTGTTTAAATTTGTGACAGTTCAGTATTCCCTCCAGGCACTGTGTTTAAATTTGTGACAGTTCAGTATTTCCTCCAGGCCTTGTGTTTAAATTTGTGACAGTTCAGTATTTACTCCAGGCCTTGTGTTTAAATTTGTGACAGTTCAGTATTTCCTCCAGGCCTTGTGTTTAAATTTGTGACAGTTCAGTATTTCCTCCAGGCCCTGTGTTTAAATTTGTGACAGTTCAGTATTCCCTCCAGGCACTGTGTTTAAATTTGTGACAGTTCAGTATTTCCTCCAGGCCTTGTGTTTAAATTTGTGACAGTTCAGTATTTACTCCAGGCCTTGTGTTTAAATTTGTGACAGTTCAGTATTTCCTCCAGGCCTTGTGTTTAAATTTGTGACAGTTCAGTATTTCCTCCAGGCCCTGTGTTTAAATTTGTGACAGTTCAGTATTTCCTCCAGACCCTGTGTTTAAATTTGTGACAGTTCACTATTTCCTCCAGACCCTGTGTTTAAATTTGTGACAGTTCAGTATTTACTCCAGGCCTTGTGTTTAAATTTGTGACAGTTCAGTATTTCCTCCAGGCCTTGTGTTTAAATTTGTGACAGTTCAGTATTTCCTCCAGGCCCTGTGTTTAAATTTGTGACAGTTCAGTATTTCCTCCAGACCCTGTGTTTAAATTTGTGACAGTTCAGTATTTACTCCAGGCCTTGTGTTTAAATTTGTGACAGTTCAGTATTTCCTCCAGGCCTTGTGTTTAAATTTGTGGCAGTTCACTATTTCCTCCAGACCCTGTGTTTAAATTTGTGACAGTTCACTATTTCCTCCAGACCCTGTGTTTAAATTTGTGACAGTTCAGTATTTCCTCCAGACCCTGTGTTTACATTTGTGACAGTTCAGTATTTCCTCCAGGCCCTGTGTTTAAATTTGTGACAGTTCAGTATTTCCTCCAGGCCCTGTGTTTAAATTTGTGACAGTTCAGTATTTCCTCCAGGCCCTGTGTTTAAAGTTGTGGCAGTTCAGTATTTCCTCCTGGCACTGTGTTTGAAGTTGTGACAGTTCAGTATTTACTCCAGGCCTTGTGTTTAAATTAGTGACATTTCAGTATTACCTCCAGGCCCTGTGTTTAAATTTGTGACAGTTCAGTATTTCCTCCAGGCCTTGTGTTTAAAGTTGTGACAGTTCAGTATTTCCTCCAGACCTTGTGTTTAAATTTGTGACAGTTCAGTATTTCCTCCAGGCCTTGTGTTTAAATTTGTGACAGTTCAGTATTACCTCCAGGCCTTGTGTTTAAAGTTGTGACAGTTCAGTATTTCCTCCAGGCCCTGTGTTTAAAGTTGTGGCAATTCAGTATTTCCTCCTGGCACTGTGTTTAAAGTTGTGACAGTTCAGTATTTACTCCAGGCCTTGTGTTTAAATTTGTGACATTTCAGTATTACCTCCAGGCCCTGTGTTTAAAGTTGTAACAGTTCAGTATTTCCTCCAGGCCTTGTGTTTAAATTTGTGAGAGTTCAGTCTTTCCTCCAGGCCTTGTGTTTAAATTTGTGACAGTTCAGTTTTTCCTCCAGGCCTAGTGTTTAAATTTGTGACAGTTCAGTATTTCCTCCAGGCCTAGTGTTTAAATTTGTGACAGTTCAGTATTTCCACCAGGCCTTGTGTTTAAATTTGTGACAGTTCAGTATTTTTTCCCCAGGCCCAGTGTTTAAATTTTTGACAGTTCAGTCTTTCCTCCAGGCCTTGTGTTTAAATTTGTGACAGTTCAGTCTTTCCTCCAGGCCTTGTGTTTAAATTTGTGACAGTTCAGTATTTTTTCCCCAGGCCCAGTGTTTAAATTTGTGACAGTTCAGTCTTTCCTCCAGGCCCTGTGTTTAAAGTTGTGGCAATTCAGTATTTCCTCCTGGCACTGTGTTTAAAGTTGTGACAGTTCAGTATTTACTCCAGGCCTTGTGTTTAAATTTGTGACATTTCAGTATTACCTCCAGGCCCTGTGTTTAAAGTTGTAACAGTTCAGTATTTCCTCCAGGCCTTGTGTTTAAATTTGTGAGAGTTCAGTCTTTCCTCCAGGCCTTGTGTTTAAATTTGTGACAGTTCAGTTTTTCCTCCAGGCCTAGTGTTTAAATTTGTGACAGTTCAGTATTTCCTGCAGGCCTAGTGTTTAAATTTGTGACAGTCCAGTATTTCCTCCTGGCCTTGTGTTTAAATTTGTGACAGTTCAGTCTTTCCTCCAGGCCCTGTGTTTGAATTTGTGAGAGTTCAGTATTCCCTCCAGGCCCTGTGTTTAAATTTGTGACAGTTCAGTATTTCCTCCAGGCCTTGTGTTTAAATTTGTGACACGTCAGTATTTCCTCCAGGCCCTGTGTTTAAATTTGTGACAGTTCAGTATTTCCTCCAGGCCCTGTGTTTAAATTTGTGACAGTTCAGTATTTCCTCCAGGCCCTGTGTTTAAATTTGTGACAGTTCAGTATTTCCTCCAGGCCCTGTGTTTAAAGTTGTGGCAGTTCAGTATTTCCTCCTGGCACTGTGTTTAAATTTGTGACAGTTCAGTATTTCCTCCAGGACTTGTGTTTAAATTTGTAACAGTTCAGTATTCCCTCCAGACCCTGTGTTTAAATTTGTGACATTTCAGTATTTCCTCCAGGCCCTGTGTTTAAAGTTGTGGCAGTTCAGTATTTCCTCCAGGACTTGTGTTTAAATTTGTAACAGTTCAGTATTCCCTCCAGACCCTGTGTTTAAATTTGTGACATTTCAGTATTTCCTCCAGGCCTTGTGTTTGAAGTTGTGACAGTTCAGTATTTACTCCAGGCCTTGTGTTTAAATTTGTGACATTTCAGTATTACCTCCAGGCCCTGTGTTTAAATTTGTGACAGTTCAGTATTACCTCCAGGCCTTGTGTTTAAAGTTGTGACAGTTCAGTATTTCCTCCAGGCCCTGTGTTTAAAGTTGTGGCAGTTCAGTATTTCCTCCTGGCACTGTGTTTAAAGTTGTGACAGTTCAGTATTTACTCCAGGCCTTGTGTTTAAATTTGTGACATTTCAGTATTACCTCCAGGCCCTGTGTTTAAAGTTGTAACAGTTCAGTATTTCCTCCAGGCCTTGTGTTTAAATTTGTGAGAGTTCAGTCTTTCCTCCAGGCCTTGTGTTTAAATTTGTGACAGTTCAGTTTTTCCTCCAGGCCTAGTGTTTAAATTTGTGACAGTTCAGTATTTCCTCCAGGCCTAGTGTTTAAATTTGTGACAGTCCAGTATTTCCTCCTGGCCTTGTGTTTAAATTTGTGACAGTTCAGTCTTTCCTCCAGGCCTTGTGTTTAAATTTGTGACAGTTCAGTTTTTCCTCCAGGCCTAGTGTTTAAATTTGTGACAGTTCAGTATTTCCTCCAGGCCTTGTGTTTAAATTTGTGACATTTCAGTATTACCTCCAGGCCCTGTGTTTAAATTTGTGACAGTTCAGTATTACCTCCAGGCCTTGTGTTTAAAGTTGTGACAGTTCAGTATTTCCTCCAGGCCCTGTGTTTAAAGTTGTGGCAGTTCAGTATTTCCTCCTGGCACTGTGTTTAAAGTTGTGACAGTTCAGTATTTACTCCATGCCTTGTGTTTAAATTTGTGACATTTCAGTATTACCTCCAGGCCCTGTGTTTAAAGTTGTAACAGTTCAGTATTTCCTCCAGGCCTTGTGTTTAAATTTGTGAGAGTTCAGTCTTTCCTCCAGGCCTTGTGTTTAAATTTGTGACAGTTCAGTTTTTCCTCCAGGCCTAGTGTTTAAATTTGTGACAGTTCAGTATTTCCTCCAGGCCTAGTGTTTAAATTTGTGACAGTCCAGTATTTCCTCCTGGCCTTGTGTTTAAATTTGTGACAGTTCAGTCTTTCCTCCAGGCCTTGTGTTTAAATTTGTGACAGTTCAGTTTTTCCTCCAGGCCTAGTGTTTAAATTTGTGACAGTTCAGTATTTCCACCAGGCCTTGTGTTTAAATTTGTGACAGTTCAGTATTTTTTCCCCAGGCCCAGTGTTTAAATTTGTGACAGTTCAGTCTTTCCTCCAGGCCTTGTGTTTAAATTTGTGACAGTTCAGTATTTCCTCCAGGCCTTGTGTTTAAATTTGTGACAGTTCAGTATTTTTTCCCCAGGCCCAGTGTTTAAATTTGTGACAATTCAGTCTTTCCTCCAGGCCTTGTGTTGAAATTTGTGACAGTTCAGTATTTCCTCCAGGCCTTGTGTTTAAATTTGTGACAGTTCAGTATTTTTTCCCCAGGCCCAGTGTTTAAATTTGTGACAGTTCAGTCTTTCCTCCAGGCCCTGTGTTTACATTTGTGACAGTTCAGTATTTCCTCCAGGCCTTGTGTTTAAATTTGTGACAGTTCAGTCTTTCCTCCAGGCCCTGTGTTTAAATTTGTGACAGTTCAGTATTTCCTCCAGGCCTTGTGTTTTAATTTGTGGCAGTTCAGTATTTCCTCCAGACCCTGTGTTTAAATTTGTGACAGTTCAGTATTTACTCCAGGCCTTGTGTTTAAATTTGTGACAGTTCAGTATTTCCTCCAGGCCTTGTGTTTAAATTTGTGACAGTTCAGTATTTCCTCCAGGCCTTGTGTTTAAATATGTGACAGTTCAGTATTTCCTCCAGGCCTTGTGTTTAAATTTGTGACAGTTCAGTATTTCCCCCAGGCCCTGTGTTTAAATTTGTGACAGTTCAGTATTTCCTCCGGGCCATGTGCTTAAATTTGTGACAGTTCACTATTTCCTCCAGACCCTGTGTTTAAATTTGTGACAGTTCACTATTTCCTCCAGACCCTGTGTTTAAATTTGTGACAGTTCAGTCTTTCCTCCAGGCCCTGTGTTTAAATTTGTGACAGTTCAGTATTTCCTCCAGGCCTTGTGTTTTAATTTGTGGCAGTTCAGTATTTCCTCCAGACCCTGTGTTTAAATTTGTGACAGTTCAGTATTTACTCCAGGCCTTGTGTTTAAATTTGTGACAGTTCAGTATTTCCTCCAGGCCTTGTGTTTAAATTTGTGACAGTTCAGTATTTCCTCCAGGCCTTGTGTTTAAATTTGTGACAGTTCAGTATTTCCTCCAGGCCTTGTGTTTAAATTTGTGACAGTTCAGTATTTCCCCCAGGCCTTGTGTTTAAATTTGTGACAGTTCAGTATTTCCTCCAGGCCTTGTGTTTAAATTTGTGACAGTTCAGTATTTCCTCCAGGCCTTGTGTTTAAATATGTGACAGTTCAGTATTTCCTCCAGGCCTTGTGTTTAAATTTGTGACAGTTCAGTATTTCCCCCAGGCCCTGTGTTTAAATTTGTGACAGTTCAGTATTTCCTCCGGGCCATGTGCTTAAATTTGTGACAGTTCACTATTTCCTCCAGACCCTGTGTTTAAATTTGTGACAGTTCACTATTTCCTCCAGACCCTGTGTTTAAATTTGTGACAGTTCAGTCTTTCCTCCAGGCCCTGTGTTTAAATTTGTGACAGTTCAGTATTTCCTCCAGGCCTTGTGTTTTAATTTGTGGCAGTTCAGTATTTCCTCCAGACCCTGTGTTTAAATTTGTGACAGTTCAGTATTTACTCCAGGCCTTGTGTTTAAATTTGTGACAGTTCAGTATTTCCTCCAGGCCTTGTGTTTAAATTTGTGACAGTTCAGTATTTCCTCCGGGCCATGTGCTTAAATTTGTGACAGTTCACTATTTCCTCCAGACCCTGTGTTTAAATTTGTGACAGTTCACTATTTCCTCCAGACCCTGTGTTTAAATTTGTGACAGTTCAGTATTTCCTCCAGACCCTGTGTTTACATTTGTGACAGTTCAGTATTTCCTCCAGGCCCTGTGTTTAAATTTGTGACAGTTCAGTATTTCCTCCAGGCCCTGTGTTTAAATTTGTGACAGTTCAGTATTTCCTCCAGGCCCTGTGTTTAAAGTTGTGGCAGTTCAGTATTTCCTCCTGGCACTGTGTTTGAAGTTGTGACAGTTCAGTATTTACTCCAGGCCTTGTGTTTAAATTAGTGACATTTCAGTATTACCTCCAGGCCCTGTGTTTAAATTTGTGACAGTTCAGTATTACCTCCAGGCCTTGTGTTTAAAGTTGTGACAGTTCAGTATTTCCTCCAGGCACTGTGTTTAAAGTTGTGGCAATTCAGTATTTCCTCCTGGCACTGTGTTTAAAGTTGTGACAGTTCAGTATTTACTCCAGGCCTTGTGTTTAAATTTGTGACATTTCAGTATTACCTCCAGGCCCTGTGTTTAAAGTTGTAACAGTTCAGTATTTCCTCCAGGCCTTGTGTTTAAATTTGTGAGAGTTCAGTCTTTCCTCCAGGCCTTGTGTTTAAATTTGTGACAGTTCAGTTTTTCCTCCAGGCCCTGTGTTTAAATTTGTGACAGTTCAGTATTTCCTCCAGGCCTAGTGTTTAAATTTGTGACAGTTCAGTATTTCCACCAGGCCTTGTGTTTAAATTTGTGACAGTTCAGTATTTTTTCCCCAGGCCCAGTGTTTAAATTTTTGACAGTTCAGTCTTTCCTCCAGGCCTTGTGTTTAAATTTGTGACAGTTCAGTCTTTCCTCCAGGCCTTGTGTTTAAATTTGTGACAGTTCAGTATTTTTTCCCCAGGCCCAGTGTTTAAATTTGTGACAATTCAGTCTTTCCTCCATGCCCTGTGTTTACATTTGTGACATTTCAGTATTTCCTCCAGGCCTTGTGTTTAAATTTGTGACAGTTCAGTCTTTCCTCCAGGCCTTGTGTTTAAATTTGTGACAGTTCAGTATTTCCTCCAGGCCTTGTGTTTAAATTTGTGACAGTTCAGTCTTTCCTCCAGGCCATGTGTTTAAATTTGTGACAGTTCAGTAATTCCCTCCAGGCCTTGTGTTTAAATTTGTGACAGTTCAGTATTTCCTCCAGGCCCTGTGTTTAAATTTGTGACAGTTCAGTATTTCCTCCAGGCCTTGTGTTTAAATTTGTGACAGTTCAGTTTTTCCTCCAGGCCTAGTGTTTAAATTTGTGACAGTTCAGTATTTCCTCCAGGCCTAGTGTTTAAATTTGTGACAGTCCAGTATTTCCTCCAGGCCTTGTGTTTAAATTTGTGACAGTTCAGTATTTCCTCCAGGACTTGTGTTTAAATTTGTGACAGTTCAGTCTTTCCTCCAGGCCTTGTGTTTAAATTTGTGACAGTTCAGTATTTCCCCCAGGCATTGTGTTTAAATTTGTGAGAGTTCAGTATTTCCTCCAGGCCTTGTGTTTAAATTTGTGACAGTTCAGTATTTCCTCCAGGCCTTGTGTTTAAATTTGTGACAGTTCAGTCTTTCCTCCAGGCCCTGTGTTTAAATTTGTGAGAGTTCAGTATTCCCTCCAGGCCCTGTGTTTAAATTTGTGACAGTTCAGTATTTCCTCCAGGCCTTGTGTTTAAATTTGTGACACGTCAGTATTTCCTCCAGGCCCTGTGTTTAAATTTGTGACAGTTCAGTATTTCCTCCAGGCCCTGTGTTTAAATTTGTGACAGTTCAGTATTACCTCCAGGCCCTGTGTTTAAATTTGTGACAGTTCAGTATTTCCTCCAGGCCCTGTGTTTAAAGTTGTGGCAGTTCAGTATTTCCTCCTGGCACTGTGTTTAAATTTGTGACAGTTCAGTATTTCCTCCAGGACTTGTGTTTAAATTTGTAACAGTTCAGTATTCCCTCCAGACCCTGTGTTTAAATTTGTGACATTTCAGTATTTCCTCCAGGCCCTGTGTTTAAAGTTGTGGCAGTTCAGTATTTCCTCCAGGACTTGTGTTTAAATTTGTAACAGTTCAGTATTCCCTCCAGACCCTGTGTTTAAATTTGTGACATTTCAGTATTTCCTCCAGGCCTTGTGTTTGAAGTTGTGACAGTTCAGTATTTACTCCAGGCCTTGTGTTTAAATTTGTGACATTTCAGTATTACCTCCAGGCCCTGTGTTTAAATTTGTGACAGTTCAGTATTACCTCCAGGCCTTGTGTTTAAAGTTGTGACAGTTCAGTATTTCCTCCAGGCCCTGTGTTTAAAGTTATGGCAGTTCAGTATTTCCTCCTGGCACTGTGTTTAAAGTTGTGACAGTTCAGTATTTACTCCAGGCCTTGTGTTTAAATTTGTGACATTTCAGTATTACCTCCAGGCCCTGTGTTTAAAGTTGTAACAGTTCAGTATTTCCTCCAGGCCTTGTGTTTAAATTTGTGAGAGTTCAGTCTTTCCTCCAGGCCTTGTGTTTAAATTTGTGACAGTTCAGTTTTTCCTCCAGGCCTAGTGTTTAAATTTGTGACAGTTCAGTATTTCCTCCAGGCCTAGTGTTTAAATTTGTGACAGTCCAGTATTTCCTCCTGGCCTTGTGTTTAAATTTGTGACAGTTCAGTCTTTCCTCCAGGCCTTGTGTTTAAATTTGTGACAGTTCAGTATTTCCACCAGGCCTTGTGTTTAAATTTGTGACAGTTCAGTATTTTTTCCCCAGGCCCAGTGTTTAAATTTGTGACAGTTCAGTCTTTCCTCCAGGCCTTGTGTTTAAATTTGTGACAGTTCAGTATTTCCTCCAGGCCTTGTGTTTAAATTTGTGACAGTTCAGTATTTCCACCAGGCCTTGTGTTTAAATTTGTGACAGTTCAGTATTTTTTCCCCAGGCCCAGTGTTTAAATTTGTGACAATTCAGTCTTTCCTCCAGGCCTTGTGTTGAAATTTGTGACAGTTCAGTATTTCCTCCAGGCCTTGTGTTTAAATTTGTGACAGTTCAGTATTTTTTCCCCAGGCCCAGTGTTTAAATTTGTGACAGTTCAGTCTTTCCTCCAGGCCCTGTGTTTACATTTGTGACAGTTCAGTATTTCCTCCAGGCCTTGTGTTTAAATTTGTGACAGTTCAGTCTTTCCTCCAGGCCTTGTGTTTAAATTTGTGACAGTTCAGTATTTCCTCCAGGCCTTGTGTTTAAATTTGTGACAGTTCAGTCTTTCCTCCAGGCCATGTGTTTAAATATGTGACGGTTCAGTAATTCCCTCCAGCCCCTGTGTTTAAATTTGTGACAGTTCAGTATTTCCTCCAGGCCTTGTGTTTAAATTTGTGACAGTTCAGTATTTCCTCCAGGCCTTGTGTTTAAAGTTGTGACAGTTCAGTATTTCCTCCAGACCCTGTGTTTAAATTTGTGACAGTTCAGTATTTCCTCCAGGCCTTGTGTTTAAATTTGTGACAGTTCAGAATTTCCTCCAGGCCCTGTGTTTAAATTTGTGACAGTTCAGTATTCCCTCCAGGCCTTGTGTTTAAATTTGTGACAGTTCAGTCTTTCCTCCAGGCCCTGTGTTTAAATTTGTGACAGTTCAGTATTTCCTCCAGGCCTTGTGTTTTAATTTGTGGCAGTTCAGTATTTCCTCCAGACCCTGTGTTTAAATTTGTGACAGTTCAGTATTTACTCCAGGCCTTGTGTTTAAATTTGTGACAGTTCAGTATTTCCTCCAGGCCTTGTGTTTAAATTTGTGACAGTTCAGTATTTCCTCCGGGCCATGTGCTTAAATTTGTGACAGTTCACTATTTCCTCCAGACCCTGTGTTTAAATTTGTGACAGTTCACTATTTCCTCCAGACCCTGTGTTTAAATTTGTGACAGTTCAGTATTTCCTCCAGACCCTGTGTTTAAATTTGTGACAGTTCAGTATTTCCTCCAGACCCTGTGTTTACATTTGTGACAGTTCAGTATTTCCTCCAGGCCCTGTGTTTAAATTTGTGACAGTTCAGTATTTCCTCCAGGCCCTGTGTTTAAATTTGTGACAGTTCAGTATTTCCTCCAGGCCCTGTGTTTAAAGTTGTGGCAGTTCAGTATTTCCTCCTGGCACTGTGTTTGAAGTTGTGACAGTTCAGTATTTACTCCAGGCCTTGTGTTTAAATTAGTGACATTTCAGTATTACCTCCAGGCCCTGTGTTTAAATTTGTGACAGTTCAGTATTACCTCCAGGCCTTGTGTTTAAAGTTGTGACAGTTCAGTATTTCCTCCAGGCCCTGTGTTTAAAGTTGTGGCAATTCAGTATTTCCTCCTGGCACTGTGTTTAAAGTTGTGACAGTTCAGTATTTACTCCAGGCCTTGTGTTTAAATTTGTGACATTTCAGTATTACCTCCAGGCCCTGTGCTTAAAGTTGTAACAGTTCAGTATTTCCTCCAGGCCTTGTGTTTAAATTTGTGAGAGTTCAGTCTTTCCTCCAGGCCTTGTGTTTAAATTTGTGACAGTTCAGTTTTTCCTCCAGGCCTAGTGTTTAAATTTGTGACAGTTCAGTATTTCCTCCAGGCCTAGTGTTTAAATTTGTGACAGTTCAGTATTTCCACCAGGCCTTGTGTTTAAATTTGTGACAGTTCAGTATTTTTTCCCCAGGCCCAGTGTTTAAATTTTTGACAGTTCAGTCTTTCCTCCAGGCCTTGTGTTTAAATTTGTGACAGTTCAGTCTTTCCTCCAGGCCTTGTGTTTAAATTTGTGACAGTTCAGTATTTTTTCCCCAGGCCCAGTGTTTAAATTTGTGACAATTCAGTCTTTCCTCCATGCCCTGTGTTTACATTTGTGACAGTTCAGTATTTCCTCCAGGCCTTGTGTTTAAATTTGTGACAGTTCAGTCTTTCCTCCAGGCCTTGTGTTTAAATTTGTGACAGTTCAGTATTTCCTCCAGGCCTTGTGTTTAAATTTGTGACAGTTCAGTCTTTCCTCCAGGCCATGTGTTTAAATTTGTGACAGTTCAGTAATTCCCTCCAGGCCTTGTGTTTAAATTTGTGACCTTTCAGTATTTCCTCCAGGCCCTGTGTTTAAATTTGTGACAGTTCAGTATTTCCTCCAGGCCTTGTGTTTAAATTTGTGACAGTTCCGTATTTCCTCCAGGCCCTGTGTTTAAATTTGTGACAGTTCAGTATTTCCTCCAGGCCTTGTGTTTAAATTTGTGAGAGTTCAGTATTTTCTCCAGGCCTTGTGTTTAAATTTGTGACAGTTCAGTATTCCCTCCAGGCCTTGTGTTTAAATTTGTGACAGTTCAGTCTTTCCTCCAGACCCTGTGTTTAAATTTGTGACAGTTCACTATTTCCTCCAGACCCTGTGTTTAAATTTGTGACAGTTCAGTATTTCCTCCAGACCCTGTGTTTAAATTTGTGACAGTTCAGTATTTCCTCCAGACCCTGTGTTTACATTTGTGACAGTTCAGTATTTCCTCCAGACCCTGTGTTTAAATTTGTGACAGTTCAGTATTTCCTCCAGACCCTGTGTTTAAATTTGTGACAGTTCAGTATTTCCTCCAGGCCTTGTGTTTAAATTTGTGAGAGTTCAGTATTCCCTCCAGGCCTTGTGTTTAAATTTGTGACAGTTCAGTATTCCCTCCAGGCCTTGTGTTTAAATTTGTGACAGTTCAGTCTTTCCTCCAGACCCTGTGTTT
This sequence comes from Heterodontus francisci, assembly GCF_036365525.1. Taxonomy (NCBI): domain Eukaryota; kingdom Metazoa; phylum Chordata; class Chondrichthyes; order Heterodontiformes; family Heterodontidae; genus Heterodontus; species Heterodontus francisci. The sequence continues at coordinate 1,065,038 of NW_027140937.1, forward strand.
AAATTTGTGACAGTTCACTATTTCCTCCAGACCCTGTGTTTAAATTTGTGACAGTTCAGTATTTCCTCCAGACCCTGTGTTTAAATTTGTGACAGTTCAGTATTTCCTCCAGACCCTGTGTTTACATTTGTGACAGTTCAGTATTTCCTCCAGACCCTGTGTTTAAATTTGTGACAGTTCAGTATTTCCTCCAGGCCCTGTGTTTAAATTTGTGACAGTTCAGTATTTCCTCCAGACCCTGTGTTTAAATTTGTGACAGTTCACTATTTCCTCCAGACCCTGTGTTTAAATTTGTGACAGTTCACTATTTCCTCCAGACCCTGTGTTTAAATTTGTGACAGTTCAGTATTTCCTCCAGACCCTGTGTTTAAATTTGTGACAGTTCAGTATTTCCTCCAGACCCTGTGTTTACATTTGTGACAGTTCAGTATTTCCTCCAGACCCTGTGTTTAAATTTGTGACAGTTCAGTATTTCCTCCAGACCCTGTGTTTACATTTGTGACAGTTCAGTATTTCCTCCAGGCCCTGTGTTTAAATTTGTGACAGTTCAGTATTTCCTCCAGGACCTGTGTTTAAATTTGTGACAGTTCAGTATTTCCTCCAGGCCCTGTGTTTAAATTTGTGACAGTTCAGTATTTCCTCCAGGCCCTGTGTTTAAATTTGTGACATTTCAGTATTTCCTCCAGGACCTGTGTTTAAATTTGTGACAGTTCAGTATTTCCTCCAGGCCCTGTGTTTAAATTTGTGACAGTTCAGTATTTCCTCCAGGCCCTGTGTTTAAATTTGTGACAGTTCAGTATTTCCACCAGGCCTTGTGTTTAAAGTTGCAACAGTTCAATATTTCCTCCAGGCCCTGTGTTTAAATTTGTGACAGTTCAGTATTTCCTCCAGGCCCTGTGTTTAAAGTTGTCGCAGTTCAGTATTTCCTCCAGGCCCTGTGTTTAAAGTTGTGACAGTTCAGTCTTTCCTCCAGGCCCTGTGTTTAAATTTGTGACAGTTCAGTATTTCCTCCAGGCCCTGTGTTTAAAGTTGTGGCAGTTCAGTATTTCCTCCAGGCCCTGTGTTTAAATTTGTGACAGTTCAGTATGACCTCCAGGCCCTGTGTTTAAAGTTGTGACAGTTCTGTATTTCCTCCAGGCCTTGTGTTTAAAGTTGTGACAGTTCAGTATTTCCTCCAGGCCTTGTGTTTAAATTTGTGGCAGTTCAGTATTTACTCCAGGCCTTGTGTTTAAATTTGTGACAGTTCAGTATTTCCTCCAGGCCTTGTGTTTAAATTTGTGACAGTTCAGTATTTCCTCCGGGCCATGTGCTTAAATTTGTGACAGTTCAGTATTTCCTCCAGACCCTGTGTTTAAATTTGTGACAGTTCCGTATTTCCCCAGGCCCTGTGCTTAAATTTGTGACATTTCAGTATTTCCTCCAGGCCTTGTGTTTAAAGTTGTGTCATCTCAGAACTTCCCCCAGGACCAGTCTTTGAGGTTGTGAAAGCTCAATATTTCCCCCAAAGCCTGTCTTTACAGTTGTGACAGTTCAGAATTTGCCCCAGGACCTGTCTTTAAAGTTGTGACAGCTCAGTATTTCCTCCAGGACCTGTCTTTAAAGTTGTGACAGCTCAGTATTTCCTCCAGGACCTGTCTTTACAGTTGTGACAGTTCAGAATTTGCCCCAGGACCTGTCTTTAAAGTTGGGACAGCTCAGTATTTCCTCCAGGACCTGTCTTTACAGTTGTGACAGCTCAATATTTCCTCCAGGCCCTGTGTTTGCAGTTGTGACAGTTCGCAATTTGCCCCAGGCCCTGACTTTAAAGTAGTGACAGTTCAGTATTTTCCACAGGACCAGTCTTTATATTTGTGACAGCTCGGTATTTCCCCCAGGCCCTGTGTTTAAAGATGTGACAGTTCAGTATTTCCTCCAGGCCCTGTGTTTAAAGTTGTGACTGTTCAGTATTTCCTCCAGGCCCTGTGTTTACCGTTGTGACAGCTCAGTATTTCCTCCAGGCCCTGTGTTTACAATTGTGACAGTTCAGTATTTCCCCCAGGACCTGTCTTTGAAGTTGTGACAGTTCAGTATTTCCTCCAGGCCTTGTGTTTAAATTTGTGACAGTTCAGTATTTCCTCCAGGCCTTGTGTTTAAATTTGTGACAGTTCAGTATTTCCTCCAGGCCTTGTGTTTAAATTTGTGACAGTTCAGTATTTCCTCCAGGCCCTGTGTTTAAATTTGTGACAGTTCAGTATTTCCTCCAGACCCTGTGTTTAAATTTGTGACAGTTCAGTATTTCCTCCAGGCCCTGTGTTTAAAGTTGTGACAGTTCAGTATTTCCTCCAGACCTTGTGTTTAAATTTGTGACAGTTCAGTATTCCCTCCAGGCCCTGTGTTTAAATTTGTGACAGTTCAGTATTCCCTCCAGGCCTTGTGTTTAAATTTGTGACAGTTCAGTATTCCCTCCAGGCCCTGTGTTTAAATTTGTGACAGTTCAGTATTTCCTCCAGGCCTTGTGTTTAAATTTGTGACAGTTCAGTATTTCCTCCAGGCCTTGTGTTTAAATTTGTGACAGTTCAGTATTTCCCCCAGGCCCTGTGTTTAAATTTGTGACAGTTCAGTATTTCCTCCAGGCCCTGTGTTTAAATTTGTGACAGTTCAGTATTTCCTCCAGGCCCTGTGTTTAAAGTTGTGACAGTTCAGTATTTACTCCAGGCCTTGTGTTTAAATTTGTGACAGTTCAGTATTTCCTCCTGGCACTGTGTTTAAAGTTGTGACAGTTCAGTATTTCCTCCAGGCCCTGTGTTTAAAGTTGTGGCAGTTCAGTATTCCCTCCTGGCACTGTGTTTAAAGTTGTGACAGTTCAGTATTTACTCCAGGCCTTGTGTTTAAATTTGTGACATCTCAGAACTTCCCCCAGGACCTGTCTTTGAGGTTGTGAAAGCTCAATATTTCCCCCAGGGCCTGTCTTTAAATTGGAGACAGTTCAGTCTTTCCTGGCCCTGTCTTTACAGTTGTGACAGTTCAGAATTTGCCCCAGGACCTGTCTTTAAATTTGGGACAGCTCCGTATTTCCTCCAGGACCTGTCTTTACAGTTGTGACAGCTCAATATTTCCTCCAGGCCCTGTGTTTGCAGTTGTGACAGTTCACAATTTGCCCCAGGCCCTGACTTTAAAGTAGTGACAGTTCAGTATTTTCCCCAGGACCAGACTTTATATTTGTGACAGCTCGGTATTTCCCCCAGGCCCTGTCTTTGAAGTTGTGACAGCTCAATATTTCCCCCAGGAGCTGCCTTTAAAGTGGTGACAGTTCAGTATTTCCCCCAGGCCCTGTGTTTAAATTTGTGACAGTTCAGTATTTCCTCCAGGCCCTGTGTTTAAAGTTGTGACTGTTCAATATTTCCTCCAGGCCCTGTTTTTAAAGTTGCGACTGTTCAGTATTTCCTCCAGGCCTTGTGTTTAAAGATGTGACAGTTCAGTATTTACTCCAGGCCCTATGTTTAAAGTTGTGACAGTTCAGTATTTCCTCCAGGCCCTATGTTTAAAGTTGTGACAGTTCAGTATTTCCTCCAGGCCCTGTGTTTAAAGTTGTGACTGTTCAGTACTTCCTCCAGGCCCTGTGTTTAAAGTTGTGACTGTTCAGTATTTCCTCCAGGCCCTATGTTTAAAGTTGTGACAGTTCAGTATTTCCTCCAGGCCCTGTGTTTACCGTTGTGACAGCTCAGTATTTCCTCCAGGCCCTGTGTTTACAATTGTGACAGCTCAGTATTTCCCCTGGACCTGTCTTTAAAGTTGTGACAGCTCAGTACTTCCCCCAGGACCTGTCTTTGAAGTTGTGACAGTTCAGTATTTCCTCCAGGCCTTGTGTTTAAATTTGTGACAGTTCAGTATTCCCTCCAGGCCTTGTGTTTAAATTTGTGACAGTTCAGTATTTCCTCCAGGCCTTGTGTTTAAATTTGTGACAGTTCAGTCTTTCCTCCAGGCCCTGTGTTTAAATTTGTGACAGTTCAGTATTCCCTCCAGGCCTTGTGTTTAAATTTGTGACAGTTCAGTATTTCCTCCAGACACTGTGTTTAAATTTGTGACAGTTCAGTATTTCCTCCAGGCCTTGTGTTTAAATTTGTGACATTTCAGTATTTCCTCCAGGCCTTGTGTTTAAATTTGTGACAGTTCAGTATTTCCTCCAGGCCCTGTGTTTAAATTTGTGACAGTTCAGTATTCCCTCCAGGCCTTGTGTTTAAATTTGTGACAGTTCAGTATTTCCTCCAGACCCTGTGTTTAAATTTGTGACAGTTCAGTATTTCCTCCAGGCCTTGTGTTTAAATTTGTGACATTTCAGTATTTCCTCCAGGCCCTGTGTTTAAATTTGTGACAGTTCAGTATTTCCACCAGGCCTTGTGTTTAAAGTTGCAACAGTTCAATATTTCCTCCAGGCCCTGTGTTTAAATTTGTGACATTTCAGTATTTCCTCCAGGCCCTGTGTTTAAAGTTGTGGCAGTTCAGTATTTCCTCCAGGCCCTGTGTTTAAAGTTGTGACAGTTCAGTATTTCCTCCAGACCCTGTGTTTAAATTTGTGACATTTCAGTATTTCCTCCAGGCCCTGTGTTTAAAGTTGTGGCAGTTCAGTATTTCCTCCAGGCCTTGTGTTTAAATTTGTGACAGTTCAGTATTTCCCCCAGGCCCTGTGTTTACATTTGTGACAGTTCAGTATTTCCTCCAGGCCTTGTGTTTAAATTTGTGACAGTTCAGTCTTTCCTCCAGGCACTGTGTTTAAATTTGTGACATTTCAGTATTTCCTCCAGGCCCTGTGTTTAAAGTTGTGGCAGTTCAGTATTCCCTCCAGGCACTGTGTTTAAAGTTGTGACAGTTCAGTATTTACTCCAGGCCTTGTGTTTAAATTTGTGACATTTCAGTATTACCTCCAGGCCCTGTGTTTAAAGTTGTGGCAGTTCAGTATTCCATCCTGGCCATGTGTTTAAATTTGTGACAGTTCAGTATTTCCTCCAGGCCTTGTGTTTAAATTTGTGACAGTTCAGTATTTCCTCCAGGCCTTGTGTTTAAATTTGTGACAGTTCAGTATTTCCTCCAGGCCTTGTGTTTAAAGTTGTGACAGTTCAGTATTTACTCCAGGCCTTGTGTTTAAATTTGTGACATTTCAGTATTACCTCCAGGCCATGTGTTTAAATTTGTGACAGTTCAGTATTTCCTCCAGGCCTTGTGTTTAAATTTGTGACAGTTCAGTATTTTTTCCCCAGGCCCAGTGTTTAAATTTGTGACAGTTCAGTCTTTCCTCCAGGCCTTGTGCTTAAATTTGTGACAGTTCAGTATTTCCTCCAGGCCTTGTGTTTAAATTTGTGACAGTTCAGTATTTCCTCCAGGCCTTGTGTTTAAATTTGTGACAGTTCAGTATTTCCTCCAGGCCTTGTGCTTAAATTTGTGACAGTTCAGTATTTCCTCCAGGCCTTGTGTTTAAATTTGTGACAGTTCAGTATTTCCTCCAGGCCTTGTGTTTAAATTTGTGACAGTTCAGTATTTCCTCCAGGCCTTGTGTTTAAATTTGTGACAGTTCAGTATTTCCTCCAGGCCTTGTGTTTAAATTTGTGACAGTTCAGTATTTTTTCCCCAGGCCCAGTGTTTAAATTTGTGACAGTTCAGTATTTCCTCCAGGCCTTGTGTTTAAATTTGTGACAGTTCAGTATTTCCTCCAGGCCTTGTGTTTAAATTTGTGACAGTTCAGTCTTTCCTCCAGGCCTTGTGTTTAAATTTGTGACAGTTCAGTATTTCCTCCAGGCCTTGTGTTTAAATTTGTGACAGTTCAGTATTTCCTCCAGGCCTTGTGTTTAAATTTGTGACAGTTCAGTATTTCCTCCAGGCCTTGTGTTTAAATTTGTGACAGTTCAGTATTTCCCCCAGGACCTGTGCTTAAAGTTGTGACAGTTCAGTATTTCCTCCAGGCCCTGTGTTTAAAGTTGTGACAGTTCAGTATTTCCTCCAGGCCTTGTGTTTAAATTTGTGACAGTTCAGTATTTCCCCCAGGACCTGTGTTTAAAGTTGTGACAGTTCAGTATTTCCTCCAGGCCCTGTGTTTAAAGTTGTGACAGTTCAGTATTTCCTCCAGGCCTTGTGTTTAAATTTGTGACAGTTCAGTATTTCCCCCAGGCCCTGTGTTTACATTTGTGACAGTTCAGTATTTCCTCCAGGCCTTGTGTTTAAACTTGTGACAGTTCAGTATTTCCTCCGGGCCCTGTGCGAAAATTTGTGACAGTTCAGTCTTTTCTCCAGGCCCTGTGGTTCAGGTTGTGACAGTTCTGTCTTTCCTCCAGGCCCTGTGTTTAAATTTGTGACAGTTCAGTCTTTTCTCCAGGCCCTGTGGTTAAGGTTGTGACAGTTCAGTATTTCCTCCAGGCCCTGTGTTTAAATTTGTGACAGTTCAGTCTTTTCTCCAGGCCCTGTGGTTAAGGTTGTGACAGTTCTGTCTTTCCTCCAGGCCCTGTGTTTAAATTTGTGACAGTTCAGTGTTTCCCCCAGAAACTGTGTTCAAAACTGTGACAGCTCAGTATTTCCCCCAGGACCTGTCTTTAAAGTTGTGACAGCTCAGTATTTCCGCCAGGACCTGTCTTTAAAGTTGTGACAGTTCACTATTTCCGCCAGGACCTGTCTTTAAAGTTGTGACAGCTCAGTATTTCCCCCAGAAACTGTGTTCAAAACTGTGACAGCTCAGTATTTCCCCCAGGACCTGTGTTTAAATTTGTTACAGTTCAGTATGTCCTCCAGGCCTTGTGTTTAAATTTGTGACAGTTCAGTTTTTCGTCCAGGCTGTGTGTTTAAAGTTGTGACAGCTCAGTAATTCCCCCAGGACCTGTGCCTAAAGTTGTGACAGTTCAGTATTTCCCCCAGGACCTGTGTTTAAAGTTGTGACAGTTCAGTATTTCCCCCAGGACCTGTGTTTAAAGTTGTGACAGTTCAGTATTTCCCCCAGGACCTGTGTTTAACGTTGTGACAGTTCAGTATTTCCCCCAGGACCTGTGTTTAAAGTTGTGACAGTTCAGTATTTCCCCCAGGACCTGTGTTTAAAGTTGTGACAGTTCAGTTTTTCGTCCAGTCTGTCTGTTTAAATTTGTGACTGTTCTGTATTTCTCCCAGGCCCTGTGTTTTAAGTTGTGACAGCTCTGTATTTCCCCCAGGCCCTGTCTTCAAAACTGTGACAGATCAGTATTTCCTCCAGGCCCGAAGTTTAAAATTGTGACAGTTTAGTATTTCCTCCAGTCCCAATGTTTACAGTAGGGAAAGTTCAGTATTTTTTCCAGGCCCTGTATTTACAGTTGTGACACTTCAGTATTTCCCCCAGGCTCTGTGTTTAAAATTGTGACAGTTCAGTATTACCACCACACCCTATGTTTACATTTGTGACAGTTCAGTATTTCCTCCAGCCCTGTGTTTACAGATGTGACAGTTCAGTATTTCCTCCAGGCCCTGTGTTTAAATTTGTGACAGTTCAGTATTTTCCCCTGGCCCTGTGTTTAAATTTGTGACAGTTCATTATTTCCTCCATGCCTTATCTTTAAATTTGTGACAGTTCAGTATTTCCCACAGGCCCTGTGTTTAAAGCTGTGACTGTTCAGTATTTCCCCCTGGCCCTGTCTTTAAATTTGTGACAATTCAGTGTTTCCCCCGGACCTGTCATTAAAATTTGTGACAGTTCAGTATTTCCACCAGGACCTGTGTTTACAGTTGTGACAGCTCACTATTTCCGCCAGGACCTGTGTTTACAGTTGTGACAGCTCACTATTTCCGCCAGGCCCTGTGTTCAAAGTTGTGACAGCTCAGTATTTCACCCAGGACCTATGTTTAAAACTGTGACAGCTCAGTATTTCCCCCAGGCCCTGTGTTTACACTTGTGACAGTTCAGTATTTCCTCCAGGCCCTGTGTTTAAAATTGTGACAGTTCAGTATTTCCACCAGGACCTGTGTTTACAGTCGTGACAGCTCACTATTTCCACCAGGACCTGTGTTTACAGTTGTGACAGCTCACTATTTCTGCCAGGACCTGTGTTTACAGTTGTGCAGCTCACTATTTCACCCAGGACCTGTCTTTAAAGTTATGACAGCTCAGTGTTTCCTCCAGGACCTGTCGTAATGTTGTGACAGTGCCGTATTTCCCCCAAGGCCTGCGTTTATAGTTATGGCAGATCAGTATTTCCTCCAGGCCCTGTGTTCAAAGTTGTGACAGCTCAGTATTTCACCCAGGACCTATGTTTAAAACTGTGACAGCTCAGTATTTCCCCCAGGCCCTGTGTTTACACTTGTGACAGTTCAGTATTTCCTCCAGGCCCTGTGTTTAAAATTGTGAAAGTTCAGTATTTCCTCCAGGCCCTGTGTTTAAAATTGTGAAAGTTCAGTATTTCCTACAGCCCTGTGTTTGCAGTTGTGACAGTTCAGTATTTCCTCCAGGCCCTGTCTGTAAATTTGTGACAGTTAGTATTTCCTCCAGGACCTGTGTTTAAAATTGTGAAAGTTCAGTATTTCCTCCAGGCCCTGTGTTTAAAATTGTGAAAGTTCAGTATGTCCTCCAGCCCTGTGTTTACAGTTGTGACAGTTCAGTATTTCCCCCAGGCCCTGTCTGTAAATTTGTGACAGTTAATATTTCCTCCAGGACCTGTGTTTACAGATGTGACAGCTCAGTATTTCCCCCATGACCTGTGTTTACAGCTGTGACAGTTCAGTATTTCCCTCCAATCCCTCTGTTTACCCCTGTGACAGCTCAGTATTTCCTCCAGGCCTTGTGTTTAAATTTGTGACAGTTCAGTATTTCCTCCAGGCCCTGTGTTTAAATTTGTGACAGTTCAGTATTTCCTCCAGGCCCTGTGTTTAAAGTTGTGACAGTTCAGTATTTCCTCCAGGCATTGTGTTTAAATTTGTGACAGTTCAGTATTTCCTCCAGGCCCTGTGTTTAAATTTGTGACTGTTCAGTATTTCCTCCAGGCCCTGTGTTTAAATTTGTGACAGTTCAGTATTTCCTCCAGGCCTTGTGTTTAAATTTGTGACAGTTCAGTATTTCCTCCCGGCCCTGTGTTTAAATTTGTGACAGTTCAGTATTTCCTCCAGAACCTGTGTTCAAAACTGTGACAGCTCAGTATTTCCCCCAGGACCTGTGTTTAAAGTTGTTACAGTTCAGTATTTCCCCCAGGCCCTGTGTTTAAAGTTGTGACAGTTCAGTTTTTCGTCCAGTCTGTCTGTTTAAATTTGTGACAGTTCAGTAGTTCTCCCAGGCCCTGTGTTTTAAGTTGTGACAGCTCTGTATTTCCCCCAGGCCCTGTCTTCAAAACTGTGGCAGTTCAGTATTTCCCCTAGGACCTATCTCTAAAGTTGTGGCAGCTCAGTATTTCCCCCAGGGCCTGTGTTTAAAGTTGTGGCAGCTCAGTATTTCCCCCAGGGCCTGTGTTTAAAGTTGTGGCAGCTCAGTATTTCCCCCAGGGCCTGTGTTTACAGTTGTCACAGCTCAGTATTTCCTCCAGGACCTATCTTTAAAGTTGTTACAATTCAGTGTTTCCCCCAGGCCCCGTGTTTATCAATCTGACAGATCAGGATTTCCCCCAGGGCCTGTGTTTAAAATTCTGTGAATTCAGGATTTCCCCCAAGCCCGGTGTTTAATATTGTGACAGTTCTGAAGTGGCTCAGTGTCAATTTTGTGTGTTTTTTTTTAAAGTTGATTCAAGTGACATGTGTGTCACTGGCAAGGCCAACATCTATTACCCATCCGTAATCGCCCTTTGAGAGGGTGGTGGTGAGCCATGTTCTTGTACCACTGCACTCCATGGCGGGTCGGTACAGCCACAGTGCTGTTAGGAAGGGTGTTCAAAAATGTTGACACCGTGACAGTGAAGGAAGTGCAATATAGATCCAAGTGAGGATGGTGTATGACTTCAGTTGTTGTGTGTGGCCATATTTTTCAGATTTTGATCTTTTTGATATATTTTTAGTACGGTTTGATGTAAAATCTCTCCTAAAATCTGCCTGTCTCTCCCTCCATCTTTCTGCACATCGCTCCCTCCCTCTCTTTCTTTGTCTCTCTGAGACCAAGATCGCATACGTCTAATGAATTACTCTCTTAATATATCCTATCGCCTTCAAAGATCGCTGGTCATGATCTGCCAGGTCCCTCTGTACCTGCACACGCTTGAGAAATATGACATAGTGCAATCAAACAAAGTCAACATGGTTTCATGAAAGGGAAATCTCCTTTTAATCTTCTCTGCTCTGAGGAGAACAAGCCCAGCTTCTCCAGTCTATCAGTGTAACTGTAATAATCTCATCAGGAACCGTTCTAGTAAATCTCTTCTGTACATTCACCAAATCATCCATGTACTTCCGAAAGTGTGGTCCCAGAATTAGACACAATACGTCAGCTGGGGATAAACTATTATTTTATAAAGGTTTCACATCACTTCCTTTTTCAAACAGAAATGCATTGGCAGTGATATTATTAAAGCCCTTAGGAAGACGGAGAAGGCCATTCGGCCCCTCAAACCTGTCCCGCCATTCACTCAGGTCTTGGCTGATTTGCTCCTTATCCACATTGAGCTGTCTCGGCTCCGTAAACATTAATAACCTTTCCTAACAAATTTCTACCGACAATCAGGAATTAATGTCACTGCCTGTTAATACTGGGGAATTCCTTCCCTAAACCTCTCCGCCTCTCGACCTCTAATACTTGCTTAAAGATGTTCTTTAAAACTAACCTCTTTGACTGAGCTTTTAATCTCAACTTATGTGGGTTTGGTTTCAGATTTTGCCTTTTAATGGACCCTGTGCAGCACCTTTGGGACTTTTTATTTCTTGCCTTCTCCATCATCTGGTCTCCCTCTCTCTCTTTCTCCCCCTCACCCACCCCCCTCTCTCTTTCTCCCCCTCGCCCACCCCCCTCTCTCTTTCTCCCCCTTACCCTGTATCTCCCTCTCTCTCCTCCTCACCTCTAAGACAAGTATATCCTTCCTTCAGTACCGAGACCAGGACTGCACACAGTACTCCAGGTGTGGGCTCACCAAACCCTGTACCATTACAGCAAGACTTCCTCACTCTTGTACTCTAACCTCCTTGCAATAAAGGACAACACTCCATTTGCTGCACCTGCATGTTAACTTTCTGTGATTTGTGTACAAGGACTCCCAAATCCCTCTTAGGACCAACATTTAATAGTTTCTCAACATTTTTTTTTAGAACATTACAGCGCAGTACAGGCCCTTCGGCCCTCGATGTTGCGCCGACCTGTGAAACCATCTGACCTACACTATTCCATTTTCATCCATATGTCTATCCAATGACCACTTAAATGCCCTTAAAGTTGGCGAGTCTACTACTGTTGCAGGCAGTGCGTTCCACGCCCCTACTACTCTCTGCGTAAAGAAACTACCTCTGACATCTGTCCTATATCTTTCACCCCTCAACTTAAAGCTATGTCCCCTCGTGTTTGCCATCATCATCCGAGGAAAAAGACTCTCACTATCCACCCTATCTAACCCTCTGATTATCTTGTATGTCTCTATTAAGTCACCTCTCCTCCTCCTTCTCTCCAACGAAAACAACTCCAAGTCCCTCAGCCTTTCCTCGTAAGACCTTCCCTCATTACAAGGCAACATCCTAGTAAATCTCCTTTGCACCCTTTCCAAAGCTTCCACATCCTTCCTACAATGCGGTGACCAGAACTGCACGCAATACTCAAGGTGCGGCCTCACCAGAATTTTGTACAGCTGCATCATGACCTCGTGGCTCCTAAACTCGATCCCCCTACTAATAAAAGCTAACACACCATATGCCTTCTTAACAGCCCTATTAACCTGGGTAGCAACTTTCAGGGATTTATGTACCTGGACACCAAGATCTCTCTGCTCATCTGCACTACCAAGAATCTTCCCATTAGCCCAGTATTCTGCATTCCTGTTACTCCTTCCAAAGTGAATCACCTCACACTTCTCCGCATTAAACTCCATTTGCCATCTCTCAGCCCAGCTCTGCAGCCTATCTATGTCCCTCTGTACCCTCCAACACCCTTCGGCACTATCCACAACTCCACCGACCTTCGTGTCATCCGCAAATTTACTAACCCACCCTTCTACACCCTCTTCCAGGTCATTTATAAAAATGACAAACAGCAGTGGCCCCAAAACAGATCCTTGCGGTACACCACTCGTAACTAAACTCCAGGATGAACATTTGCCATCAACCACCACCCTCTGTCTTCTTTCAGCTAGCCAATTTCTGATCCAAAGCTCTAAATCACCTTCAACCCCATACTTCCGTATTTTCTGCAATAGCCTACCGTGGGGAACCTTATCAAACGCCTTACTGAAATCCATAAAAACCACATCCACGGCTTTACCCTCATCCACCTGTTTGGTCACCTTCTCCAAAAACTCAATAAGGTTTGTGAGGCACGACCTACCTTTCACAAAACCGTGCTGACTATCGCAAATGAACTTATTCTTTTCAAGATGATTATAAATCCTGTCTCTTATAACCTTTTCCAACATTTTACCCACAACCGAAGTAAGGCTCACAGGTCTATAATTACCAGGGCTGTCTCTACTCCCCTTCTTGAACAAGGGGACAACATTTGCTATCCTCCAGTCCTCCGGCACTACTCCTGTCGACAATGACAACATAAAGATCAACAACAACGGCTCTGCAATCTCCTCCCTGACTTCCCAGAGAATCCTAGGATAAATCCCATCTGGCCCAGGGGACTTATCTATTTTCACTCTTTCCAAAATTGCTAACACCTCCTCCTTGTGAATCTCAATCCCATCTAGCCTAGTAGGCTGTATCTCAGTAAACTCCTCGGCAACATTTTCTTTTTCTACTGTAAATACTGACGAAAAATATTCATTTAACGCTTCCCCTATCTCTTCTGATTCCGCACACAACTTCCCACTACTATCCTTGATTGGATTCACTCAGCAGGTCTGGCAACATCTGTGGAAAGAGAAGGAGAGTTAACATTTCGGGTCAGTGACCCTTCTTCGGAACTGACAAATATTAGAAAAGTCACAGATTATAAACAAGTGAGGTGGGGGTTGGGCAAGAGATAACAAAGGAGAAGGTGCAGATTGGACCAGGCCACATAGCTGACCAAAAGGTCACGGAGCAAAGGCAAACAATATGTTAATGGTGTGTTGAAAGACAAAGCATTAGTACAGATTAGGTGTGAATATACTGAATATTGAACATCAGCAAGTGCAAAGCTGAAGAAAAACAACCTGAAAAAACAGTGGGTAAGCAAACTGAACAAACTAAGATGAAATGAAATAAATGCAAAAAAAGATTGCAAAAAATGTAAAAAGGAATGCAAACAAAAGGAAGAAAAAATAACTAAAAATGACTAAAAATGAAAGTAAAGTGGGGGGCTGTCATGCTCTGAAATTATTGAACTCAATGTTCAGTCCGGCAGGCTGTAGTGTGCCTAATCGGTAGATGAGATGCTGTTCCTCGAGCTTGCGTTGATGTTCACTGGAACACTGCAGCAATCCCAGGACAGAGATGTGAGCATGAGAGCAGGGGGGAGTGTTGAAATGGCAAGCAACCGGAAGCTCAGGGTCCTGCTTGCGGACTGAGCGGAGATGTTCCGCAAAGCGGTCACCCAGTCTGCGCTTGGTCTCCCCAATGTAGAGGAGACCACACTGTGAGCAGCGAATACAGTATACTACATTGAAAGAAGTACAAGTAAATCGCTGCTTCACCTGAAAGGAGTGTTTGGGGCCTGGGATAGTGAGGAGAGAGGAGGTAAATGGGCAGGTATTACACCTCCTGCGATTGCAAGGGAAGGTGCCCTGGGACGGGGACGAGGTGGTGGGGGTAATGGAGGAGTGGACCAGGGTGTCGCGGAGGGAACGATCCCTTCGGAATGCTGACAGGGGAAGGGAGGGGAAGATGCGACTGGTAGTGGCATCACGCTGGAGGTGGCGAAAATGGCGGAGGATGATCCTTTGGATATGGAGGCTGGTGGGATGAAAAGTGAGGACAAGGGGAACCCTGTCACGGTTCTGGGAGGGAGGGGAAGGGGTGAGGGTAGAGGTGCGGGGAATGGGTCGGACACGGTTGAGGGCCCTGTCAACCACAGTGGGGGGAAATCCTCGGTTGAGGAAAAAGGAGGTCATATCAGAAGCACCGTCATGGAAGGTAGCATCATCAGAGCAGATGCGTCGGAGACGGAGAAACTGGGAGAATGGAATGGAGTCCTTACAGGAGGTAGGGTGTGAAGAAGTGTAGTCGAGGTAGCTGTGGGAGTCAGTGGGCTTGTAATGGATATTGGTAGACAACCTATCCCCAGAGATGGAGACAGAGAAGTCGAGGAAGGGAAGGGAAGTGTCAGAGATGGACCATGTAAAGGTGAGAGAAGGGTGGAAATTGGAAGCAAAGTTGATAAAGTTTTCTAGTTCGGGGCGGGAGCAGGAAACGGCACCGATACAGTCATCAATGTACCGGAAAAAGAGTTGGGGGAGGGGGCCTGAGTAGGACTGGAACAAAGAATGCTTGACATATCCCACAAAAAGACAGGCATAACTAGGACCCATGCGGGTACCCATAGCGCCACCTTTTACTTGAAGGAAATGCATGGAGTTGAAGGAGAGGTTGTTCAATGTGAGAACAAGTTCAGCCAGGTGGAGGAGGGTGTTGGTGGATGGGGATTGGTTGGGCCTCTGTTCCAGGAAGAAGCGGAGAGCTCTCAAACCATCCTGGTGGGGGATGGAGGTGAAGAGCGATTGGACGTCCATAGTGAAGAGGAGGCGGTTGGGACCAGGAAACTGGAAATTGTCAAAATGACGTAGGGCATCAGAAGAGTCATGGATGTAGGTGGGAAGAGACTGGACCAGCGGAGAAAAGATAGAGTCTAGATAGGAAGAAATAAGTTCAGTTGGGCAGGAGCAGGCTGACACAATGGGTCTGCCGGGACAGTCCCGTTTGTGGATTTTGGGAAGGAGGTAGAAGCGGGCTGTCCGTGGTTGTGGGACTATGAGGTTGGAAGCTGTAGAGGGAAGATCTCCAGAGGAGATGAGGTCAGTGACAGTCCTTTGGACGGTGGCTTGATGTTCGGTGGTGGGGTCATGGTCCAGAGGGAGGTAGGAAGAGGTGTCTGTGAGTTGGCGTTGAGCTTCTGCAAGGTAGAGGTCGGTACGCCATACAACAACAGCACCACCCTTGTCTGCAGGTTTGATGACCATGTCGGGGTTAGACCTGAGAGAACGGAGTGCCTCAAGTTCAGAGGGGGACAGGTTAGAGTGAGTGAGGGGGGCAGAGAAATTGAGACGACCAATGTCTCGCCGACAGTTTTCAATGAAGAGATCAAGAGCGGGTAAGAGGCCAGGGTGAGGGGTCCAGGTAGAGGGAGAATGCTGGAGGCGGGTGAATGGGTCTGCTGGTCGGGGGGAGGACTCCTGGTCGAAGAAGTGAGCCCGGAGGCGGAGGCGACGGAAGAAGAGCTCAACGTCATGCCGAGCGCGAAATTCATTGAGGTGGGGACGTAAGGGGATAAAACTGAGTCCTTTGCTGAGTACAGAACGCTCAGCATCAGAGAGGGGGAGGTCAGAGGGTATAGTGAATACACGGCAAGGGGTCAGATCAGAAGGGGTGGGGTCAGAGGGAAGTGAAGCGGAAGGGGGATCTGGAGGGGCATTAGTCCCCATCAGCTGCTGGAGCTTGCGTTCCTTAACACCTGAAAGGAAGAAAAAATGTTTTTTGTTAATGCGTCGGATGAGACGTAAGATGAGATGAAACTGCAGAGTAGAACAGATTTGAGATAAGGTGAGACGGTGCTGCTGGAGAGAGAGGTTCAGTGTGTGCATATGGCGGCGCATAGCACTGAGTGTGGATCTCAGGATGCGGCGAGAGTAGCAGTCCGAGGAACGTTGTATTTCTCGGAGATACCTGTGATCCTGGGTGGTTTCAAAGCATGATGGGTGAAACTGCAGTTGGAATCCACGTGGAATCAGTCGGAGCCGGAGACAGTCACTGAGGAAGGAGATGTGGCTGTGAAAACGAGTTTTGGTAGATACCTTATCAAACACCAGGAGGGAAATAGAAAGCAATGAAGGTGAACAAGGTAAAAGAGACAAACGAAAATCCCGTCGGAGAGAAGAGCAGAACTTCTTCAAGGTAGGCATTCCTGGAAGAGAAGTGGCAGTGAATTGAACACTAAAATAAAAGCAAAATACTGCGGATGCTGGAAATCTGAAACAAAAACAAGAAATGCTGGATTCACTCAGCAGGTCTGGCAGCATCTGTGGAAAGAGAAGCAGAGTTAACGTTTCGGGTCAGTGACCCTTCTTCGGAACTGACAAATATTAGAAAAGTCACAGATTATAAACAAGTGAGGTGGGGGTGGGGCAAGAGATAACAAAGGAGAAGGTGCAGATTGGACCAGGCCACATAGCTGACCAAAAGGTCACGGAGCAAAGGCAAACAATATGTTAATGGTGTGTGACTTTTCTAATATTTGTCAGTTCCGAAGAAGGGTCACTGACCCGAAACGTTAACTCTGCTTCTCTTTCCACAGATGCTGCCAGACCTGCTGAGTGAATCCAGCATTTCTTGTTTTTGTTTCAGATTTCCAGCATCGCAGTATTTTGCTTTTATTATCCTTGATTGGCCCTGTTCTAACTCTTATCATTCGTGTATTCCTGATATACCTATAGAAAGCCTTAGGGTTTTCTTTGATCCTATCCGCCAATGACTTCTCGTGTCCTCTCCTTGCTCTTCTTAGCCCTCCCTTTAGATCCTTCCTGGCTAGCTTGTAACTCTCAAGCGCCCTAACTGAGCCTTCACGTCTCATCCTAACATAAGCCGCCCTCTTCCTCTTGACAAGCGCTTCAACTTCTTGAGTAAACCGCAGCTCCCTCGCTCGACAACTTCCTCCCTGCCTGACAGGTACATACTTATCAAGGACACGCATTAGCTGCTCCTTGAATAAGCTCCACATTTTGTTTGTGCACATCCCCTGCAGTTTCTTTCCCCATCCTACACATCCTAAATCTTGCCTAATCACATCATAATTTCCTTTTCCCCCAGCTATAATTCTTGCCCTGCGGTATATACCTGTCCCTGCCCATCGCTAAGGTAAACCTAACCGAATTGTGATCACTATCGCCAAAGTACTCACCTACATCTAAATCTAACACCTGGCCGGATTCATTACCCAATACCAAATCCAATGTGGCATCGCCCCTGGTTGGCCTGTCTACATACTGTGTCAGAAAACCCTCCTGCACACACTGGACAAAAACAGACCCATCTAAAGTACTCGAACTATAGTATTTCCAGTCAATATTTGGAAAGTTAAAGTCCCCCATAACCACTGGTCTGTTACTCTCGCTCCTGTCGAGAATCCTCTTTGCTATCATTTCCTCTACATCTCTGGAACTATTCGGAGGTCTATAGAAAACTCCCAACAGGGTGACCTCTCCTCTCCTGTTTCTAACCTCCGCCCATACTACCTCAGTAGATGAGTCCTCAAACGTCCTTTCTGCCGCTGTAATACTTTCCTTGATTAACAATGCCACACCACCCCCCCCCCCCCTCTTTTACCATCTTCTCTGTTCTTACTGAAACATCTAAATCCCGGAACCTGCAACATCCAATCCTGTCCCTGCTCTACCCATGTCTCTGAAATGGCAACAACATCAGGATCCCAGGTACCAACCCATGCTGCAAGCTCACCCACCTTATTCCGGATGCTACTGGCGTTGAAGTAGACACACTTTAAACCAAGTTCTTGCTTGCCAGTGCCCTCTTGCGTCCCTGTAACCTTATCCCCTACCTCACTACTCTCAACAGCCTGTACACTGGAACTACAATTTAGGTTCCCATGCCCCTGCTGATTTAGTTTAAACCACCCCGAAGGGTTTTCTGACACAGTATGTAGACAGGCCAACCAGGGGCGATGCCACATTGGATTTGGTATTGGGTAATGAACCCGGCCAGGTGTTAGATTTAGATGTAGGTGAGCACTTTGGTGATAGTGATCACAATTCGGTTAGGTTTACCTTAGCGATGGGCAGGGACAAGTATATACCACAGGGCAAGTATTATAGCTGGGGGAAAGGAAATTATGATGCGATTAGGCAAGATTTAGGATGCGTAGGATGGGGAAGGAAACTGCAGGGGATGGGAACAATCAAAATGTGGAGCTTATTCAAGGAGCAGCTACTGTGTGTCCTTGATAAGTATGTACCTGTGAGGCAGGGAGGAAGATGTCGAGCGAGGGAGCCGTGGTTTACTAAAGGAGTTGAAGTGTTTGTCAAGAGGAAGAAGAAGGCTTATGTTAGGATGAGACGTGAAGGCTCAGTTAGGGCGCTTGAGAGTTACAAGCTAGCCAGGAAGGATCTAAAGGGAGAGCTAAGAAGAGCAAGGAGAGGACACGAGAAGTCATTGGTGGATAGGATCAGGGAAAACCCTAAGGCTTTCTATAGGTATATCAGGAATAAAAGAATGACTAGAGTTAGATAAGGGCCAATCAAGGATAGTAGTGGGAAGTTGTGTGTGGAATCAGAGGAGATAGGGGAAGTGTTAAATGAATATTTTGCGTCAGTATTTACAGTCGAGAAAGAAAATGTTGTTGAGGAGAATACTGAGATTCAGGCTATTAGGCTAGATGGGATTGAGGTTCACAAGGAGGAGGTGTTATCAATTTTGGAAAGTGTGAAAATGGATAAGTCCCCTGTGCCAGATGGGATTTATCCTAGGATTCTCTGGGAAGCTAGGGAGGTGAATGCAGAGCCTTTGTCCCTGATCTTTATGTCGTCATTGTCGACAGGAATAGTGCCGGAAGACTGGAGGATAGCAAATGTTGTCCCCTTGTTCAAGAAGGGGAGTAGAGACAGCCCTGGTAATTATAGACCTGTGAGCCTTACTTCGGTTGTGGGTAAAATGTTGGAAAAGGTTATAAGAGACAGGATTTATAATCATCTTGAAAAGAATAAGTTCATTAGAGATAGTCAGCACGGTTTTGTGAAGGGTAGGTCGTGCCTCACAAACCTTATTGAGTTTTTCGAGAAGGTGACCAAACAGGTGGATGAGGATAAAGCAGTGGATGTGGTGTATATGGATTTCAGAAAGGCGTTTGATAAGGTTCCCCACGGTAGGCTATTGCAGAAAATACAGAAGTATGGGGTTGAAGGTGATTTAGAGCTTTGGATCAGAAATTGGCTAGCTGAAAGAAGACAGAGGGTGGTGGTTGATGGCAAATGTTCATCCTGGAGTTTAGTTACTAGTGGTGTACCGCAAGGATCTGTTTTGGGGCCACTGCTGTTTGTCATTTTTATAAACGACCTGGATGAGGGTGTAGAAGGGTGGGTTAGTAAATTTGCGGATGACACGAAGGTCGGTGGAGTTGTGGATAGTGCCGAAGGGTGTTGTAGGGTACAGAGGGACATAGATAGGCTGCAGAGCTGGGCTGAGAGATGGCAAATGGAGTTTAATGCGGAAAAGTGTGAGGTGATTCACTTTGGAAGGAGTAACAGGAATGCAGAGTACTGGGCTAATGGGAAGATTCTTGGTAGTGTAAATGAACAGAGAGATCTTGGTGTCCAGGTACATAAATCCCTGAAGGTTGCTACCCAGGTTAATAGGGCTGTTGAGAAGGCATATGATGTGTTAGCTTTTATTAGTAGGGGGATCGAGTTTCGGAGCCACGAGGTCATGCTGCAGCTGTACAAAACTCTGGTGAGACCGCACCTTGAGTATTGCGTGCAGTTCTGGTCACCGCATTATAGGGAGGATGTGGAAGCTATGGAAAGACTGCAGAGGAGATTTACTAGGATGTTGCCTGGTATGGAGGGAAGGTCTTACGAGGAAAGGCTGAGGGACTTGAGGTTGTTTTCGTTGGAGAGAAGGAGGAGGAGAGGTGACTTAATAGAGACATATAAGATAATCAGAGGGTTAGATAGGGTGGATAGTGAGAGTCTTTTTCCTCGGATGGCGATGGCAAACACGAGGGGACATAGCTTTAAGTTGAGGGGTGATAGATATAGGACAGATGTGAGAGGTAGTTTCTTTACTCAGAGAGTAGTAAGGGCGTGGAACGCCCTGCCTGCAGCAGTAGTAGATTCGCCAACTTTAAGGGCATTTAAGTGGTCATTGGATAGACATATGGATGAAAATGGAATAGTGTAGGTCAGATGGTTGCACAGGTCGGCGCAACATCGAGGGCCGAAGGGCCTGTACTGCGCTGTAATGTTCTAATTCTAATTCTAATAGCAATAACAAATCTCCCCCCCAGGATATTGGTACCCCTCTGGTTCAGAGGGAACATTTGAAAAATGTTCTGTGTTTCTATTCTTCCTGCCAAAGTGAAGAACCTCACATCTCTCCACATGATATTCCAGCTGCCACTTTCTTGCCCACTCGCTTAACCCGTCCATCTGCCAATGCAGTATCTTTGCGCCCTCCTCACAGCTTTCAGTACCACCTAACTTTGTATCATCAGCCCATATAAACCCAACATCGGCCGTGTTTGAGAGAGGAACCTTTGTCCTGACAAGTATTAAGAAACAACTGATTGATATTTTGTGCAGGATATTTCTGCATATTTATTGGAGTTGTTAAGATGGAAGATCTTTAATAAGAGATTAGAGTGTGTCCTTTTGTGTCCTCTCCCACCCTCACATCCAGAATTGGAAACACAAACACACAGAGACACATAGACAGCCAAGTAAACACAGATAGACTAACACATCCAGATAAAAACACACACGCGCACACACACACACACACACACACACACATAGAAATCCACACCCAGGCACATCCACTCCCACTGATCGAGAGAGAGAAAAACCCACACAGAGACACATATATTCACATTGACCAACTTAGACAGATAAACACACATACTGCCTTCTGTTTAAATACTGTTTTTACAAACATCATAATCTCTCTTTTCTCCTTTTATATTTCACTCTCGGGTTTTAAATTTATTGTCAATCTGATTTCTCAGGGACCAGGAGAATTTTGGCTTTCCTTTTCTTGCCTTTGGGGTCAGGGGTTATTGGTGAATCGCAGTGTCCGTCCAGTCTGTTTACCCCTGACCCAGCGCTGTGTCCCCGAGGGGGGTGGAGGGAGTAGGGAGAGTGTCAGTCCCAACCTCTTAAAGGGACCCCGCACTGCCAGAAATGCTCCTTCGGTTTAGATCTTCGAAGGAATCAGTAGGAAATTGAACAAGGATGGGAACAAAATGACATTGAATCTTCCAATATTAATTTATTCAGTGATGTTAATAAACAGCAAATTATCTGCCAACCCCAAATTCACACAAATACTATTGTGAATTCGGATTAATAATTTTAAAGGAGAACCTGTTGTTAATTACTTGCATTTCATTTGCTAAAAAATGACCAAGACCTTGTTTATTTCAGGATGTAATATTAATAAAAAACTTAGGAAGACAGGAGGAGGCCGTTCGGCCCCTCGAGCACGTCCAATCCCCAGGAGACATTTTATTCCTCACCCTCTCCCTTACTATGTGTGTGTGTCTCTCTCTCTCAACCCGTCTCTCTCTCTCTCTTTCCCTCACCCCGTCTATCTCTCTCTCTCTCTTTCCCTCACCCCATCTATCTCTCTCTCTCTCTTTCCCTCACCCCGTCTATCTCTCTCTCTCTCTCTTTCCCTCACCCCGTCTATCTCTCTCTCTCTCTCTTTCCCTCACCCCGTCTATCTCTCTCTCTCTCTCTTTCCCTCACCCTGTCTATCTCTCTCTCTCTCTTTCCCTCACCCTGTCTATCTCTCTCTCTCTCTTTCCCTCACCCTGTCTATCTCTCTCTCTCTCTTTCCCTCACCCCGTCTATCTCTCTCTCTTTCCCTCACCCCGTCTATCTCTCTCTCTCTCTCTTTCCCTCACCCCGTCTATCTCTCTCTCTCTTTCCCTCATCCCGTCTATCTCTCTCTCAGAAGACGACTAAAAAATCAAATAGGATTGCAGAAAATACGGAAGTATGGGGTTGAAGGTGATTTAAAGCTTTGGATCAGAAATTGGCTAGCTGAAAGAAGACAGAGGGTGGTGGTTGATGGCAAATGTTCATCCTGGAGTTTAGTTACTAGTGGTGCACCACAAGGATCTGTTTTGGGGCCACTGCTGTTTGTCATTTTTATAAATGACCTGGAAGAGGGTGTAGAAGGGTGGGTTAGTAAATTTGCGGATGACACGAAGGTCGGTGGAGTTGTGGATAGTGCCGAAGGATGTTGTAGGGTACAGAGGGACATAGATAGGCTGCAGAGCTGGGCTGAGAGATGGCAAATGGAGTTTAATGTGGAGAAGTGTGAGGTGATTCACTTTGGAAGGAGTAACAGGAATGCAGAGTACTGGGCTAATGGGAAGATTCTTGGTAGTGTAGATGAACAGAGAGATCTTGGTGTCCAGGTGCATAAATCCCTGAAAGTTGCTACCCAGGTTAATAGGGCTGTTAAGAAGGCATCTGGTGTGTTAGCTTTTATTAGTAGGGGGATCGAGTTTCGGAGCCACGAGGTCATGCTGCAGCTTTACAAAACTCTGGTGAGACCGCACCTGGAGTATTGCGTGCAGTTCTGGTCACCGCATTATATTGGTAGTGTTCCCTACTGGATCTCTTGTTGCGGCATCAGTTCTCACATGGCCTTGGAACCTGCCGTCACCAGCTTAAAAAGAATCCATTGTGGCTCTGCCCCTGAGCCCAATGGGTTAATTTGTCCAATTCTATCTGTCAATTTAGAAATGTAAAATTTAACAATGTCCAATATGTATAAATTTGACTCTCAGCAATGCAAAAAGCTGCAGCGGGTTAAGTTCTTTGTTTGCCTCCAAGGGCGCGGAGCAAAACATTCTCAGCTACGTCATTTTCTGAAACTTTTTTTTTCTGATCGAAAACAACTATCCATTTTAAATTTTTTCAATCCTTTTGGTATCCTTAGGGTTTAAAAACAACAAAATCATGTGTAACATTTTCAAATTCAAAGGAAAGCATCTCCATCAGGAAAGACAGCATTTTAGATTACACTCCAATTGTTTCCACATTTTTTAGTATTTTTTGTAAGAGGTTCCTAATCCAAGGATTTTTACAACAAAGATGATTCCAATTCCAATTCATTGCAATAATATTTAAAAATCAAAATTGCCGATGTTATATGAGTGAGTCCTCTGTCCGGAACTTAAGACTCCTCCAAAACTCGACATGCTAAACTTGAAAGTTCATTGTGGTTGCAAATGACATTTCCAGTTCTTCAACTTAAACAGGTCAATTACCCTTAACAGTATTAATTCAATTCAGACTTATTAACTTATAATACTTATTAACTACACACAGAACAGAATAGCTCGTGCTTATTTTAAAATATAGGTAAATTACATCATTTTCTTGCTCTTACTTCAGGCGCCTTTTCAAATGACTGTAATAAAACCAAAAACTAAATAAAAAGTTATTTAACATTCTTAGAACAAAAGACTTAACACCAGGTCCTTACACAAACTTAAATCTTTTTAAACAGACAGAATCTTTCCTATACCTCCTTTTCTATCCTTTCTTTCCCTTAAAACAATATAACAGTCAGTAAAACATGTCTTCAAATTTAGACTGCAAAATAAAACAATAGCAGACTTTCCAATTAAAACAATGTTCCAAACCCCAAATTAGATTTCTGCCAGACCTTCAGACCTTCAAGGCTGAAGCTTATCCCTCAGAAAATTGTTCATTGCCTTTTCACAATTGCAAAACCAACTACAAATAAAACTTTAACTTAAAATATAATTCAATTTTATATCCCATTCCTGGGTGCACAACACTAAACAGAAATGAACACACTGAACAATCACTTTTCACAATCATTCAATTCCAAACAACTTAACAGACTTCAATTTTCAACATGAAAGCCAGACAACAAAGAGTTAACGACAGTTAGTTTTACAGAACACAAACTGTACATCCCAGATATTCAATTCAGTCGTGGAAGCTTCCAACATTCTCACAATTGAATCAAATACACCGTAACTTGTTTTTACTTTAAAACATACCTATCTTTAAAACACATATTTACCGTTACACTTCTGCGTCTCCTTCAAGGGGGCAAACGGACGTGGGTCGCCTTTCTCCAGAGGACATGGATTACTCGTCCCCGGGGGCGACCCTTCCTTCTTGGAAGCCGTTGAGTCCATTCTTGCATCTACTTTCTCAAAACCTTCTAATTTTACGAGCTAATTTCTATGGAGTAAACAACATTAACACAAACAAAAGACAAAACCACACACAAAGAGACGAACAGGCGCAGTTAATGTTAAATTCTCAAGGTCAGCGAACCGGCTCATCCCTGTCTCTTCAGGTCAACGGTACTTTCGTTCTCCAAATCTTGTCACCCGCATCTTTCTCTCGGGCCAGATCAGCGGGTGTCCCCAGGAGCCCCGAAAACGTGCCTGTTGGGTCAATTTGGTAATTTAGTTACAGCCCCAGTCACCTCTGTCCCATATCTTGTCACCGTATTTTACTCACTTCCCATGTGTGAGAGTTAACTTCGTATACTCAATGGGATCAGGTATTCGGCCCAGCCGATGATGCCAGATTCCTAAATTTACTGGATTTTCCACTTATCTACTTTTCAACTTCCCTTCGCAGAATTACTCACTTCCCATGTGTGAGATTTAACTTACTCAATTTTAGAACTTTTCTGATCAGGTTTCATCCAATTCTTCCTTGACCACTCTGTCCCCCCTCTCCCAGTTATCTGGCCTTCACGTGGGGCCCAGTCGCCCTCTTAATTCCGGCTCAGGCAGCGTGATTGAGACACTAGGGTCGCAGACAAGTTGACTTACCCCTGATCCTGTCGATTAGTTTTTTCACGAGGTTCTTTTGGATCCCGTGAACTCAGGGATCCTGACGACTACACAAAACTGTTGGAGAAAATCCAGATTGTGCCCAATTGTTGAACAAATTCTCTGGACTCAGACGTTGAGAACAAACACTTTATTTTTGATATCATGGGGGAGCAGCACTGGATCGCCTTTAGGTAAGGTGTGCTCCCCCATGATATCAAAAATAAAGTATTTGTTCTCAACGTCAGAGTCCGGAGAATTTGTTCAACAATTGGGCACAATCTTGAGTTTCTCCAACAGTCATCCGTCTGCAGTGACAGTTCAGGGGATTGTTTGTCCATGGAACGAGTCACCACACAATCAGTGAGAATGCCAGGGACCTTCTCCTGTAACTGCTCTGTCTCCCTGACCTCTTTTGGTCTCTCCAGAGCTACTGGGGAAGCTGCCACCTTTTCCCCTGTCAGATCAATACCCAGGAGCTGATCGACCCCTCCACCGGTAAACTAGGTACAATCCCCATGGTTAGCAGTCTTGAAACTGGGTCACATTCCAAGTGCAGTTGATATACAGGTATGGTCATATATCATCTTCCGATACCATTCACTAACACTCTAGCATTCACTGCACTCTCTCGGGTAAAGGTGTTTTCCCAGCAGAAGGGTTTGTTTGGCCCCTGTATCCCTCAGTATGATTATGGGTTTGCTTGTCTCACTCGAGGGGTATGGGGTCACTTTTCCTTGGAGTACAAATTCCTGGTAACTCTCAGGGATTTTGTTAAGTTTTCCCGCACTCTCTGTGTGGGGTTACTGTGTCTGACTACCACAGTTAAAGGCACAGCCTGATCTGCTGTGCTTTCCATCAGGGCCCGTTTTCCAGCACTGATCTGGTGGACTCTGATTAATCCTACAGGTTTTCCCCGTCACTTCCATTAGTCAGCACGATGGTGACCTGCCTTCTTACTGTGGAAACACGCAGATCTTCAGCCATTACTCCTGCTCTCAGCACTTATTTGGCCTGAGGATGGACCCTTGTGTGTCACGCTTCTTGCCCATGACTGCTCGGGCTCCGATCTCCCTTCCACCTTTTATTCTCGGATCTTTGGGGTGACGAGGAAAGGGTTTTCCTCTGGGATTAAGGCGTTGTGCACATGGGAAAATTCATCAGCCAGAATACCTTTGAACCTTCTGTCCCTCTTTGTGTGTTTTACTGGGAGGGGGGCGAGTTTGTGAACTCCTCGAGAGGGATCACCGCTCTGAGGGTTTCATATGTGGGCTCGATCTTGAGCGCTCATATCACTGGCCAAAAACAAACACAAAAATGGACTGTAAAATCTTCTATAGATACGTGAAAAGGAAACGTTCCGCTAAGACAAATGTGGGTCCATTACAGGCAGTGTCAGGAGAATTTATAATGGGGAATAGAGAAATGGCAGAGAAGTTAAATGATTACTTTGTGTCTGTCTTCACTGAGGAAGATACAAGAAATCTCCCAGAACAAGAGATCCAAGGGATTCGTGTGAATGAGGAAATGGATTTAATTAGTATAAGTAAGAAGGTTGTCTTGGAGAAATTAATGGAGCTGAAGGTTGACATGTCCCCAGGACCTGATATTCTACATCCCAGAGTGTTGAAAGAGGAAGCTTTGGAAATAGTGGATACATTGGTGAATATCTTTCAATATTCTGTAGATTCTGGAACTGTTGCTGTAGATTAGAAGATAGAAAATGTCTCCCCAGTATTTAAGAATGGACGGAGAGAGAAAACAGGGCACTACAGACATGTTAGCCTTACATCAGTCGCTGGGAACAAGCTGTACTCTATTCTAAAGAATGTGATAAATGGATCTGATTAGGCAGAGTCAACATGGATAAATGGGAAACAATGTTTGACAAACCTGTTGGAGTTTTTTGAGGATGTTTCTCACAGAATTGATAAAGGGAATTCGGTGGACGTGGTATACTTGGATTTTCAGAAAGCTTTTGATAAAGTCCCCGACAGGAGGTTGGTTAGTAAAATTGAAGCACATGGGATAGGAGATAATGTACTGGCATGGATTAAGGATTAGATAACAGGCAGAAAGCAGAGAGTAGGAATAAATGGGCAATTCTTGCCTTGGCAGGCTGTGACTAGTGGGGTACTACAGGGATCAGTGCTTGGGCCCCGGCTCTTCACAATATGTATCAATGACTTGGATGTGGGGACCAGTGTAATATTTCCAGGTTTTCAGATGCCAGTAAACTAGATGAGAATGAGTGTTGCGAGGAAGATGCAAAGCGGCTTCAAGGGGATTTGGACAGTGAGCGGGCAAGAACATGGCAGTTGAAATATAATGTGGAAAAATGTGAGGTTATCCACTTCGGTAGCAGGAACAGATGTGCAGAGTACTTCTTCAACGGTAAGAGATTAGAAAGTGTAGTTGTACAAAGTACAACTTTGTAGTATGTCCTCATCAATAAGTCAGTGAAAACAAACATGCAGGTGCAGAAAGCAATTAGGAAGACTAATGGTATGTTAGCCTTTATTGAAGTGGATTTGAGTGCAGTAGTAGTGACGTTTTGCTGCAATTGTATGGAAACTTGGTTAGACTGCCACTGGAGTAATGTGTGCAGTTTTGGTCCCCTTACCTTAGGAAGGATGTTATGATCATAGAGGGAGTGCAATGACGGTTCATCAGACTTGTTCCCGAGATGGCAGGACCGTCCCATGAAGAGAGATTGGGGAAACTGGGCCTGTATTCTCTAGAGTTTCGAAGAATGAGAGGTGATCTCATTGAAACCTACAAAATACTGAAAGTGATAGACAGGGTAGATGCAGCTAACATGTTTCCCCTGGTTGGGGAATCTAGAACCAGGGGAAACAATTTCAAAATAAGTGGAAATCCACTTCGGACAGAGATGAGGAGACATGCCTTTTCTCAGAGGGTTGTGAATCTTTGGAATTCTCTACCCCAGAGGGCTGTGGAAGCTCAGTCATTGAGTATGTTTAAAGCAGATATTAACAGATTTATAAATGGAGTCATAGAGTAGTACAGCATAGAAACAGGCCCTTCGGCCGTCCACGTCTGGGCTGACTATAATGCCGATCTATACTAATCCCAACTGCTTGCATTAATTACATATCCCTCTATGCCTTGCTCATTTAAGTACCTGTCCAGATGCCTCTTAAATGTCGTTACTGTTACTGCCTCCACCACCTCCTCAGGCAGCTCATTCCAGATACCCACTATTCTTTGTGTGAAACATTTACCCCTTTGATCCCTTTAAACCTCCTCCCTCTTACCTTAAATCTATGCCCTCTAGTTTTAGTCACCCCTACCATGGGAAACAGACTCTGGCTATCTCCCCTTTCTATGCCTCTCATAATTTTATATACCTCTATCATGTCTCCTCTCAGCCTCCTTCGTTCCAGGGAAATCAGACCCAGCCTATCCAGTCTCTCTTTATATCTCAAGCCCTTCAAACCAGGCAACATCCTTGTGAATCTTTTCTGCACCCTCTCTAGCTTAATCACATCTTTTGTGTAGTGTGGCGACAAGAACTGCCCACAATACTCCAAATGCGGCCTAAACAATGTTATGTACAAATGTAACATGATGTCCCAATTGGTGTACTCAATGCCTCGGCCTAAATACCAGTGACATAACGGGAAATGGGGATTGTGTCAGAAAAAGGCATTGAAGTGGATGATCAGCTATTATCATATTGAATGGTGGAACAGGCTCGATGTCCCACTGCTGCTCCTATGTTCCAATGTTCTGAAATTGCTTAACTCTTTCAAACGCCAGGTAGGTTTGGTCAGGCTGCTTTACAAAGATTCTGAATTTTTGCTGGTCCAGCTCCAGTACTATCTCATATGGGCCCAGGATAGCATTTTAAGTCCTCTCATAATCTGATGAACTTTCATCTTTTCCTATTATTTTATTTTGTAAAACCAGCATCCAGTTCTCTGACGGTCATTGCAGTTGCTTTGAAAACTTTTTAAAGTAATGAAAAGTGCTGCCATATCCTCCTCATTGAACTTTAGAATGAACTGGGAGATCTTTAAGAGCTCAGCACATGATCCTGATCTAGGGATAGCTCCGTCAGCAGCTGTGCCTTCACTGGGTGTACTGGGACTTCCTCTAGTTGTTTGAGCCACCTTAACTCCCTTTTCTCCTTCTCCTTCTGGAACACTCTTACTTTTTCCCTTTCTTGACTCTCACTCTGCTCTTTCTCGCTCTCTCTGGAATTCTAATTCTAGTCTCTTCTGTTCTAGTTTTACCTTAGCTAACATTACTCTATCTGTTAGTGATTCTAACCCTGTTTGAGCCTTCAGCTTCAAGTGAAATATGGTTGGTCACAGTCTTACTATTTCGGGTTTCCTATCTTTTGGACGGAGTGTAATCCCTAACCTTCCGGCTACATTACTGAACTTTCCAGCAGACAGGGTATTAACCTGTACCAAGTTACTTCACTCTGTATGTAACTCCTTTATTCAAAAAGGGAGGCAGACAGAAAGCAGGAAACTACAGGCCAGTTAGCTTCACATTTGTCTTGGGGAAAAAGTTGGAAGCTATTATTAGAGGTGGTATAATCGGCACTTAGACCAAATCGAGGTAATCAGGCAGAATCAACATGGATTTATGAAAGTTAAATCATGTTTAATCAGTTTGTTGGATTTCTTTGATGGAGTTACATGTGCTGTGGATCAAGGGGAACCGGTGGATGTACTGTACTGAGATTTCTATAAGGCATTTGATAAGATGCCACATCAAAGTTTATCGCAGAAAATAAAAGCTCATGGTGAAGGGAGTAACTTATTGGTATGGATAGAAGATTGAGTAGCGAACAGGAAACCGAGTGTCGGCATAAATGGGTCATTTTCTGGTTGGCAAGATTAAACAAGTGGTGTGCGATGGGGATCAGTGCTGGGGCTTCACCTTTTTACAATTTATATTAATGAATTGGATGAAGGGACCGAAGGTATAGTTGCTAAATTTTCCGATGACACAAAGATATGTAGGAAACTAAGTTGTGAACAGGACATAGGGGACTGCAAAGGAATATAGATAGGTTAAGTGAGTGGGAAAAGACCTGGAAAATGGAGTATACTGCAGGAAAGTGTGAAATTGCCCATTTTGGCAGGAACAATAAAAAGGAAGCCTGTTATCTAAATGGTGAGAGATTGCAGTGCTCTGAGATGCAGAGGGATCTGGGTGTCCAAGTGCATGAATCACAAAAGGCAAGTAAGCAGGTACAGCACGTAACTGGAAAGCTAATAAAATGTTATTGTTTACTGCTAGAGAAATTGAATAGCAAAGTATGGAGGTCATGCTTCAGTTTTACAGGGCATTGGTGAGACCACATCTGGAGTATTGTGTACAGTATTGGTCTCCTTGTTAATGGAATAATGTAAATGTATTGGGGGCAATACAGAGAAGGCTATTTAGACTGATACCTGGAATCGGCGGGCCGTCTTATGTGGGAATATTGGACAGGCTAGGCTTGTATCCGCTGGACTTTAGAAGAGTAAGAGGCGACTTGATTGAAACATATAGGACTCTGAGGGGTCTTGACGGGGTGGATGTGGAAAGGATGTTTCCCATTGTGGGAGAATCTAGAATTAGGGGTCACTATTTAAAAATAAGCGGGGGGGGGTCACCCATTTAACACACAGATGAGGAGATTTTTTTTCTGTGAGAGTCGTGTGTTTTTGGAAATCTCTTCCTCAAAAGGCGCTGGAAGCAGAGTCTTTGAATATTTGCAAGGCAGAGGTAGATAGATTATTGATAAGCAAGGGGTTGAAGATTATCGGGGGCAGGTGGAAATGTGAAGTCGAGTTTACAATCAGATTAGTCATGATCTTATTGAATGGCAGAGCAGGCCTGAGGGGCCGAGTGCCCTACTCCTGCTCCTAATTCATCTGTTCATATTTTCATGAGCTGTGGCTTAGGATGGTACTGTCTCTGAATGTGAACTTTTTAGTGCTGTAGCAGCGAAAGCCACAATAAAACCTACATTGAAATCTTCATTTTTTTTCTGGGAATCAATTGTTTTTCCTACATCTAATTTCTCGTTTGTCATTGGGTTACAATCAATTTCTTTTACAGCCATGTGAGGAGGGGTCCCAGGTCCCCTCGTGTCCTATCTCAGAATTGACCACAAAGGCTTTAATCCTTTTTAGCAGTGGACGTGCTGACCACCTCAGTGAGTATTTTACCTTGTACTTTTATTGTGCTCGTGAAAGAGCCAATCAGACAGGTTTTCTTGAGATTAAACAAGAGGTGAGTTTATTATACTTAACAAACTAAACTGGATCGAAATAAAATAATAAACATGTACGCTACACATTCACGCACACACTCACACGAGAATCATACACAAATAAATTAGAGTGAGAAATACACTGGTGTTGGATGAGAGTCCATGATAAATAAATAAAAATACACAGTCTGTGACGTTGGATAATTCTGTGGTCTGCGCCTTTGCCACTCTTACATATGAGTTTCATGTCATCTTCAGGGGTTTAAATTGTTTATTTTGTCATTTAATTCTATATCATGTATCTATCTATATGTCAGGAACAGCACTGGTTCTAACACGGACCCCTGAGAAACATCACTGTATACTTCTCCTCCTCCAGAATAAACAATGTCTGTTCACCACTTCTCTCTGCTTTCTGTCCCTGAGTCAATGTCATATCCACACTATCACTGTCACATTAATTCATGTCTTCCATTTTTCATAACAAGTCTTATGAAATGTCATTTGATCACAGGCCTTTTGAAAGTTCATATACATAACACGAAACACGCTGACCTCATCAACACTCACAGTTATGTCATCAACTAACTTGATCAAGATTATCAGACATGATTGGTTATCAAGCTATCCATCCTGTTTGTCATTTATTATCAGATGTTTTTCCAAGAAAGATATATTTTTGAGCTGGGTTATGGCCTCCAGAAATTTCCAATCGCCGACATTAGACTGATTGGTCAGAAGTTACAGGGTTTATCCAATCTCTTTTTTTTTTAAACAGAGTGCATAATTTACAGTACTCCACTCCCCTGTCACTACTCCCATAGCCAAGGAGGAGTGAAAGCTTCTGGCCAGTGACTCTACCACTCCTTCCCTTAACAAACCTCATACATAACACCCAGTCTGGGTAAATGTTCTACTTTGTTTTGGAACACTAAATGCTGGTTTGACAGGGGTTAACTGTATCTGTTTGTTCAGTGTGTGTAATTAATGTCAGTCTCCATGGACCCTAATTGTGTCATTGGAGAGTTTTCCTCTTCTATTAATAAGGGATTTCCTCCAATGTGTTATTCCAAGCCGGGAGCATCACCCCCACACTAACAGCAGCTCCAGAGAGCGGAAAAGGATTGATCAGAATCTGAGAATAATAGATTGGAATGTAACAAAAATGGATCAGAATCTGAGAATAATAGATTGGAATGTTACAAAAATGGGCAGCAAGAGTTTTTCCTATTGGTTTGGCGAATTTACTGCAGATTATTATTGGAGAACATTAGAAATGCGCATCTATTATGCACTAAAGATGATTGAAACGATTTACTATCCCATCCTCGCTATTATTGGTGTCCCTGGTAAGTCTCTGTATCCAACTATTATATCTATAAACCATATGTCACTGATTTGTGTTCTTGCCATGTAAATCCTGGGAATACTGAAGCCTCTGTCTTCAGTCTCTTTCACAAAATCTGTTCCCGATCCACTGTCTGTATCCACCTCACTAGCAAATGTCTGAGACTGAACCAGACAGTTTACTACTTCTATGTTCTATTTATACCTGAACTGAGTTCATCGCCATGTTCTCTCCATCACTTAACCTGCCTACTGCCACTTCTGTAATATCACCCGTCTCCACCTCTGTCTCAAAACATCTCCTGCATAAACCCTCATCCGTGCCTTTGTTAAATCCACACTAGATTATTCCAATTCTGTCCTGGTCACCCTTCCAGTTATAATCCTCCATAAACCACAGCCCATCCGGAACTCTGCTGCCTGTATCCTAACTCACATCAAATCCCGATCACCCATCACCCCTGTGCTCACTGATCTACATTGGCTCCCAGTCTGGCAGCACCTTAATTTAAATATTCTCATTCTTGTGTTTGAATCCCTCCATGGCCTCACCCCTCCAATTAGTCCCATCCCCCTGTCCATATCCCATATTCTTGAAAATCATATCAGAATTGGACACAATTCTCCAGCTGGGACCAAACCAATGATGTATAAAAATCAGCATTTCCTCCTGAGTTTCATTACTCTGTGCCTCTCTCTAACACCAAGGACACTACATGTTACCTTCAATGATCTGTGTCTCTCCAATCCTTCACCCACTTTATAATGGTACCATTTAGTTTATATTGTTTCTCCTCATACGTCCTCACCAAATGTCTCACTTCGCACTTCACTGTGTTAAATTACATCTGCCATATTCCTGCCCATTTTACCAGTCAGTCTCTGTCCTCCTGAAGTCTGTTACTATCCTTCACACTGTTTATTAACATTTCTGAGTTTCCTGCCATCTGAAAACGTTGACATTATCCCCTCTGTATACAAGTCCATTGTATTAACTTACAGCAACTGTGATCCCAACAGTGACCCTGGGGAAATCCCACTGTGTACTTCCCTCCAGACTGAACAACAACCATTCTCCACTACTCTCTGCTTTCTGTCACTTAGCTAACTTCCTACATGCTGGCATTGAATATAAAAAAAGAGCTGCATTTCTATAGCGCCTTTCATGACCACTGGACGTCACAAAGCATCTTACTCCCAACTGGTACTTTTTAAAGTGCAGTCACTCTTGTAATCTCTGATGGAGAGCAAACTCCCACAAGCAGCAATGTGATAATAATCAGTCCTGTTTTTGTGATGTTGATTTAATGATAAATATTTACCAGGACACAGGGAATAATTCCCTTACTCTGCTTCTAAATAGTACGATGGGATATTTAACATCCACCTGAGAGGAGAGACGGGGCCTTGGTTTAACGTTTCATTCTAAAGATGGTGCATCTGGCAGTGCAACACTCCCTCAGTACTGCACTACAGTGTCAGCCTTGATTCTTGTGATCAAGTCCTGCAGTGACACTTGATCCTAGAAGCTTGTGACTGAAAGGGGAGAGAGCTGCAAACTGAGCCACGGCTGATATTGGTCCTTTAATCCCATGTGTTTCTAATTTGGTAACACAGCTGTTATGTGGGACATTATCAAACACCTGGTGAAAGGATAGGAATATTGGGAAAGTACAGGCTGGAACAATCATAGAATTATAGAATAGCATTGCACTGAAGGAGGCCATTTGGTCCATCAAGTCTGTGCTGTCACTTTGGAAGAGCTTCCAGTTAGTCCCACACCCGGGCTCTTTCCCAGATTCTTCCATTTTTTTCACCTTAAGATATCTGTGCAATTGCCATTTGGAATCTACTATTGACTCTATATCCTTCAGCCTATCAGACAATACATTACAAATCCTAAACACCCATTGCATAAAAAAATCCCTGTGTCACCTCTGCTTCTTGTGTCCAATCACCGTAAATCTGTGTCCTCTGGTTAATGGCCCCTCGCACATTGAAAACAATTTCACTTTATTTAATTTATCTAAATTGCACATAATCTTAAACATTTCGATCAGACCTCCTTTTAAATTTCCCTGCTCTGAGGTGAACAATCCCAGCTACATAACTGTAATTCCTCATCCCTGGAACAATTCCAGTAAAACTTTTTTATCCCCTCTCCAAAGGTTTCATGTGCTACCGAAAGTGGGTTTCCCAGTATTGGACAAAATATTCCAGGTGGAGATGAACTAGTCTTTTCTATAGGTTTAATATAACATCCTATTCTACTCTGTGTCTCTATTAATAAAGCCTAAGTATCTATTTGCTTTGTTAACTGTTTGTTAACCTGTTCAGCTAACTTCAAAGATTGCGCACAAACACCCCAGGTCTCTCTTTTATTCTCACCACTTGTAAAGTGGTTCCATTTAGCTTATATTATCTCTCCTCATGCATCCGCATGCAGCTCACCATCACCTTCGCAAGGGCAATTATGGATGGACAATAAATGCTGGTCTAGTCAGTGACACCCACATCCCATGATCAAATAATAGAATTAGAATTTAGAATTAGAATATTACAGCGCAGTACAGGCCCTTCGGCCCTCGATGTTGCGCCGATCATCTGACCTACACTATTCCATTTACATCCATATGTCTATCCAATGACCACTTAAATGCCCTTAAAGTTGGCGAGTCTACTACTGTTGCAGGCAGGGCGTTCCACGCCCCTACTACTCTCTGCGTAAATAAACTACCTCTGACATCTGTCCTCTATCTATCACCCCTCAACTTAAAGCTATGTCCCCTCGTATTTGCCATCACCATCCGAGGAAAAAGACTCTCACTATCCACCCTATCTAACCCTCTGATTATCTTGTATGTCTCTATTAAGTCACCTCTCCTCCTCCTTCTCTCTAACGAAAACAACCCCAAGTCCCTCAGCCTTTCCTCGTAAGACCTTCCTTCCATACCAGGCAACATCCTAGTAAATCTCCTCTGCACCCTTTCCAAAGCTTCCACATCCTTCCTATAATGCGGTGACCAGAACTGCACGCAATACTCAAGGTGCGGCCTCACCAGAGTTTTGTACAGCTGCATCATGACCTCGTGGCTCCGAAACTCGATCCCCCTACTAATAAAAGCTAACACACCATATGCTTTCTTAACAGCCCTATTAACCTGGGTAGCAACTTTCAGGGATTTATGTACATGGACACCAAGATCTCTCTGTTCATCTACACTACCAAGAATCTTCCCATTAGCCCAGTACTCTGCATTGCTGCTACTCCTTCCAAAGTGAATCACCTCACACTTCTGCGCATTAAACTCCATTTGCCATCTCTCAGCCCAGCGCTGCAGCCTATCTATGTCCCTCTGTACCCTACATCATCCTTCGGCACTATCCACAACTCCACCGACCTTCGTGTCATCCGCAAATTTACTAACCCACCCTTATACACCCTCATCCAGGTCATTTATAAAAATGACAAACAGCAGTGGCCCCAAAACAGATCCTTGCGGTGCACCACTAGTAACTGAACTCCAGGATGAACATTTGCCATCAACCACCACCCTCTGTCTTCTTTCAGCTAGCCAATTTCTGATCCGAAGCACTAATTCACCTTCAATCCCATACTACTGTATTTTCTGCAATAGCCTACTGTGGGGAACCTTATCAAACGCCTTACTGAAATCCATATACACCACATCCACGGCTTTACCCTCATCCACCTGTTTGGTCACCTTGTCAAAAAACTCAATAAGGTTTGTGAGGCACGACCTACCCTTCACAATACCGTGCTGACTATCTCTAATGAACTTATTCTTTCCAAGATGACTATAAATCCTATCTCTTATAACCTTTTCCAACATTTTACCCACAACCGAAGTAAGGCTCACAGGTCTATAATTACCAGGGCTGTCTCTACTCCCCTTCTTGAATAAGGGGACAACATTTGCTATCCTCCAGTCTTCCGGCACTATTCCTGTCGACAATGACAACATAAAAATCAAGGACAAAGGCTCTGCAATCTCCTCCCTGGCTTCCCAGAGAATCCTAGGATAAAGCCCATCTGGCCCAGGGGACTTATCTATTTTCACACTTTCCAAAATTGCTAACACCTCCTCCTTGTGAACCTTAATCCCATCTAGCCTAGTAGTCTGTATCTCAGTATTCTCCTCGACAACATTTTCTTTCTCGACTGTAAATACTGACGAAAAATATTCATTTAACACTTCCCCTATCTCCTCCGATTCCACTCACGACTTCCCACTACTATCCTTGATTGGCCCTAATCTAACTCTAGTCATTCTTTTATTCCTGATATACCTATTGAAAGCCTCAGAGTTTTCTTTGATCCTATCCGCCAATGACTTCTCGTGTCCTCTCCTTGCTCTTCTTAGCTCTCCCTTTAGATCCTTCCTGGCTAGCTTGTAACTCTCAAGCGCCCTAACTGAGCCTTCACGTCTCATCCGAACATCAGCCTTCTTCTTCCTCTTGACAAGCGCTTCAACTTCTTTAGTAAACCACGGCTCCCTCGCTCGACAACTTCCTCCCTGCCTGACAGGTACATACTTATCAAGGACACGCAGTAGCTGCTCCTTGAATAAGCTCCACATTTCGATTGTGCCCATCCCCTGCAGTTTCCTTCCCCATCCTACGCATCCTAAATCTTGCCTAATCGCATCATAATTTCCTTTCCCCCAGCTATAATTCTTGCCCTGCTGTATATGCCTGTCCCTGCCCATCGCTAAGGTAAACCTAACCGAATTGTGATCACTATCACCAAAGTACTCACCAACTTCTAAATCTAACACCTGGCCGGGTTCATTTCCCAGTACCAAATCCAATGTGGCGTCGCCCCTGGTTGGCCTGTCTACATACTGTGTCAGAAAACCCTCCTGCACACACTGGTCAAAAACAGACCCATCTAAAGTACTCGAACTATAGTATTTCCAGTCAATATTTGGAAAGTTAAAGTCCCCCATAACAACTACCCTGTTACTCTCGCTCCTGTCAAGAATCATCTTTGCTATCCTTTCCTCGACATCTCTGGAACTATTTGGAGGTCTATAGAAAACTCCCAACAGGGTGACCTCTCCTCTCCTGTTTCTAACCTCGGCCCAGACTACCTCAGTAGACGAGTCCTCAAACGTCCTTTCTGCCACTGTAATACTTTCCTTGATTAACAATGCCACACTCCCCCCCCCTCTTTTACCCTCTTCTCTGTTCTTAGTGAAACATCTAAATCCCGGAACCCGCAACATCCATTCCTGTCCCTGCTCTACCCATGTCTCCGAAATGGCCACTACATCGAGATCCCAGGTACCATGCTCCAGGCGTTGAAGTAGACACATTTTAAACCAAGCTCTTGCTTGCCAGTGCCCTCTTGTGTCTTTATAACCTTATCCCTGACCTCACTACTCTCAACATCCTGCACACTGGAACTACAATTTAGGTTCCCATCCCCCTGTTGAATTAGTTTCAACCCCCCCACCCCACCCCCCCGAAGAGCACTAGCAAATCTCCCCCTCAGGATATTGGTACCCCTCTGGTTCAGGTGAAGACCATCCTGTTTGTAGAGGTCCCACCTACCCCAGAAAGAGCCCCAATTATCCAGGAAACCAAAACCCTCCCTCCAACACCATCCCTGCAGCCACGTGTTCAACTCCTCTCTCTCCCTCTTCCTCACTTCGCTAGCACGTGGCACGGGCAACAACCCAGAGATAACAACTCTGTTTGTTCTTGCTCTAAGCTTCCACCCTAGCTCCCAGAATTTCTGCCTTAAATCCCCATCTGTCTTCCTACCTATGTCGTTGGTGCCTATGTGTACCACGACTTGGGGCTGCTCCCCCTCCCCCTTGAGGATCCCAAAAACACGCTCCGAGACATCACGTACCCTGGCACCTGGGAGGCAACACACCAACCGTGAGTCTCTCTCGTTCCCACAAAACCTCCTATCTGTTCCCCTAACTATGGAGTCCCCAATGACTAATGCTCTGCTCCTCTTACCCCTTCTCTTCTGAGCAACAGGGACAGACTCTGCGCCAGAGACCCGTATCCCATTGCCTCATCACCTCACACTTCCCTGTATTAAATTTTATCTGCCACTTCTCTGCCCATTCTGATAGCCTATCTCTATCCTGTTGTAGGCAGTTTATATCATCCTCACTGTTTACCACTCCTCCAAGTTTGGTGTCATCGGCAAATTTTGAGATTCTACTCTGAATTCCAAGATCGAAGTAATGGTTCAATTGAATCTGAATAGACTGTTATATGAAAGTCCATGTAAACCCCATCAACACCATTGCCTTCATCAACTCTCTCTGTTACCACCTCAAAAACTCCAGCAAGTTAGTTAAACATGATTTTCCCTTAAGAAATCCATGCTGGCTTTCCTTTATTAACTCGCATTTGTCATGTGACTATTGATTTTGTCCCAAATTATTTTTTCTAAACGTTTTCCCACCACTGTAATTAAACTGACTGGTTTAACTGCAGTGGCTGGGCTTATCTCTACACCCTCTTTTGAACAAGGGTGTAACGTTTGCAATTTTGCAGCCCTCTGTCATCACCCCCGAGTCTAAGGAAGATTGAAAAATTATGGTCAGTACCTCTGCGATTTCCACTCTCACTTCCCTCAGTATCCTTGGATGCATGTTATCTGGTCCTTGTCTTTATCCACTTCAAGTACAGATAGCTTAACTAATACTTCCTCTTTGTCAATTTTAAACAACTCTAGTGTATGACTTACCTCCTCTTTCAACATTGCCTGGGTTGCATCTTAGAATCATAAAACGTTTATTGCACAGAAAGAGACCACTTGGCCCATCGTGCTACCTAAAAACGATCCATCCATTCTAATCCCACGTTCCAGCATTTGATAGATTTTGGCACATGAGGTGCATATTCCGTTTGGAATGAGTTGTGGGTTCCAGCCTCAACTACCCTTTCGGGCAATGAATTCCAGACACCCACCACCCTCTGGGAGAAAGTAAAGTCCTCATCTCCCCTATAGTCTTTCTACCAAGCACTTTAAATCCATGCCACTTCGTCACTGACCTCTCTGATAAGGTGAATAGACCCTTCACCTCCACTCCATCCAGGCCTCACGCAATTTTGTACATTTCAATCAGATCTTCCCCCTGCCTTCTCTGTTCCAAGGAGAAGAGCCCCAGACGATCGAACCTTTCTTCATAGATAAATTTTTACAATACTGGCAGCATCCTCGTAAATCTCCTTTGTACCCTCTCTAGTGCAATTACATCCTTTCTGTAATGAGGTGACCAGAACTGTACACAGTACTCAAGTTGTGGTCTAACGAGTGAGTTCTACAGTTCCAGCGTAACCTCCCTGCTCTTATATTTTATACTTCAGCTAATAAAGGAAAGAATTCCATATCTTCTGCCTTGCAAAAGATAGATGCAAAGTATTTATTTAGTGCCTCAACTATGCCCTCTACCTCCATGCGTAAATCCCCTTTATGGTCCCGAATCGGCCCCATTCCTCCTTTTACTTACCTTTTACTATTTACAAGCCTATTGAAACTTTGGAATTTCTTTTAATGATAGCCACCAGTCTCTTTTCATGCTCTCTCTTTGCTTCTCTTATTTGCTTTTTCACTTTCCTTCTTTTTTTTAATTCATTCACAGGATGTGGGCATCGCTGGCCAGGCCAGCATTTATTGCCCATCCCTAATTGCCCTTGAGAAGGTGGTGGTGAGCTGCCTTCTTGAACCGCTACAGTCCATGTTGGGTAGGTACACCCACAGTGCTGTTAGGAAGGGAGTTCCAGGATTTTGACCCAGCGACAGTGAAGGAACGGCGATATAGTTCCAAGTCAAGGTGGTGTGTGACTTGGAGGGGAATTTGCAGGTGGTGGTGTTCCCATGTATTTGCTGCCCTTGTCCTTCTAGTTGGTAGAGGTCGCGGGTTTGGAAGGTGCTGTCGAAGGAACCTTGGTGCATTGCTGCAGTGCATCTTGTAGATGGTACACACTGCTGCTACTGCGCGTCGGTGGTGGAGGGAGTGAATGTTTGTAGATGGGGTGCCAATCAAGCGGGCTGCTTTGTCCTGGATGGTGTCGAGCTTCTTGAGTGTTGTTGGAGCTGCATCCATCCAGGCAAGTGGAGAGTATTCCATCACACTCCTGACTTGTGCCTTGTAGATGGTGGACAGGATTCGGGGAGTCAGGAGGTGAGTTACTCGCCTCGGGATTCCTAGCCTCTGACCTGCTTGTGTAGCCACGGTTTTTATATGGCTACTCCAGTTCAGTTTTCGGTCAATGGTAGCCCCTAGGATGTTGATAGTGGGGGATTCAGCTATGGTAATGCCGTTGAATGTCAAGGGAAGATGATTAGATTCTATTTTGTTGAAGATGGTCATTGCCTGTCACTTGTGTGGCACGAATGTTACTTGCCACTTATCAGCCCAAGCCTGGATATTGTCCAGGTCTTGCTGCATTTCTGCACAGACCGCTTCAGTATCTGAGGAGTTGCGAATGGTGCTGAACATTGTGCAATCATCAGCGAACATCCCCACTTCTGACCTTATGATTGAAGATTCTGGACCTTCTATTTTCAGCCTGGTTCTCAATAGTATCTTTATCCAGCAAATTTCAGAAGTTTGAATATCAGTGAATAAAATTATCAACTTTTGTGCAACCGTCAAAGATCTGTGTGAATACACAAACGTCTCTCTGTCCCTGTCTCTTCATTTAATCCATTTGTCTACATTGCCTTCCCTTACACTTCCTACAAAACAACATCACTTCATACTTCACTGTGTTAAATTACTTCTGCCATGTCCCTACCCATTTTACCAGTCAGTCTCTGTCCTCCTGAAGTCTGTTACTATCCTTCACACTGCTTATTATCATTTCAGAGTTTCCTGCCATCTGAAAACTTTGACATTATCCCCTCTGTACATTGCCGATTGTATTAACATACAGCAACAGTGATCCCAACA
Source organism: Heterodontus francisci (assembly GCF_036365525.1). NCBI lineage: Eukaryota > Metazoa > Chordata > Chondrichthyes > Heterodontiformes > Heterodontidae > Heterodontus > Heterodontus francisci. Next base: position 1,106,370 of record NW_027140937.1, read on the forward strand.
GTGACCCTGGGGAACCCCACTGAGTACAGCACTCCAGACTGAACAATAACCATTCTCCACTACTCATTGCTTTCTGTCACTTAGCTATTTTCCTGCATTCTGGCATTGAAAATAAAAGACAAGACTTCCATTTATGTAGCGCCTTTCATGGCCACTGCATGTCCCAAAGCAATTTCCAACCAATGAGTACAATTCAACGCGTGGTCAGTCCTGTAATATAGGAAGGACAGCAACAGATTTCGTGTTACGACCACATGAGAACTCTGTCCAGGGGTCTTTTACTGTCGTAACCTGGCCTTATTGTAACAGGGTTTAATTTTAAACACACTGTGTTTTGAGCTTCCACTTTATGAATACTTGTTCACAACTTTACAATCATAAGGCAAAGAAATGAGCACAACCAGGCTTTCTATGTTTAAAGAAGAAAGAATGAAATTTGTTAAACCTTCAACTTAAGCTCTAGTATGGTTCACGCCCACGGATATATGATGCGTCCACACTAGCATGCACATGCAATATAAACATGCAAATAGGGACAGAAAAGAGCAGAACAGAAGATAAGGAGAACAGTTTGAGGCAATTCTTGTCACTGTTTCTCGAGCTCGCTGTATTCCTTGATTGAATATCTGATCTTTCATTTCGCTGGGACCCAGTAGTCTTCGTAAAACCTTCTTCACAGAGGAAACCATTCTCTCTTAAAGTTTCATGTGTTTTCACAAGATTCAGTTCCGTGGGAAAAGATGAAGGCAGGCAGACAGGAGAGGTGATGTTCTTAGTCCATGAACACATGTTGTTCTGAGTTCATAATCTGTTTTCCAATTTAAAACACCCCGAGTCGTCCAGCAGGTGGCCACGTGACCGACTGGCCTGACCAGGTCTCTTTCTGTGTATTGGGGCAGGTACTGGCTCCCTTTGTTTTCACATTGTCTGGTAGTATTCAATCATCTTTCCGGTCATGGACTTACAATGTTTAAGTTTTAATGTTCATGTGGTGAAATTACGTGTGCCTCAGTCTTGGCAGGCGGGGGTTTGCCTGACACCTCAACACCCAGGGAACGAAGTGCCATTTAAAGACAAGCGGTGCATTTCATAACAGAGTCTGAGAAATATAAGATATAGAAAGGCCATTCATTCACCAATCTTAACCTTATTAAACATGGACTGTTCTAGTTGCCAAGTCTTCTGTAATCTTTCCCTTTCTTTCTCCTCAGGACAGCTGTGGGGGTGGGAGTGGGTCTATCCTGAACTCCCTGATTCATGCAAAGACTTTTGTCTTCAGGGGATGGGTGGTTCCCTTTCCCTCTGACTGTGGGGGAGGAGTCTTTTTTACTCTCCACTTTGATCTCTGGGACAGTCCTACCTGCAGGTATTTGTGACACTTCGACTGCGTGAGTAAGGAGGACTTTGCAGGGTCGACAGGGCTGGGTTTGTCATTGTCATTTCTAGTGCCCAGGTCGATGCCGGGTGGGCCATACGGTTTCATTCCTTTTTATTGCCTTCGCAGTAATGAGATGCAACTGAGTGGCTGGCTAGGCCATTTCAGAGGGCATGTAAGAGTCAACAACATTGTTGTGGGTCTGGAGTAACATGTAGGTCAGACCAGGTAAGGTCAGCAGATTTCCTTCCCTAAAGGACATTTGTGAACCTTTTGTGTCACTGGAGTGTTTCCATCTTCTATCACTCCCATATCCAAAGATGGCTGAAAGATTCTGAACAGTGCCTCTGCTATTTGCACCATACCTTTCCTCAGCAACCCTCATACATCCCATCCAGACCAGGTAAATGTTCAACTTTGTTGTGGTGCAAAAAGTTTTAGATTGAAAGTGGTTAACTGAACCTGTTTATTCAGTGACTGTAATTAATGTCAGTCTCCATGGACCTGAACTGTGTCACTGGAGGGTTTCCTTCTTCTGTTAATGAGGGGCTCCTTTCAATCTGTTATTTCATAGTATCAGCGGGAGCACAACCTCCTGCACGAACAGATATCAGTGGCGAGAGAGAGAGAGAGAGAGAGAGAGAGAGAGAGAGAGACAGGATAGATCAGAATCTGAGAACAATAGATTGGAATGTTACAACAATGATTTGGAGGAAAGTATAGGAGGTCTGATTAGCAAGTTTGCAGACGACACTAAGATTGGTGGAGTAGCAGATAGTGAAGGGGACTGTCAGAGAATACAGCAGAATATAGATAGATTGGAGAGTTGGGCAGAGAAATGGCAGATGGAGTTCAATCAGGGCAAATGCGAGGTGATGCATTTTGGAAGATCCAAATCAAGAGTGAACTATACAGTAAATGGAAAAGTCCTGTGGAAAATTGATGTCCAGAGAGATTTGGGTGTTCAGGTCCACTGTTCCCTGAAGGTGGCAACGCAGGTCAATAAAGTGGTCAAGAAGGCATAGGGCATGCTTTCCTTCATCGGACGGGGTATTGACTACAAGAGTTGGCATGTCATGTTACAGTTGTATAGGACTTTGGTTGGGCCACATTTGTAATACTGCGTGCAGTTCTGGTCGCCACCTTACCAAAAGGATGTAGATGCTTTGGAGAGGGTGCAGAGGAGGTTCACCAGGATGTTGCCTGGTATGGAGGGCGCTAGCTATGAAGAGAGGTTGAGTAGATTAGGATTATTTTCATTAGAAAGACGGAGGTTGAGGGGGGACCTGATTGAGGTGTACAAAATCATGAGAGGTATAGACAGGATGGATAGCAAGAGGCTTTTTCCCAGAGTGGGGGATTCAATTACTAGAGGACCCGAGTTCAAAGTGAAAGGGGAAAAGTTTAGGGGGAATATGCGTGGAAAGTTCTTTACGCAGAGGGTGGTGGGTGCTTGGAACGCGTTGCCAGCGGAGGTGGTAGATGCGGGCACGATGGCGTCTTTTCAGATGTATCTAGACAGATACATGAATGGGCAGGAAGAAAAGAGATACAGACCCTTAGAAAATAGGCGACATGTTTAGATAGAGGATCTGGATCAGCGCAGGCTTGGAGGGCCGAAGGGCCTGTTCCTGTGCTGTAATTTTCTTTGTTCTTTGTTCTTTGTTCCAACAATGGGTCAGAATCTGAGAACAATAGATTGGAATGTTACAACAATGGACAGCAGGACTTCCTGCACTTGGTTTGGCTTGCTTACTGTAGATTGGATAACATTAGAATGTCGGGTCTTTTATGCTCTGAGGATGATTCAATGTATTTTCTATCCCATCCTCGCTATTATTTGTGTCCCTGGTCAGTCTCAGTATCCTGCTATTAGATTCATTAACCATATTTCACTGATTTCGTGTTCTTGTCAATTAAAAGCATGAGAAGATTGTCGTCATTATCTTCAGATACTGTCACAAACTCTATTCCCTATCCACGATCTGCATCCCCCTCACTGGCCGTTGACTGAGGTGGAACCAGGAAGTTTTCAACCTCTGGTACTTGTTAAATGCTGAGCTGAGTTCATCCCCATTTCCCCTCCATTCCCAACCCTGTCTATTGTTACGGCCAGGTGAAGAGGGGTCACACTCACCCCTCTTGTCCTTCCTCTTATTTGACTGCAACAGTCTTTGTCCTTTTTAAACAGTGGATGTGCTTACTATCTCAGTGAGTATTTTACCTTTTACCTTTGGTGTGATGGTGAAGGATCCGATCGGACCAGTTCTCTTGAGTTTGAACACGGAAGAGCTGAGTTTATTATACTTAACAATCTAAACCCGATCTAAATAAAATCATAAAAAATAACCGCGCATTTATGCACACACTCACACGGGAATCACACAGAAATAATTTCCAAAGTGAGAAGTATATTTGTGGTTGGATTGGAATCCAGAATTAATATTATAAATAAAATACTCATTCTGTGAGGTTGGACGATTCGGTGGTCTTCTGGCTGAAGTTGTATTCTTGAAGTCTTTGGCTGGTTAAAGTGCATTTGTGGCAGGCACACATGGCTCAGTGTTTTCTTGGAGGCAGATTTGTAGGTAGCTTTCTTCCCCTGGTTACTCTGTCTGTAGCAAACTGTCGGCTTGGAGGGCCCACTGTCGCATGTGGTTTTCAAACTTGTGTTGTTAGGTGGAGAGAGAGACGGAGAGAGAGAGGCGGGGACACAGCCCTTCTGCTTCTGCACAGTTTGAATCACTGGCTTGTCTGTCTTTGTCCAGGGTAAACTCCCAGCTTTCACAGAGATACACAGAAGGTCCCATGACTGCCTCTGTGTATTCTTTGTACCCTGATAATGAGATTCAAAGTTAGAAATTCTATCTCCCCAGTGCTCAGGATACCAGTATTTACTGTTGGAGAAGATTGCTCTTTCAAAGTCAATGTGTCAGGATGGCCTTGTATGCCGTGTTAATGATTGTAAGCTTAGGTAATTCAATCACTGGAGCAAGCCAGTGATTCAGATCCAGGCTCATAAGATATGTGTCTCCTGCTGGAGGCCTTGGAATGTGAAAAGGTGTTTCAGATAACAATTGTGGTGGCAATCTTGGCTGCCTGTTTTTTCAAGGTTAACTGCAGGATTTTCTCCATTAAATGATTAGTGTAAGTTTCCAACCGATGAATTAAAATTCCTCATTGGGCATATGGTGTTATGTTGACACTGCCACAGCAAATGGAAAGAAAAGTGAGAATAGGAACATTTCATGACAGAATTGTGGGAAGAAATGGAAGGAAACAAACATTCATTCTCAATAATAACTTCTCAAATTCACACATTAATCTTAGAATTACTGCAGCTGACATTGTCAGTTTCAGTTTGATTTAGATTTAGAGATACAGCACTGAAACAGGCCCTTCGGTACACCGAGTCTGTGCCGACCATTAACCACCCATTTATACTAATCCTACACTAATCCCATATTCCTACCAAACATCCCCACCTGTTCCTATATTCCCCTACCACCTACCTATACTAGTGACAATTTATAATGGCCAATTAACCTATCAACCTGCAAGTCTTTTGGCTGTGGGAGGAAACTGGAGCACCCGGAGAAAACCCACGCAGACACAAGGAGAACTTGCAGTACTGATATAATTGTGTTGGAGTTTTGTCTGGGATGGTTATGTGTCAGGTTTGATCCTGGTTGTTCTTGCAGAGTTCTGCTTTGAACTGTTGGGTTATATTTGCTTTGAGTTTAAGACCTGATCATTGGGTTCTTAGCTTTCTGGTGAGGTACACAGGTGCTGTTTGCTTCAGGGTATTTTCCATTCCAATTTCCCTTTACGATGGTGAGGATCTTTTTTTCTGATCTGCCCTATGTCTTCGGAGTCATTACCGCTCGCTAGGCTCTGTCAAACTTTCACTGCACTCTCTTGTGGCACTTTGACTAGGTGAGGCATCTCAAGGGAACTTTCCTTGCCCTTGCACGTTTCTGTAATTGCTGTTAGCAGCCTTTTTAGGGTGCTTCTTTGACCTGCATTTAAGGAAGGGAGCGTGTGGTCTAATCTATCTAACATTTCAGGTTTGGCTAATCGGAGAGTAGGGGATTCTAGTTGGGAATTCTCCTGGCCCTCCTCTAACCTGTACTCACGATTCTTTTTAATCCTTCCCTCCTGATCGTCTGACAGATCTGTACTTGTCTGTCCCCTCCACAGCCTTTACCTTTTTCCTTTGGTCTGGGTGTCAATTAAATAATTAACCTGAGTATACCTTTTGCCACTCGATATGGACCACTGAACTGGGATTTCAGGGGTTCACCCTGCAGTGAGAGTAGTAACAATACATGGTCTCTGGGCTGAAATGTTCTAGCCTTGGCATTTTTGTCTGCTTATCTTTTCATAGCTGCCTGAGAGGTCTTTAGGTGTCCCTGAGCCATTGCACAGGCTCTCGTGAGCCACTCCCAGAGCATGGAAATGTTGTCTAAAATGGAAGACACATCCCTGTGTCCCAAAAACCTCTCCTTGTTTCGTTTAAGAGTACCTCTCGCTTCGTGTCCATAAACTAACTCAAAGAGACTAAAGCCAGTGGACTCATTGGATAAGTCCCTGGTCACCAACAGGAGAAATCCCAGCCCTTTGTCCCAGTCATGGGGTTACTCATAGCAGTATGGCCTGATCATTGTCTTTAGGGTCTGGTGGTACTGCTCCAAAGCCCCTTGTGACTGTGGGTGATAGGCTGAGAACTTTAGCAGGGTTATGTCCAGAAATTCCATGACCTTTTCAAAAATACTTGACGTAAAATGTGTGTCCTGATCCATCTGGATCTCAGCAGGCAGCCCATATCGGGTAAAGAATTGGGTTAGCCCCTCCACCACTACCTTGGCAGAGATAGCTCTTCGGGAGAATGGCCTCTGGGAATCGGGTCACCACGTCCATAATGGTGAGAAAATACTGGTAATCCCGTTTTCTTTTCAGCAGGTGTCCCACACAATCCACCAGCATTCTGCTGAAGGGTTCTTGTATGGGAATTAGGGGTGCAAGTTTTATTGCAGGTTGGGACTTCCCCAGAACCTGGCATGTGTGACCAGTATGACAGCAATCCACCACATCTTTGTGGAGTTATGGTCAGTCAAAACGCTGTGTTATGCGGCTTTGATTTTTCATGCACTGACATGTCCATCCATTAGAAGGTCGTGGGCCATTCTTAATATTTCTTAAAGGGACCTCAGCGGCACCACTCTCTGGTGAACCACTGTCCACTCTTCATCCGCAGGTCTGTGAGGAGGTGTACACTTCCTCATCAGCACCTCACTCTTTAAATAGTAACACTCTGCAACTCCCTCTGCTTCAGCTTTGGTTTGGACAGACTGTGCTAACATTGCACTGTATTTTTAACACTGGATCAGGTTGTTGAGACTCAACTAAGGAAAATCTGTTTAACACATCCTTTCGGTCCTCTAACATCCCAAAGAAGATTTCACAATCAGGGAGAATACCTGGGACCTTCTCCTGTAAATGCTCTGTCTCCATGACCTCTTTTGGTCTCTCTAGAACCACTGGGGAAGCTGCCACCTTTTCCCCCTGTCAGATCATTACCCAGGAGCAGGTCGACCCATACACTGATAAACTAGGGACAATCCCGATGGTTAACTGTCCTGAAATTAGGTCACACTCCAAGTGCAGCCGATATAAAGGTATGGACATATACTGACTTCTGATACCATTCACTAACAGTCTAGCATTCACTGCACTCTCTGGGGGAAAGCTCATGCCTTTTCCCAGCAGAAGGAATTGGGTGGTCCCTGTATCCCTGAGTATGACTATGGACTTGCCTGCCTCACTCAAGGGGTATGGGGTCACTTATCCTTGGGAAAAGTTCCTGCTAACTCTCAGGGAATTTGTTAAGTTTTCCCACACTCTCTGTGGTAGTTTTACTGGGTCTGACTGCCACAGTGAAAGACACATCCTGATCTGCTGTGCTTTCCATCAGGGCCCTATTATCTGCACTTATCTGGTGGACCCTGTTTAATCCTACAGGTTTTCCCATAACTTGCAGCATTCAGCTCCATGGTGACCTTCCTTATTACAGTGGAAACACACAGATCTTCATCCGTTACTCCTGCTCGCAGTACCGTCCGATTTGGCCTGAGGATGGGCCCCTGTATTTCCCGCTTTTCCTTCTTGCCCATGGCTGTTCGGGCTCCTATCACTCTCCCACCTTTTATTCTCGGATCTTTGGGATGACTGGGGAAGGGTTTCCCTTTGGGGTAAGGCCTTCTGTACAAAGGAAAATTCATCGGCCAGAATTGCAACCTGTCTGGCTCTTTGAACCTTTTGTTCCTCTATGTGGGTTCTAATGGGAGGTGGCCTGCCTTAATACAGTGGAAACTCCTCGAGAACGATCACCACTCTGAGGTTTTCATACGTGGGCTCTATCTTGACTGTCCATATCTACTGGTCAAAAGTAAACTCAAAAATGCATTGTAAAATCTTCTAACGGTACGTATGAAGGAAACATTTAGCAAAGACAAATGTGGGTCCATTACAGGCAGAGTCAGGAGAATTTATAATGGAGAATAGAGAAATGGTAGAGAAGCTAAATGATTATATTGTGTCTTTCTTCACTGTGGAGGATACAAGAAATCTCCCAGAATTAGAGATCCGAGGGATTTGGGAGAATGAGGAATTGAGGGAAACTAGGATTAGTAAGAAGTTGTACTGGGGAAATTAATAGTGCTGAAAGTTGATAATTCACCATCATCTGATATTCTACTTCCCAGAGTGTTGAAGGAAGTAGCTATGGGGATTGTAGATACATTGGTGATCCACTTTCAAAATTCTATCAGTTCTGGAACGCCTCCTGCAGATTGGAAGGTCGCAAATGACACCCCACTATTTAAGAAGGGAGGGAAAAAGAAAATTGGGAATTACACACCTGTTATGCTTCCATCAGTACGAGGGAAAGTGCTGGAATCTATTCTAAAGTATGTGATAAATGGATCTGATTGGGCAGAGTCAACATGGATTTATGAAAAGGAAGTCATTCATGCTGAACCTGTTGGAGTTTTTTTAGGATGTTACTCACAGAATAGAAAAGGGGAGCTGGTGGATTTTCAGAAGGCATTTGATAAAGTGCACCACAGGAGCTTGGTAAGCAAAACTAAAACACATGGGAAAGGAAGTAATATACTGACATGCAGTAAGGATTGGTTAACAGGCAGGAAACAGAGTAGGAATAAAAGGGTCATTCTTGCGTTGGCAGGATGAGACTAGTGGGGTACCGCAGGGAACAGTACTTGGGCCCCAGCTGTTCACAATATATATCGATGATTTGGGTATGGGGACCAAAGTAATATTTTCAAGATTGCAGATTGCACAAAACTAGGTGGGAATGTGAGTTGTGAGGAAAATGCAAAGCGGCTTCAAGGGGATTTGGACAGACTGAATGAGTGGGCAGGAACATGGTAGATGGAATATAATGTGGAAAAATGTGAGGTGGGCCACTTGGGTAGAATGAATAGATGTGCAGTGTATTTCTTAAATGGTAAGAGATGAGAAAGTGTAGATGTACAAAGGGGCCTGGGTGTCCTTGTCAATAGGTCACTTAAAGCTAACATGCAGGTGCAGCAAGCATTTAGGAAGGTTAATGTATGTTACTTTTATCGTTAGAGGATTTGAATACAGGAGTAGTGAAGTCTTGATTCAATTGTATAGAACCTTGGTTAGATCGCACCTGGAGTACTGTGTGCAGTTTGGGTCCCCTTACCTGAGGAAGGATATTATGACCATAGAGGGAGGCAACAAAGGTTCACCAGACTTGTTCCTGGGATGGCGGAACTGTTCTATGAAAAGAGATTGAAGAAACTGAACATGCATTCTCTGGAGTTTCGAAGAATGAACGGTGATCTCATTGAAACCTACAAAATACTTAAAGGGATAGACAAGGCAGCTAAGATGTTTCCCCTGGTTGGGGAATCTAGAACAAAGGGACACAAATTCAAAGCCACTTAGGACAGAGATGAGGAGTAACTTCTTTACTCAGAGGGTTGTGAACCTGTGGAATTCTCTACCCTTCTGTGGAAGCGCAGTCATAGCTATGTTTAAAGTCTAGATTGACAGATTTCTAAATACCACTGACAGAAGGGGATATGAGGATAGTGTGGGAGAAAAGGCATTGAAGAGGATGATCAGCCATGATCATATTGAATGGTGGAGCAGGATCGATGGGACGAATGCTTGAATTCAGATTCTATGTTCCTATATTCCTTAGCTGCTTAACTGCTTCCAACTCGAGGTCAGTTTAGTCAGGCTGCTTTCCAAGGGTTCAGAATGTTTTACTGAACACTTCGGATGCTATCTCATATACACCCAGGATAGCATTTTTAGTCATCTCATAATCTGATGAACTTTTATCTGGCAGCACTGAATAAACCTCATGGGCTTTGCCTGTTATTTTGTTTTGTAAAAACAGCATCCCGCTCTCTTCCGACCATTTCAGCTGCTTTGCAAGCTTTTCAAAAGTGGTGAAAAATTCTGCCACATCCACCTCATTGAACTTTGGAATGAACTGGGAGAAGTTTAAGAGCTCAGCACATGGTACTGAGCTAGGAGCAGCTCCCACACTCGCTGTGCTTTGACTGGGTGTACTGGGTCTTCCTTTAGTTGATTGAACTGCCTTAACTCCCTTTCCTCCTTCTTCCTCTGGAACACTTTCATTTTTTCCCTTTCTTGACAATCACGCTGCTCTTTCTCGCTCTCACTGGAATTTAATTCTAGTCTTTTCTGCTCTAGTTTTACCTTAGCTAACATTACTCTATCTGTTAGTGATTCTAACCCTGTTTGAGTCTTCAGCTTCAAGTGAAAAATGGTTGTCCACAAGTCTTAGGATTTCAGGTTTCCGAGCTTTTGGATGGAGAGAAATCCCGAAATGTCCAGCTATATTACTCAACTTTTCAGCAGATTGGGGTTTTAACCTGTACCAAGTTATTTCAGTCTGCATGCAACTCCCTTATTGCGAATGTAACTGATTTATTCAAAAAGGGAGAGAGCTAGAAATCAGGAAAAATTATGAGGGGCATTGATAGGGTAGGTAGGAAGAAACGTTTCCCTTAGCGGAGGTGTCAATAACCAGGGGGGCATTGATTTAAGCTTAGGGAAAGGCAGTTTCGAGGGAATTTGAGGGGAAAAATCACCCAGAGGGTGTTTGGAATCTGGAGCACACTACCTGAATGGAAGGAAGAGGCAGGACTCTTCCAACATTTACGAAGTATTTAGAAGAGCACTTGAAAAGCCATTGCATACAAGGTTACGGGACAGGTGCTGGAAAATGGGATTAGAATTTACAGGCTTGATGGCCGACACAGATACAGTGGGGCGAGGGGACTGTTTCTGTGCTGTAAAACTCTGTGCCTCTATGACACTTCTAATTTGCCGTTTGTTGTCGGGTTACGATCTCTAGAACCTCCAGATTTCTGTTGCAGCCAGGTGAGGAGGGGTCCCAGGCTCTCTTCTTGTCCTGTATTTTATTTGATCACAACGGGGTTTATTCCTTTTTAGCACTGGACGTGCTGACCACCTCAGTGAATATTTTACCTTTTACCTTTTGTGATAGTGAAAGAACCAATCAGACAGGTTTTCGTGATGTTAAACATGAGGTGAGTTTATTATACTTTAAAATCTAAACTGAATCTAAATAAAATAACAAAAATAGACGGTACACATTCATGCACACACTCACACGCAAATCACACAAATAGGTTATAGAGTGAGAAATAAATTTACATTTGGATTGGAGTCCAGAATAAATTAAAAATAAAAAAAGTCTGTGTGATTGGATAACTCTGTGGTCTGCGCCTTTGCCATCCTTATTTATGAGTGTCATGTCATCTACAAGATTTGAAATTGTTTATTTTTACGTATAAGTCTCCATCACCTGTATATCTATCTACATGTCAGTAAGAGCACTGATTCTAATACTAACCCCTGAGAAACAGCACTGTATACTCCCCCTCCCCCATTTCTGAACAATGTCTGTTCACCACTTCTCTCTGCTTTCTGTCCCTGAGTCAGTGTCATATCCACACTGTCACTGTCACAATAATCCATGTCTTCCATTTTCATAACAAGTCTATGAAATGTCATTTGATGACAGGCCTTTTGATAGTCCAGATACATAACAGGAAACACACTATCCTCATCAACACTCACAGTTATGTCATCAACTAACTTGATCAATATTATTAGACATGATTTTCCATGAACCAATCCGTGCTGTTTGTCATTTATTATCCCATGTTTTTCCAAGAAAGATATATTTTTTGTATTGGTTTACGGCCTCTAGTAATATCCAACCACCGACATTAGACTGACTGGTCAGTCGGTACAGGTTTTATCTGATGTCTCCTTTTTTAAGCAGGGTGTAACATTTACAACCCTCCAGTCCTCTGTCATCACTCCCAGATCCAAGGAGGATTGAAAGCTTCTGGCCAGTGCACGTATTTCCACCATTCCTTCCGTCAACAAACGTCATATATCCCATCTAGACTGGGATCCCATCTAAATCTTCTACACAATTGTGGTACAAAAAGTATTGGATTGAAAAGGGTTAACTGAACCTGTTTGTTCATTGACTGTAATTAATGTCAGTCACTAAGGACCCTAAATGTGTCACTGGAGGGTTTCCCTGTTCCATTAATAAGGGACTCCTTTCAATGTGCCAGCTCATAGTGTCAGCGGAAGCATCACTGTCAGCACGAACAGGGATCCATCACTGCAGAGAGAGAGAGAGGATCGATCAGAATCTGAGAACAATAGATTAGAATGTTGCAACAATGGACAATTTCTCCTCTTGGTTTGGCCTGGTTGCTGCAGATTATTTTTGGATAACATTAGAATTGCGGATCTATTATGCTCTGAAGATGATTCAATTTATTTACCATCCCATCCCCGCTATTATTGGTGTCCCTGGTAAGTCTCTGTATCCAACTATTCGATCTATAAACCATATTTCACTGATCTAGTATTCTTGTCATGTAAAGCTTTGGAAGAGTTAAGCCATTGTCTTCAGTCTCTGTCACAAACTCCACTCTGCATTAACTATTTGCATTTCCCTCCCTACCCAATGTCTGTGGCAGAAACACACTGCAAACCTCCATAAACCACAACCCATCCAGAACTCTGCTGCCTGGATCCTAACTCACACCAAATCCCGATCACCCATCATCCCTGTGCTCACTGATCTACATTGGCTCCCGGTCTGGCAGCACCTTAATTTTAATATTCTCATTCTTGTGTTCGAATCCCTCCATGGACTCACCCCTCCAATTAGTTTCTTTCTTCTGCACATTTCACAAGTTATTGAAAATCTTAACCCTTCAAGTCTATTTCCTATTCCCTTTTTGAAGTGAGCTGTTTTCACTCCATATGTTCCCCTGACCTGATTTTCACTCTATGACGGCACTGGTGCCAACGCGATGGAACCCTGAACAAGAACAAAGAACAAAGAAAATTATAGCACAGGAACAGGCCCTTCGGCCCTCCAAGCCTGCGCCGATCCAGATCCTCTATCTAAACATGTCGCCTATTTTATAAGGGTCTGTATCTCTTTGCTTCCTGCCCATTCATGTATCTGTCTAGATACATCTTAAAAGACGCTATCGTGCCCGCATCTACCACCTCCGCTGGCAACGCAATCCACGCACCCACCACCCTCTGCGTAAAGAACTTTCCACGCATATCACCCCTAAACTTTTCCCCTTTCACTTTGAACTCGTGACCCCTAGTAATTGAATCCCCCACTCTGGGAAAAAGCTTCTTGCTATCCACCCTGTCTATACCTCTCATGATTTTGTACACCTCAATCAGGTCCCCCCTCAACCTCTGTCTTTCTAATGAAAATAATCCTAATCTACTCAACCTCTCTTCATAGCTAGCGCCCTCCATACCAGGCAACATCCTGGTGAACCTTCTCTGCACCCTCTCCAAAGCATCTACATCCTTTTGGTAATGTGGCGACCAGACCTGCACGCAGTATTCCAAATGTGGCCGAACCAAAGTCTTAGACAACTGTAACATGACCTGCCAACCCTTGTACTCAATACCCCGTCTGATGAAGGAAAGCATGCCGTATGCCTTCTTGACCACTCTATTGACCTGCGTTGCCACCTTCAGGGAACAATGGACCTGAACACCCAAATCTCTCTGCACATCAATTTTCCCCAGGACTTTTCCATTTACTGTATAGTTCACTCTTGAATTGGATCTTCCAAAATGCATCACCTCGCATTTGCCCTGATTGAACTCCATCTGCCATTTCTCTGCCCAACTCTCCAATCTATTTATATTCTGCTGTATTCTCTGACAGTCCCCTTCACGATCTTCCACTCCACCAATCTGAGTATCGTCTGCGAACTCGATATTCAGACCACCTATACTTTCCTCCAAATCATTTATGTATATCACAAACAACAGTGGTCCCAGCACGGATCCCTGTGGAACACCACTGGTCACACGTGTGCATTTTGAGAAACTCCCTTCCACTGCTAATCTCTGTCTCCTGTTGCCCAGCCTGTTCTTTATCCAAAACAAAAACAAGAAATGCTGGATTCACTCAGCAGGTCTGGCAGCATCTGTGGAAAGAGAAGCAGAGTTAACGTTTCGGGTCAATGACCCTTCTTCGGAACCATCTTTATCCATCTGGCTAGTACACCCTGGACCCCATGCGACTTCACTTTCTCCATCAGCCTACCATGGGGAGCCTTATCAAACGCCTTACTGAAGTCCATGTATATGACATCTACAGCCCTTCCCTCATCAATCAACATCGTCACTTCCTCAAAGAATTCGATTAAGTTGGTAAGACATGACCTTCCCTGCACAAAACCATGTTGCCTATCACTGATAAGCCCATTTTCTTCCAAATGGGAATAGATCCTATCCCTCAGTATCTTCTCCAGCAGCATCCCTACCACTGACGTCAGGCTCACCGGTCTATAATTACCTGGATTCTCCCTGCTACCCTTCTTAAACAAGGGGACAACATTAACAATTCTCCAGTCCTCCGGGACCTCACCCGTGTTTAAGGATGCTGCAAACATATCTGTTAAGGCCCCAGCTATTTCCTCCCTCGCTTCCCTTAGCAACCTGGGATCGATTCCATCCGGACCTGGGGACTTGTCCAACTTAATGCCTTTTAGAATACCCAACACTTCCTCCCTCCTTATGCCGACTTGACCTAGAGTAATCAAACATCTGTCACTAACCTCAACATCCGTCACGTCCCTCTCCTCGGTGAATACCGATGCAAAGTGCTCGTTTAGAATGTCACCCATTTTCTCTGACTCCACGCATAACTTTCCTCCTTTATCCTTCAGTGGGCCAATCCTTTCTCTAGTTACCCTCTTGCTCCTCATATATGAATAAAAGGCTTTGGGATTTTCCTTAACCCTGTTTGCTGAAGATATTTCATGACCCCTTTTCGCCCTCTTAATTCCTCGTTTCAGATTGGTCCTACATTCCCAATATCCTTTCAAAGCTTTGTCTTTCTTCAGCCTCCTATACCTTATGTATGCTTCCTTTTTCCTCTTGTCTCGTCTCACAATTTCACCTGTCATCCATGGTTCCCTAATCTTGCCATTTCTATCCCTCATTTTCACAGGAACATGTCTCTCCTGCACGCTAATCAACCTCTCTTCAAAAGCCTCCCACATATCACATATGGATTTACCTTCAAACAGCTGCTCCCAATCTACATTTCCCAGCTCCTGCCGAATTTTGGTATAGTTGGCCTTCCCCCAATTTAGCACTCTTCCTTTAGGACCACTCTCGTCTTTGTCCATGAGTATTCTAAAACTTACGGAATTGTGATCACTATTCCCAAAGTAGTCCCCTACTGAAACGTCAACCACCTGGCCGGGCTCATTCCCCAACACCAGGTCCAGTATGGCCCCTTCCCGAGTTGGACTATTTACATACTGCTCTTGAAAACCCTCCTGGATGCTCCTTACAAATTCTGCTCCATCTAGACCTCTAACACTAAGTGAATCCCGGTCAATGTTGGGAAAATTAAAATCTATCACCACCACCCTTTTGCTCCTACATCTTTCCATAATCTGTTTACATATCTGTACCTCTATCTCATGCTCGCTGTTGGGAGGCCTGTAGTGCAGCCCCAACATTGTTACCGCACCCTTCCTATTTCTGAGTACTGCCCATATTGTCTCACTGCTCGAGTCCTCCATAGTGCCCTCCTTCAGCACAGCTGTGATATCCTCTTTGACCAGTACTGCAACTCCTCCACCCCTTTTACCTCCCTCTCTATCCCGCCAGAAGCATCGATATCCTGGGATATTTAGTTGCCAATCATGACCTTCCCTCAGCCAAGTCTCAGTGATAGCAGTAATGTCATACTCCCAGTTACTAATCCAAGCCCTAAATTCATCTGCCTTACCTACTACACTTCTTTCATTAAAACAAATGCACCTCAGGCCACCAGTCCCTTTGCTTTCATCATCTGCTCCCTGCCTACTCTTCCCCTTAGTCACGCTGACTTAATTATCCAGTTCCTTACAGGCTTTAGTTTCTACCACCTTACTGTCCACTGACCTCATTTGGTTCCCATCCCCCTGCCACATTATTTTAAACCCTCCCCAACAGCGTTAGCAAAAGCACCTCCAAGGACATTGGGTCCAGTCCAGCCAAGGTGTAGACCGTCCAATTTGCAATAGCCCCACCTCCCCCAGAAACGGTCCCAATGTCCCAAAAATCTGAACCACTCCCTCCTGCGCCATCTCTCAAGCCACGCATTTATCCTGACTATTCTTTCATTTCTACTCGGACTATCACGTGGCACTGGTAGTAATCCTGAGGTTACTACCTCTGAGGTCCTACTTTTTAACTTGGCTCCTAACTCCCTAAATTCTGCTTGTCGGACCTCATCCCGTTTTTTACCGATATCATTAGTGCCTATGTGCACAATGACAACTGGCTGTTCACCCTCCTCTTTCAGAATGTTCTGCAGCCGATCTGAGACGTCCCTGACCCGTGCACCTGGGAGGCAACATACCATTCGGGAGTCTCGTTTTCGACCACAGAACCGCCTATCTACTCCCCTTACAATCGAATCCCCTATCACTATCGCCCTTCCACTCTTTTTCCCGCCCTTCCTAACAGCAGAGCCAGCCACGGTGCCATGGACCTGGCTACTGCTGCCTTCCCCTGATGAGCCATCTCCCTCAACAGTATCCAAAACGGTATACCTGTTTTGGAGCGAGATGACCGCAGGGGACTCCTGCGCTGCCTTCCTGCTCTTTCTCTGCCTTTTGGTCACCCATTCCCTTTCACCCTCAGCAATCCTAATCTGTGGTGTGGCCAATTCACTAAACGTGCTATCCACGACCTCCTCAGCAACCCGGATGCTCCAAAGTGAGTCCATCCGCAGCTCCAGAACCGTCAAGGTGTCTAACAAGAGCTGCAGCTGGACACACTTCCAGCACGTGAAGGAGTCAGGGACATCAGCCGTGTCCCTGAGCTCCCACATTGAGCAAGAGGAGCATAACACGGGTCTGAGATCTCCTGCCATTTTCAATCTTAAGCTTAAGTTAGTCTTAACTTAGATAAACGAAAAAGGAATGAAAAGTTTTTACCAATCACACGAAAAAAAAAGAAATAGAAAAAGCCTTACCTTATCTGCACACCACCGAGTCCTTTTTTTTTGGTTAGAGGAGGAGGGTGGGTTGGAGACACTACAGATATAGTGTCTCGGGTTCAGACGCTGCCCAAATATATAGGACTTACTTACCCAGCTGCCACATCGCTCTCCCTGTCGCCGCTGCAAAAAAAAACCAGGATCCATCAAATGATGTGAACTGCACAGCCAGCCACTTCTGGTGTCACCCGCACAGTGCCCCATGGTGGGCAGGGTTCTAGCCTGTGTTTGCCATGCATATGCTCTTAGTGTGAGGAAGGGTTTCAATTGACGTCAATCAGCCATTCCAATAGCTTTGATGGACTTCTTTGACACTTGGTCTGTGCATGTCCACTGACCACGGGCGTAGTCACTCTCAGGTGAACACGCATTCAGCAGCACGAGTAACCCTCTCAAGTGTTATTTAAAAGGACCAGGCATCCAACTTACAGGTGAGGGGCTTTTGACTTACTGCTGCTATTGTAAAGATGGTGGAGGTTTTGTGGATGTTTTTCTGGAGGTTGTGTTGGGAGCTGCTGCAGCCATACAGGGAGGACAAAGGATTTGGTGACCCAACTCTGGCCGAGGTATGGGGACTGTAGTTACAGTGTCTCTGGGTCTGTAACATGATCAACAAATGGAGCAGAAGCTGCAGAGAGGGGAAGATCTGTAAAGAGGGGGGAGGAGGGGGCTCTGTCCTACCCACCTCGGGTTTTCCAAGAGCACTTTTCCCACCTACACCTAAACCAGGAGCAGAGTGTGAGGTGACTCTGATTCAATAGGGAAGTGATCACAGTGCTTTGGCACCTCCTGTAATAGGACCTGGAGCCTCAAACTAGGATGAGGAGGGAGTTGTCAGTGGCCGGTAAGGTCCCAGTTTCATTGAACTTCTATGTATCTTTGAAAATTGCTAATAAAACAAACTTAAAGGCTTTGTATCTGAATGCACGAAACATTCAGAATAAAATAAATGACTTTTTTTATAGAGATACAGCATGGAAACAGGCCCTTCGGCCCACCGAGTCTGTGCCGACTATCAACCACCCACCCATACTAATCCCACACTAATTCCATATTCTTACCACATATCCCCACCTGTCCTTATATTTCCCGACCACCGACCTAAACCAGGGTCAATTGCTAATGGCCAATTTGCCTACCAACCTGTCTTTGGCTTGTGGGAGGAAACCGGAGCACCCGGAAGAAACGCACGCAGACACAGGGAGAACTTGCAAACTCCACACAGGCAGCACCCGGAATTGAACCTGGGTCGCTGGAGTTGTGAGGCTGCTGTGCTAACCACTGCGCCACTGTGCCGCCCACAAATGAGTTAACAGTGAAAATAGTGATGACTGCGTATGATTTAGTGGCGATTACTGAGACATGGTTGCAGGGAAACCAGGCTTGGGAATTGAATATCTGGAGGAGGTGGAGCTTTGTTAGTAAAGAAAGAGATCAGTGCTGTAATGAGAAATTATATAGGCACTGGAGATCAAGACGTAGAGTCAGTCAAGGTACAAATAAGAAATAGCAAAGGGAAGACGTCCCTGGTGGGAGGAATCTATAGGTCCCCAAACAATAGTTCCACAGTGGTGCACAGTATAAACCAAGAAATACTGCGGGCATCTGAGAAAGGTACGGCAATAAACATAGGTGATCTTAACATGCATATAGACTGGTTTAATCAAATTGGCAAAGGTAGCCTCAAGGGAGAGTTCATTAAATGTATCAGAGATTGTTTTTAAGAGCAATATGTTGTGGAACCAACCAGGGAGCAGGCTATTCTAGATTTGGTATTGTGAAATGAGGTGGGATTAATTAATAATCTCATAGTTCAGGATCCTCCAGGGAAGAGTGATCATAGCATGCTAGAATTTCAAATCCAGTTTGAGGGAGAGAAACTGGAGTCTGGAGTTAAACAAAGGTAATTACATCGGCATGAGGACTTATTTGGCCCAAGTGGACAGGGAAGGAAGTCTAAAAGGTAGGACAGTTGATGAGTAGTGGCAGATGTTAAAGGACATATTCAATTCCTCCCAACTGAAATATATTCCAGAGAGGAAGAAATATTCTAAGAGGGGTAAAAACATCCATGGTTCAGCAAGAAAGTTAAGGATAACATGAATACAAAAACTATACTCGCCATCACGGAGATATGGTTGAGGGAGGGGCAGGATTGGCAGCCCAATATCCCAGGATATAGAATCTTCATATTGAATGGCGGAGCATGCTCGAGGGGCTGAATTGCCTACTCCTGCTCCTAGTTCTTATGTTCTTATAGTTTTATCAGGATCCTTCTAAACAAGAGTGGGTGACGTATCCATTATCTCTCTCTATGTTGTCCATTGATGTATCTGATGTGTGACGGAGGCCATCTATGTTGGGTGAGGTGAATTATACTGTCTGCTCCCTCAGCAGGGAGAAGCAGGATGAGAGATCCCGTGGCTTTCTCAGGATAGCGGGATTCCTGATGGTGTAGGTGGCTCTGCGGGGCCCCCATGTCAATGGGGAGAGGTACAGGAACTGAAAGAACTCTCGCTCCATTAATGTACAGTCGGTGTGTGAGCATGCCCAGTACATCATGTTGGTGAATGTCAACTATCCTGGCAGCAGCCACCATACCTTCATTCTGAAGCAGTCAGCCATTCCCAACACGTCAGGCCTCCATACAGAACCAGAATGTGGCTCATGACCTCTCAACTCTAGACACTCCCCTCCCCCACACAAAACCACCAGATGAAGTAATGCTTACAATGTCTGAACCGCTCGGGGGGAGCCCTCCAGTACATACTGGAGCAGGTGTCCAAGTTCATGGTGTTCTGCTACACCCTTCACATCATCACCATCATGAGGGCACAGGCATTGACACCAGGAATCCGGAGGCTACCTCAAGAGGAGGAGGAGGAGGAGGCAGGGAGGATATTTCCTGGATGCCTTCGACCCGGACAGGCTGTCGGAGAGTCCCTGCTAAGGTTCCAGTTCCCATAGCACAACTTCCCTTTCCCACCATGGATCCCCCATTCTCCACCATTACACCCACCTGAGACGCCCCATCACAGTGTCCCCTTGGTCACCATCCTGCAATAAAAAACACCAAAAAAAACCTTTTCATTAACATCTTCATCCAACAAAACTGAATTATTCAGCCTTGTGTATTCCCTTAGTGCCTATCTTATGGGTTCCCTCGACTTGCCTACTGCTCCTACACAGTATTTCCCAGTGACTGCAGCATGGCTGGTGAAAGGCCTTCGTCCTCGAACAACTCTGGGCCCTGAGGGCTCGGATTCAGACTGCACCATCTCGACATCGGCAGCATCTCCAGCAATGTTCACTTCTGAGTCCTGTGTATTGCAATTCGTTTGTGACCTCACCCTCCGGTGAGCTGCCACATGAACTATCCTTTCCCCCCGGCCTGGCTGCAACTCACTCACTCAGTGACTCAGCCCATGCAGATTCCGACTCTATATCAGCCTCTACGTTACACACAGTGTAAGTATTGATCTGGTGACTGTGAGTATCAGACCAATTGATGGGGCTTCACCATCAGTGCTGTGGTGCTGCTCTCTCTCAGTCTCCTGGAGCTGCTGTGACTGGGAAGCTGGCAGTTTTGGGTTATCATTAGAAAGTATAAAATCAGAGGGGGAAGGTTGGCGTGAGGGATTGGGGGTGGGATGGAAAGCAGGAGGTCCATGTTCACACCATCTGCAGCTTGTACATCATCCCAGTCGGCAGGATGAGGGGGAGGTGGGAGTTAAGAAGGGACATCAGGCAGGAGAATAGCATCATCCTGAATGCTCTTGGTGATGCTGGATGCTACGAGCTCTGTCACAGACGGTCCCATGATGTGGAGAACCATCTCCTCCCTCAGGCTCAGGGGATTAAGGTATGTCTGGTCCTGCCAGTTCACTGCTGCTCCCTGTGATTATGGGCCACCTTGTCCTGTAAGAGCGAGGGCAGAATGTCAGTGATTGTGTTGCACTGTGTTTCTGTGATGTGCCCTCCATAGCTGAATAGCTGGAGCTAGGTGGAGGCAGTGAGAGGTGGATGTAAGGCTAGCATCAGTGGAAGGTGTGTGAGGGTGAGTTGGAGTATGTGAATATTAGGTATGAGTCCTGAGTGTTATGGTGAATGATGGGGTGTGGTACATTGAGCAGTGTGAGAGGTTGGTGGTGTTGGTGGGTAGGGGATGACATGTGGAGATGAATTCACTGGCATTCACCACCAGTGTGAGCTCATTATACTTCTTCTGGGACTGCTGCCAGGTCCTCGGGGCCAGACTTCCTGCATTGACCTTCCCCCATTCCCTTTGGAGGGCGTTCCTTGAGGGTCTCCACCCCACCCCATGGAAGCATGGCCTCTCTCCCCCTGTCACGCTCCATAACTAAGGCCTCTAGCATCACATCCGTGTACCGCAGAGCCCTCTCACTGTCCTAGTATTCCATTTACCTTGTCCCTAATTGCATCATTCACAGTCAGCAGCAGCAGCCTCCTGTGCTTCAGTAACGATTCCCTTTAAGGGGGATAATCTGCCTTTAAGAGCTGAAACCGGGCTAAAACATGGGCCAGTCTCACACACAGTTAGGCCCCTGTTATACGTGCAGACTGAGGGCAGCGCGGGTCACACTGGGCAGTACGTAGAATTCATGGAACTGAGGAGGCAGCAGGAGTTTGTGTGTAAACTGCCTCCACAGGAACGGGTGCGGGCAGATCATGAGTCACAATCCCTACGCCCGGAAACTGGTGCAACCTTCTCTTTCACACTGTCTCTATTTTAAGTCCTCTCTTTCATCCTTTCTACCTCTTTCTCTCACTCGCTCCCCCCTCTCCTTTTCTCTCTCTCCCTTCACTCTCTCTGTCTCTTGCTCATAGAATCAGAGATTGATGCAGCACAGGAGGGGGCTATTTGACCCATTGTGTCAGTGCTGTCTCTTAGGAAGAGATATCTAATGAGTTCCACTCCCCTCTTTCCCCTGACTCCTGCAGTTTTTTTGTTCCTTTTCAGCTATTTGTTAAATTCCCCTATTGAAAAATTTAATGAATCACCTGTGTCTTAACACTGAACTTTCTGACACTGGAAACAGTTTCACATTAATTACCCTATCAAAACCCTTCATGATTTTGAATTCTATATTACATTTCCTCTTACCCTTCACTGCTCTAAAGAGAACAATCCCAGCTTTTCCAATCTCTCCATTTAACTGAATTCCCAGATCCCTGGTACCATTCTAGTAAATCACCTCAGTATCTTCACTAAGTCCTTGACATCCTTACCAAAGTGTGGTGATCAGAATTGGACACAATTCTCCATCTGGGACCGAACCAGTGATGTATAAAAAATCAGCTTTTCCTCCTGAGTTTTATTACTCTGTATCTCTATCTAACACCAAGAACACCTCAAGAGAGAAAAAACTCTGACATCGAATCAAGTTGAAGCGTGCACTTGGCCCCAACGAAACAGCAAGACTTAGCAGCAACCAAAGACTCTACATCGAACTCAAAGGGACCATAAATAGAAACCCAGCTATTGCCTCAAAGTTTTCCCTTTTATTCTTTCTACTTTTTCTGTCTCTATCTGCGTGTGTGTCTATCACGTATGCATCTAGCGTGGTCGCGTCGCATATTTATAGTCATTAACCATATTAGAGTTTAAGGTTAATAAACTTCTACTTCTCTTGTTTAAATCTAAAGAAACCTGTCTAATTATTAACACGACATGCTACCTTTAAATATCTGTGTGTGTACATCCCAGGTCCCTCTAATCCTGCACTCACTTTTTAATGGTACCATTTACTTCATATTGTTTCTCCTCATACTTCCTACCCAAATGTCTCACTTCACAGTTCACTGAGTTAAATTACATCTGCCATGTTCCTGCCCATTTCACCAGTCAGGCACTGTCCTCCTGAAGTCTGTTCCTATCCTTCTCACTGTTTATTAACATTTCTGAGCTTCCTCCCATCTGAAAACATTTGACATTATCCCCTCTGGGCACAAGCCCATTGTATTAACATACAGCAACTGTGATCCCAACAGTGACCCTGGGGAACCCCACTGTGTACTTCCCTCCAGACTGAACAACAACCATTCTCCACTACTCCCTGCTTTCTGTCACTGACCTAATTTAGTTTTAGTTTTTTTAGTTTTAGAGATACAGCACTGAAACAGGCCCTTCGGCCCACCGAGTCTGTGCCGACCATCAACCACCCATTTACACTAATCCTACATTCTTACGACATCCCCACCTGTCCTTATATTTCCCTACCACCTACACTCGGGCAATTTATAATGTCCAACTTACCTACCAACCTGCAAGTCTTTTGGCTTGTGGGAGGAAACCGGAGCACCCGGAGAAAACCCACACAGACACAGGGAGAACTTGCAAACTCCACACAGTACCCAGAATTGAACCCGGGTCGCTGGAGCTGTGAGGCTTTGGTGCTAACCACTGCGCCACTCTGCCTCATGCTGGCATTGGAAATAAAAGCAGCTGCATTTATATATCGCCTTTCATGACCACTGGACGTCACAAAGCACCTGACACCCACAGAGTACTTTTTAAAATGTATTCACTCGTGTATCTATGAAGCACAGCAAGCTCCCATAAGCAGCAATATGATAATGCTCAGATCTGTTTTTGTGATGTTCATTGAATAATAAATATTGAGCAGGACACTGGGATAATTCCTCTGCTCTGCTTCTAAATAATGCGATGATATTTAACATCCACCTGAGAGGGCAGACGGAGCCTTTAACGTTTCATGGTTTAACGTTTCATTCGATAGGCGGCACTTCTGACAGTGCAATACTCTCTCAGTACTCTCACTGCAGTGTCAGCCTTGATTCTTGTGATCAAGTCCTGCAGAGACACTTGATCCTAGAAGCTTGTGACTGAAAGGGGAGAGAGCGACAAATTGAGCCACGGCTGACATTGGCCCTTTGATCCCATGTGTTTCTAATTTGGTAACAAGGCTGTTATGTGGTATTTTATCAAACGCCTGTTGAAAGGATAGGAATATTGTGAAAGTACAGACAGGCACAATCATAGAAACTTAGAATAGCATTACACCAAATGAGACCATTTGGTCCATCAAGTCTGTGCTGGTGCTTTTGAAGAGCTTCCAGTTAATCCCATACCCTGGCTCTTTCCCAGATCCTTCCTTTTTTCTCCTTAAGATATCTATTCAATTCCCTTTTGGAATCTACTATTGACTCTATATCCTTCAGCCTATCAGACAATACATTGAAAATCCTAAACACCCATTGCATAAAAAAATCCTCGTGTCACCTCTGCTTCTTTTTTCCAATCACCGTAAATCTGTGTCCTCTGGTTAATGGCCCCTCACACATTGGAAAGAGTTTCACTTTATTTAATTTATCTAAACCCTTCATAATGTTAAACATCTCTATCAGATCTCCTTTTAAATTTCCCTGCTCTAAGGTGAACAATCCCAGCGACATAACTGTAATCTTTCGTCCCTGGAAAAGTTCGAGTAAAAATCTTTTGTCCCCTCTCCAAAGGTTTCATGTCCTTCCTAAAGTGGTTCCCAGTATTGGACACAATACTCCAGGTGGAGCCGAACTAGTCTTTTCTATAGGTTTAATATAACATCCTGACTATTCTACTCTGTGTCTCTATTAATAAAGCCTAGGAATCTATTTACTTTGTTAACTCTTTGTTAACCTGTCCAGATAACTTCAAAGATTGCATACAAACACCCCAGGTCTCTCTGTTATTCTCACCACCTTTAAATGTGTGCCATGTAGCTTGTATTATCTCTCCTCATTCATCCACATGCAGCTCACCATCACCTTCTCAAGGGCAATTAGGGATGGGCAAAAAATGCCGGTCTAGTCAGCGACACCCACAATCCCATGAATGAATGATATAAATAAAATCTTCCCACAATCGTTCACCTCACACAGCTGCCATGTCAGTTAAATATTAGGAAGACTGAAGCCAGTGTTTTCAAACCCACATCAAACGTTCCCTAGATACAGCCTCCATCCCTGTCCTTGGCAACTGTCTCAGATGAAACCAAACTGTTCACAACCTGCTCTTATGCTTGACCCTGCGATGAGCTTCCAGCTAAATATTCACACTATCACTAAAACAGCCTATTTCCACCTCGGTATCATCACCCAGCTTTGCCCCTCTCTTAGCTCTTCTGCTGATGAAACACTCCCCCTTGCCTTTGTTACCTGTTAGGTTGGCAATTCCAACACACTCCTGGCTGGTCTCCCACATTCTACCCTCCATAAACTTGAGGAGATCCAAAACACTGCTGTCCATGTCCTAACTCACACCAAGTCCTGTTCACCCATCACCCACTGTACTCACTGACCTGCATTGGATTCTGGTCAGCAACACATCAATTTTAAAACTCTCAGCCTTATTTACAAATCCCTCATTGCCTCACCCCTCCCTATCTCGGTAATCTCCTCCAGACCTACATCCTCCGAGATATGTGCACTCATCTAATTCTGACCTCTTGAGCATCCCTGAGTTTAATTGCTCTACCATTGGTGGCTGTGCCTTCAGCTGCCGAGGCCCTAAGCTCTGGAAGAGTAGAGCAGAACTTCTTCAAGGTAGGCATTCCTGGAAGAGAAGTGGCAGTGAATAAAATGGCACAGTGGTGCAGTGGTTAGCACTGCAGCCTCACAGCTCCAGGCACCCAGGTTCGATTCCTGGTACTGCCTGTGTGGAGTTTGCAAGTTCTCCCTGTGTCTGCGTGGGTTTTCTCCGGGTGCTCCGGTTTCCTCCCACAAGCCAAAAGACTTGCAGGTTGATAGGTAAATTGGCCATTATAAATTGTCACTAGTATAGGTAGGTGGTAGGGAAATATAGGGACAGGTGGGGATGTTTGGTAGGAATATGGGATTAGTGTTGGATGAGTATAAATGGGTGGTTGATGTTCGGCACAGACTCGGTGGGCCGAAGGGCCTGTTTCAGTGCTGTATCTCTAATCTAAACATTAAAATAAAAGCCAAATACTGTGGATTAGGAACTCTGAAATGAGAACAGAAAGTGCCGGAAATACTCAGCAGTCTGACAACATCTGTATAGAGAGAAACATCGTTAACGTTTCAGATCTGTGACAGTGCATCAGAACTGATAAACGTTAGAAATGTGACAGTCTGTCATTTAATCTCTCCCCTCTCCGTCCCATCACAGTCCTTCCTTGTTGTTCTTCTTCCCCCTTCCCCTCTTTCACTTGCTCAAAGACTGTTACATTTCTAACATTTACCAGTTCTGATGGAGGGTCACTGATCTGAAGCATTAACTCTGTTTCTCTCTACACAGATGCTGCCAGACCTGCTGACAATCTCTGACGCTTACTATTCCCATCCCTAAGCTCTGGAATTCTCTCCCTAAACCCTAAATACAGTAAGTTGCACAGAGTCCAGTTTTAGGGAGTACTGCTTGTGCAGATTACTGAATACAGTAATGTTAATGAGTGATTGAATTTTAAGTGATCTAAGAGTCGATCTCTTCCCAACAATTTGTTAATTTTACATTTAGCATTTCACTTAATTTTAAGCTGAGTTTCTATTTTCTTTCACAGTCTGTTTGTGAGAATTGGACAGTTAATTGATGTTCATGGAAAAGGAGGGTCTGTGTCAGCTTGGATATAAAACTGACTTAATGACAGAAAACAGTGAGTTGTGGTAAATAGTTGTTTTTTCAGACTGGAGGAAGGTAGACAGTTGTGTTCCCCAAGGTTCAATGGTGGAAACACTGTTTTATTCTGATGTGTATAAATGATTTCGATAATGGAAAACGGAGAAACATCTGAAAATTTGCTGATGATACCAAACTTGGAGGCGGGGAAGCCAGTGAGGTTGTTATCAATCGATGTCAGAGGACAGAGATAGGCTAGCAGAATGGACAGACAAGAGGCAGATGGAATTTAATACAGGCAAATGTGAGGTGATGCATTTTATCAGAAGTAACAGGGAGAGGCAATATACACTTAATGGTAAAGTTCGAAAGAGTGTGCAGAGACAGAGGGACATGGGGATCACGTACATAAATCCTTGAAGGTGGGAGGACATATTGAGAGAGTAGTCAGCAAAGCATGTGGGATCTTGGGCTTCATAAATAGAGGTAGTGAATGCAGAAGAAGGAAAGTTATGTTGAACCTTTATAAAGCTCTGGTTAGGCCCCAACTGGAGTGCTGCATCCAGTTCTGTTCACCATACTTTAGGAAGGATGTGAGTGTCCTTGACAGGGTGCAGTGTAGATTTACCAGAATGGTTCCAGGGATGGAGGATTTCAGCTCCAAGATTAATCTGGAAAAGCTGGGATTGTTTTCCTTGTAGTAAAGGAGATTGAGGGGAGATTTGATAGAGGCATACAAGATGATGGCATGTTTGGATAAGTTAGAAAGGAACATATGTTCCCATTAACTAATGGTACAAGGACTAGAGTTAAGGTTGTGGGCAGCGATACAGGGGGATGTCAGGAACAACTTTTTTACACAGCGAGTGGGAATGGCCTGGAAATCACTGTCTATGAGGGTGGTGGAAGCAGAGATGGTGAATGATTTCAAAGGTTTATTGGATGGACACTTCAGGGAAATAAACTTGGCGGAAAATAGAGACAGAGCTGGGGAATGAGACTGGCTCGATTTATCGACAAAGGGCTGGCATGGACACGATGGGCCAAATGGCCTCATTCTGTGCTGCAATGACTCTGACTCTACGACTTTCTGACAGGGAATACTATTACTACTGCTTTCCCAAACTGGAAATGTTTATAATGGGCTGGGCAGAATCACCCTGCTGAACCCCGTGATGTAAGTGAAATGTTTGATGCCCCAGAACGTGGTTAACAAACATCCTTCACAATCAGAATGTATCAGTTCAGACCCACTCACAATTCTGAAGTCATTCACAATGTTCACAACCCACAATATTTTTCCTGGTTTTCTCTACATAGGACAGCAGCCAGGCTTTTCACTGTGTCCCCACCGCCATGTGGAAAGTCTTGTCAGGGTGTGGAAAGTCTTGTCAGGGTTAGGTGAGATAAGGCACGTTGCCTGGGCGACAGCTTTCTTCAATTGTGTTACTGCTTCCCTGTTCGCTTCAGTCCAAAGGGGTTAAACCTGGTCATCATCACCATTAGGTAGTTCATAAAGAGGAGTCACAGTCTCTGCAAATCGAGGGACGAGGGTCCACTGATACCCCACCAGCCTGAGGATAGGGCACAGGGCAGTCTTTGAGGTGGACAGGGGTAGATGCTGGATGAGGGTTCACTGATACCCCACCAGCCTGAGGATAGGGCACAGGGCAGTCTTTCAGGTGGACAGGGGTAGATGCTGGATGAGGGTCCACTGATACCCCAACAGCCTGAGGATAGGACACAGATCATTCTTTGAGGTGGACAGGGGTAGATGCTGGATGAGGGTCCACAGATACCCCACCAACCTGAGGATAGGGCACAGGGCAGTCTTTGAGGTGGACAGGGGTAGATGCTGGATGAGGGTCCACTGATACCCCACCAGCCTGAGGATAGGGCACAGGGCAGTCTTTCAGGTGGACAGGGGTAGATGCTGGATGAGTGTCCACTGATACCCCACCAGCCTGAGGATAGGGCACAGGGCAGTCTTTGAGGTGGACAGGGGTAGATGCTGGATGAGGGTTCACTGATACCCCACCAGCCTGAGGATAGGGCACAGGGCAGTCTTTCAGGTGGACAGGGGTAGATGCTGGATGAGGGTCCACTGATACCCCAACAGCCTGAGGATAGGACACAGATCATTCTTTGAGGTGGACAGGGGTAGATGCTGGATGAGGGTCCACTGATACCCCACCAACCTGAGGATAGGGCACAGGGCAGTCTTTGAGGTGGACAGGGGTAGATGCTGGATGAGGGTCCACTGATACCCCACCAGCCTGAGGATAGGGCACAGGGCAGTCTTTCAGGTGGACAGGGGTAGATGCTGGATGAGGGTCCACTGATACCCCACCAGCCTGAGGATAGGGCACAGGGCAGTCTTTGAGATGGACAGGGGTAGATGCTGGATGAGGGTCCACTGATACCCCACCAACCTGAGGATAGGGCACAGGGCAGTCTTTGAGGTGGACAGGGGTAGATGCTGGATGAGGGTCCACTGATACCCCACCAGCCTGAGAATACGACACAGGGCAGTCTTTGAGGTGGACAGGGGTAGATACTGGATGAGGGTCCGCTGATACCCCACCAGCCTGAGGATAGGACACAGGGCAGTCTTTCAGGTGGACAGGGGTAGATGCTGGATGAGGGTCCACTGATACCCCACCAGCCTGAGGATAGGGCACAGGGCAGTCTTTGAGGTGGACAGGGGTAGACACTGGATGAGGGTCCACTGATACCCCACCAGCCTGAGGATAGGACACAGGGCAGTCTTTCAGGTGGACAGGGGTAGATGCTGGATGAGGGTCCACTGATACCCCACCAGCCTGAGAATACGACACAGGGCAGTCTTTGAGGTGGACAGGGGTAGATACTGGATGAGGGTCCGCTGATACTCCACCAGTCTGAGGATAGGGCACAGGGCAGTCTTTGAGGTGGACAGGGGTAGATACTGGATGAGGGTCCGCTGATACCCCACAAGCCTGAGAATACGACACAGGGCAGTCTTTCAGGTGGACAGGGGTAGATGCTGGATGAGGGTTCACTGATACCCCAACAGCCTGAGGATAGGACACAGATCATTCTTTGAGGTGGACAGGGGTAGATGCTGAATGAGGGTTCGCTGATACCCCAGCAGCCTGAGGATAGGGCACACGGCAGTCTTTGAGGTGGGCAGGGGTAGACAGTGTGGAGTTTGCAAGTTCTCCCAGTGACCGCGTGGGTTTCCGTCGGGTGAGCCAGTTTGCTCCCACAGCCAAAGACTTGCAGGTTGATAGGTAACTTGGCCATTGTAAATTGCCCCTAGTGTAGGTACAAAGAACAAAGAACAGTACAGCACAGGAACAGACCATTCTGCCCTCCAAACCTGCGCCGATCTTGATGCCTGCCTAAACTAAAACCTTCTGCACTTCCGGGGACCGTATCCCTCTATTCCCATCCTATTCATGTATTTGTCAAGATACCTCTTAAACAGCGCTATCGTACCTGCTTCCACCACCTCCCCTGGCAGCAAGTTCCAGGCACTCACCACCCTCTGTGTAAAGAACTTGCATCGCACATCCCCTCTAAACTTTGTCCCTCTCACCTTAAACCTATGCCCCCTAGTAACTGACTCTTCCACCCTGGCAAAAAGCTTCTGACTATCCACGCTGTCCATGCCGCTCATAACTTTGTAAACCTCTATCATGTCGCCGCTCCACCTCCGTCGTTCCAGTGAAAACAATCCGAGTTTATCCAAGCTCTCGTCATAGCTAATGCCCTCCAGACCAGGCAACATCCTGGTAAACCTCTTCTGTACCCTCTCCAAAGCCTCCAAGTCCTTCTGATAGTGTGGTGACCAGATTTGCACGCTATATTCTAAGTGTAGCCTAACTAAAGTTCTGTACAGCTGCAGCATGACTTGCCAATTTTTATACTCTATGCCCCGACTGATGAAGGCAAGCATGCTGTATACCTTCTTGACTACCTTATCCACCTGCGTTGCCACTTTCAGTGACCTGTGGACCTGTACGCCCAGATCTCTCTGCCTGTCAATACTCCTAAGGGTTCTGCCATTTACTGTATACTTCCCACCTGCATTAGATCTTCCAAAATGCATTACCTCACATTTGTCCGGATGAAACTCCATCTGCCATTTCTCCACCCAAGTCTCCAAACAATCTATATCCTGCTGTATCCTCTGACAATCCTCATCACTATCCGCAACTCCACCAACCTTTATGTCATCCGCAAACTTACTAATCAGACCAGCTACATTTTCCTCCAAATCATTTATATATACTACAAACAGCAAAGGTCCCAGCACTGATCCTGCAGAACACCACTAGTCACATCCCTCCATTCAGAAAAACACCCTTCCACTGATACCCTCTGTCTTCTATGACCGAGCCAGTTCTGTATCCATCTTGCCAGCTCACCTCTGATCCCATGTGACTTCACCTTTTGTACTAATCTGCCATGAGGGACCTTGTCAAAGGCTTTACTGAAGTCCATATAGATAACATCCACTGCCCTTCCTTCATCAATCATTTTGTCTCTTCCTCAAAAAACTCAATCAAATTAGTGAGACACGACCTCCCCTTCACAAAACCATGCTGCCTCTTGCTAATAAGTTCGTTTGTTTCCAAATGGGAGTAAATCCTGACCCGAAGAATCCTCTCTAATAATGTCCCTACCACTGACGTAATGCTCACCGGCCTTACCGGGTAGTTGGTAGGAGAATGGTGGGGATGTGGTAGGGAGTATGGGATTAATGTAGGATTAGTATAAATGGGTGGTTGTTGGGCGGCACAGTCGCGGTGGGCCGAAGGGCCCGTTTCAGTGCTGTACATCTCTATGACTCTATGACTATGACTGGATGAGGGTCCACTAATACCCCACCAGCCTGAGAATATGACACAAGGCAGTCTTTGAGGTGGACAGGGGTAGGCAGTGGATGAGGGTCCACTAATACCCCACCAACCTGAGAATACGACACAGGGCAGTCTTTGAGGTGGACAGGGGTAGACACTGGATGAGGGTTCACTAATATCCCACCAACCTGAGAATACAACACAGGACAGTCTTTGAGGTGGACAGGGGTAGACACTGGATGGTCTCGACCTGATGTTGGTCTGGGCTGATGCTGGATGATCCAATCTGGACACCAAGAACGGTGACATGATCTAGCGCCAGCTGGGCCTTACGTGGAGGGCCTTTTAGTGCATCTCCAAAAGTAACTGCAGTAGTTCCTGTAAAAGGGTTAAATATGTGGACACTGTCTGTGGTGATTATGAGGAGATCATCGACATATTGCAGCATGCAGGAAGACTGTGAAACACTCATAAGAGCCCCGGCCATACGTTAGTGGGAAATAGTGGGGTTATTGTGGAACCTCTTGTGACAGACATGTCCACGGGTATCTCTGCTCCTCAGATGTGAATGTGAATTTAAATTGTTTCTCTAGTTTTACAAGGATATTCCAATAACCCTGTGAGATATCCAGGGTGGAGAAGACAGCCCTGCCGCTGGGAATCCGGGAGAGTAGGGTGGGTGTCTCTCAGACAACCGGATTCACACAGGGATGACTGAGTTGAGTTTGTGATGGTCAATAGTCAGTCACCAGCTGTCACCTTTTTTCTAGCCGGCCAAATGGGGCAGTTAGTAGTGAATGTGTCTTTGTGAACTACACCCTGGTATAACAATGATTGATGGTGTCTGGAATGTATGATATAATCTCAGCTCGGTACGAATACTGCTTCATGGATCATGCAATGGTCAGTTAATTTCTTCCGGTCAGCTCATGTTTCCACAGTCATCTTTATGGGTTGTGAATGCACTCAGCACCGACTCGAGAATCGCCTGTAACTCAGGGTCAACAGACGTGTCTGGTTCCCACTCCTCTGATATTTTAATCATGAATATTGAGGGTACACTGGACACCAGAGTAGGGGTATGTTTTATGGTCTACAATATACAAATATACGGATAATAAATTACTGCTTATTCAAAGTGATCGGGCAGAGTCAACATGCTTTTGTGAAACGGAAACCAAGTTTAACCAATTTATTGGGGTTCTTTGAAGAATTAAAAGGTGCTGTGGATAAAGGGGAACTGGTGGATGTACTGTACCTTGATTTCCAGAAGGGATTTCATAATGTGCCACATCAAAGTTCATTGCGGAATATAAAAGCGCATGGTGTAGGGGGCAACCTATTGGCATGGATAGAAGATTGGCTAACTAACAGGAAACAGAGAGTAGGCTTAAATGGATCATTTTCTGTTTGGCAAGATGTAACGAGTGGTGTGTCACAGAGATCTGTGCTGGGGCCTTAACTTTTTACAATTTATATAAATCACTTGGATGAAGGGACCAAAGGTATGTTTGCTAAATTTGCTGATGACAGAAACGTCGGTCGGACAGTATGTTGTGACGAGGACACAAGTGAGCCACAAAGGGACAGATAGATTGAGTGTGTGAGCAAAAATCTGGTAAATGTGGGAAAAGGTGAAATTGTCCATTTTGGCAGGATGAATAAAAATTAAGCATATAATCACAATGGTGAGAAATTGCTGAACTCGACCATCCAGGGGGAACTGGGAGTCCTTGTGCATAAATTGCAAAAGGTTAATATGTAGGTATTGCAAGTAATTAGGAAAACTAATAGAATGTTATCGGCTATTGCAGGAGGAATTGAATACAAATGTAGGGAGGTTATGTTTCAGTTACACAGGGCATTGATGAGACCACATCTGGAATACTGTGTACAGTATTGGTCTCCTTGTTTAAGGGCAGATGTAAATGCATTCGAAGCAGTTCAGAGAAGGTATACTAGACTAATGCCTGGAATGGGGGTGTTGTCTAATGAGGGAAGGCTGGACAGGCTAGGGTTATATCAGCTGGAGTTTAGAAGAGTAAGAGGCGACTTGATTGAAACTTATAAGATTCTGAGTGTGGGACAAAGCAAGTGAGGGCGACAAAGAGAGAAAGAACTAGAGAGAGAGAGCTCAACGCATCTGCTGCTAAAACCCTCATCCATGCCTTTCTTATCTCGAAACTTGACTATTCTCACACACTCCTGGCTGGTCTCCCACATTCTACTCTCTGTAAACATGTGATCATCCAAAACTCTGCTGGCATCTTCTAATTTACACCAAATTCTGTTCACCCAACATCCCTGTTCTCACTGACCTACATTGGCTCTTCGTCCAGTAACACCTCAATGTTAATATTCTCACTCATGTGATCAAATCCTTCCATGACATCACCCCTCTGATTACCCCAATCCCCTGTCAATTTCCAATATTACTGAAACTTGTTCATCTTAAAGTCTTTTTCAAATTCCCTTTTTAAAGTGAGTTTATTTCCCTCTGCCTCTCCCTGACCACACATTTCATGTCTCCAGCTCCACTCATGCTGTGGAAGCTTGGATCCATAAAATGGTGTGAGCTGCATTGCTGGTCACATCCAGCACATTGTACAGGAAACCTAGGCTGGCCGGGGTGATAGCGTGTGTGTAATGTGCGTGTGTCTGTAGTGTGAGGATGGTCTGAATATGGTGTCAATTAACCATTCCAGCAGCTTTGATGTACGTCTTTGAAACTTGGTCCGTGCATGTCTACTGACCACCTGTGTTAGTCACTCTCAGCTGAACAAACATTCAGCAGCACGAAGAACCCCCTCTAGTGTTATTTAAGAGGACCAGACGTCCAACTCACAGGTGAGGGGCTTTTCACTTACTTCTGCTATTGTAAATTTAGTTTAAGTGCTTTGGATGGTTTTCTGGAGGTTGTGTTGTGAGCTGCTGCAGACATTCAGGGAGGACAGAGGATTTGGTGACCCAACTCTGGACGAGGATTGGGGACTGTAGATACCGTGTCTCTGGGTCTGTAACATGACCAAAAAAATGGAGCAGAGGCTGCGGAGAGGGGAATCTCTGTTAAGGGCGAGGAGGAGGGGGCTCTGTCCTACCCACCCAGGGTTTTCCATGCGAAACAAGAACAGTGGTCCTAATACCGAGCCCTGGGGAGCACCACTGTATACTCCCATCAAGTCTGGACAACAACCTTTCACCACTGCTCTCTGTTTTCTGTTCTTTCGCCAATATTACATGTTTGGAAGACTAAAGCCATTGGTTTCACTCCCCACTCCAACTCTGTTCCCTTGCTATTGATTCTATCCCTCTCCCTGCTAACAGTCTTAGATTCAGTCTGTTTGCCATCTTGGTGTCACATTTGACCACAAAATGAGCTTTAACCTCATTTTCAGGTATCATTACAGCCGCCTATTTCCACCTCAGTAACATTACCCGACTTCACCCCTGTCTCAGTCCATCTGCTGCTGAAACCTCATTCATGCCTTTGTCACCTCTAGATGTGATCATTCAAACTCACTCCTGGCTGACCTCCCACATTCTACTCTCTGTAAACTTGAGGTCATCCAAAACTCTGCTGCCCATGTCTTAGTTCACACCAAGTCCGGTTCGCCTATCATTGACTGACATTGTCTCCCAGTCCAGCAATGTCTTGATTTTAAAATTCTCCACCTTGTTTCCATTTTCCTCCATGGCCTCGTCCCTTCCTACCCCTGTAATCTCCTCCGGCTCCACAACCCACCGAAATTTCTGTGCTCCTCTAATTCTGGTCTCTTGTGCATCCCTGATTTTAATCACTGCACCACAGGCAGCCGTGCCTTCAGCTGCCGGGGCCCTAAGCTGTGTAATATCTTCCCTGCACCTCTTTGCCTCTCCACATCGCTTTCCTCCATTAAGACACTCCTTAAAACCTACCTCTTTGACTAAGCTGTTGGTCATCTGACCTAATATCTACTGTTGTGTCGCAGCGTTATACTTTGCTTCTTAATGCTCCTGTGGGATGTTTTACAATGTTAAAGGAATTATATAAATATAAGCTGTTGTTGTTGAATTTTGCCAGACATGATTTGCATTAGCATATCCATGTTGCTAGCCACTTACGATAGTTCTCCAAGTAGCAAATATTTTTCTCCTGGGTTGTCACCTTTAGATTTTCCCCCAGTGGTGACACTAGTCTGACTGGTCAATAATTGCAGGGCTTATCCTATCTCTCCTTTTTTAAACAGTTTGTAACATTTGCAACTGTCCAGTCCTCTGTCACCACTCCCATATCCAAGGAGAATTGAATGATTCTGGCCAGTGCCTCTACTATTGCCACCATTCCTTCTCTCAGCAACCCTCAGACATCCCATCCAGACTGGGTAAATGTTTTACTTTTTTGTGATACAGAAAGTGCTGGATTGAAAGTGGTTAACTGAACCTGTTTGTTCAGTGACTGTAATTAATGTCAGTCTCCATGGATCCTAATTGTGTCACTGGCGGGTTTCCATCTTCTATTAAAATGGGACTCCTTTCAATGTGTTATCCCATACTGTGAGCTGGAGCATAATCCCGACACTAACATGGATCAGTGGCTCTAGAGAGAGGGAGAGGACGGATCAGAATCTGAGGACAATAGGTTGGAATGTTACAACAATTTACAAGAGTTTATCCTGGGATATCTACATTCTTTCGACATATTATGATTGGTTCTCATTAAACTCCCGGATCTATCGCGCACTTCAGATTATTCAATATGTTTACTATCCCTTCCTCGCTATTGTTGGTGTCCCTGGTAATTCTCTCTCTCTCTCTCTCTCTCTGTCTAGCTATTAATTCTATAAACCGTTTTTGACTGCATTACTGCTCCCGTCATTTACTCTGCCCTGCTTGCTGCTGTTATTATTCTTGGGGAATCCCTATCTGCAACTATTAGCTCCATAAACCATTGCTAATAGTATTACTGTTCTTGTCATTTACTCTCTCATCTTTGCTTCTGCTGCTGTTTCTATTTCCAGCTTGGAGATCTGTAAAACCTGTTTCACTAAAATACGGTTCTGTAATGTAAACTTTGGGAAGAGTGAAGCCCGTGTCATTGGTCTCCATCACAAATTCCATCCCCTATCTGTCAAACTCATCCCCCACCCTGGCTAATGTCTGAGGCTGAACCAGACTGTTTACAACCTCTGAGTTCATCTCCATATTCTCTCCATCATCAACCGTGTCTACTACCACCTCTGGAATATCACTGTCTCCACCACTGCCTCAGCCCATCTGCTGCATAAACCCGTATCTGTACCTTTGTTAAATCCACACTTGACTATTCCAAGTCTATCCTGGTCACTCCCAGTTATAAAACTCCATAAACCACAGACCATCCATAACTCTGGGGCCTGTATCCTAACTCACACAAATCCCGATCACCCATCACCCCTGTACTCACTCATCGACATTGTCTCCGGGTCTGGCAACACCTTACTTTTAATATTCTCATTCTTGTGCTTGGATCTCTCCATCGCCCCGCCCCTCCCATTAGTCCCATTCCCCTTCCATTTCACATATTCTTGAAAATCCTATCCCTTCAAATTTATATCCAATTTCCTTTATAATGTGAGTTGCTTAAAATCCCTATCTTCCCTTGCTGTGATATTCAATCTATGGCGCCACTGGTGCCAATGCTACAGTAACCTGATTGCATAAAATGACGTGAACTGCACAGCCGGCTATTTCTATCGTGGTCAGCACAGTGCCCCATGCTGGAAAGGGCTCTAGTGTGGTCAGCACAGTGCCCCATGCTGGGCACGACTCTAGTGTGGTCAGCACAGTGCCCCATGCTGGGCAGGGCTCTAGTGTGGTCATCACAGTGCCCCATCTTGGGCAGGGCTCTAGTGTGGTCAGCACAGTGCCGCATGCTGGGCAGGGCTCTAGTGTGGTCAGCACAGTGCCCATGCTGGACAGGGCTCTAGTGTGGTCGGCACAGTGCCCCAAGCTGGACAAGGCTCTAGTGTGGTCAGCACAGTGTCCCATGCAGGGCAGGGCTCTACTGTGGTCAGCACAGTGTCCCATGCTGGACAGGGCTCTAGTGTGGTCAGCACAGTGTCCCATGCTAGGCAGGGCTCTAGTGTGGTCAGCACAGTGCCCCATGCTGGTCAGGGCTCTAGTGTGGTCAGCACAGTGCCTCGTGCTGGGCAGGGAACTCGTGTGGTCAGCACAGTGCCCCATGCAGGACATTGCTCTAGTGTGGTCAGCACAGTGTCCCATGCTGGACAGGGCTCTAGTGTGGTCAGCACAGTGCCCCATGCTGGACATGGCTCTAGTGTGGTCAGCACAGTGCCCCATGCTGGGCAGGGCTCTAGTGTGGTCAGCACAGTGTCCCATGCAGGGCAGGGCTCTAGTGTGGTCAGCACAGTGCCCCATGCAGGACATTGCTCTAGTGTGGTCAGCACAGTGTCCCATGCTGGACAGGGCTCTAGTGTGGTCAGCACAGTGCCCCATGCTGGACATGGCTCTAGTGTGGTCAGCACAGTGCCTCGTGCTGGGCAGGGCTCTAGTGTGGTCATCACAGTGCCCCATGCTGGGCAGGGCTCTAGTGTGGTCAGCACAGTGCCCCCTGCAGGACATTGCTATAGTGTGGTCAGCACAGCGTCCCATGCTGGACAGGGCTCTAGTGTGGTCAGCACAGTGCCCCATGCTGGACATGGCTCTAGTGTGGTCAGCACAGTGCCTCGTGCTGGGCAGGGCTCTAGTGTGGTCAGCACAGTGCCCCATGCTGGGTAGGGATCTAGTGTGGTCATCACAGTGCCCCATGCTGGGCAGGGCTCTAGTGTGGTCAGCACAGTGTCCCATGCAGGGCAGGGCTCTAGTGTGGTCAGCACAGTGCCCCATGCAGGACATTGCTCTAGTGTGGTCAGCACAGTGCCCCATGCTAGACATGGCTCTAGTGTGGTCAGCACAGTGCCTCGTGCTGGGCAGGGCTCTAGTGTGGTCAGCACAGTGCCCCATGCTGGGTAGGGCTCTAGTGTGGTCATCACCGTGCCCCATGCTGGGCAGGGCTCTAGTGTGGTCACCACAGTGTCCCATGCTGGGGAGGGCTCTAGTGTGATCACCACAGTGCCCCATGCAGGACATTTATCTAGTGTGATCTGCACAGTGTCCCATGCTGGACACTGCTCTAGTTTGGTCACCACAGTGTACCATGCTGGACAGGGCTCTAGTGTGGTCAGCACAGTGTCCCATGCAGGACACTGCTCTAATGTGGTCAGCACAGTGTCCCATGCTGGGCAGGGCTCGAGTGTGGTCAACACAGTGTCCCATGCTGGGCAGGGCTCTCGTGTGGTCACCACAGTGTCCCATGCTGGGGAGCGCTCTTGTGTGGTCATCACCGTGCCCCATGCTGGGCAGGGCTCTAGTGTGCTCACCACAGTGTCCCATGCTGGGGAGGGCTCTAGTGTGGTCACCACAGTGCCCCATGCAGGACATTTATCTAGTGTGATCTGCACAGTGTCCCATGCTGGACACTGCTCTAGTGTGGTCACCACAGTGTCCCATGCTGGACAGGGCTCTAGTGTGGTCAGCACCGTGTCCCATGCTGGACAGGGCTCGAGTGTGGTCAGCACAGTGTCCCATGCTGGGCAGGGATCTAGTGATGTTAGCAACAGTGCCCCATGCTGGACCGGGCTCTAGTGCGGTCAGCACAGTGTCCCATGCTGGGCAGGACTCTAGTGTGATCAGCACAGTGCCCCATGCTGGGCAGGGATCTAGTGTGGTCAGCAACAGTGCCCCATGCTGGACCGGGCTCTAGTGTGGTCAGCCCAGTGTCCCATGCTGGGCAGGGCTCTAGTGTGGTCAGCACAGTGCCACATGCTGGGCAGGGATCTAGTGTGGTCAGCAACAGTGCCCCATGCTGGACCGGGCTCTAGTGTGGTCAGCACAGTGTCCCATGCTGGGCAGGGCTCTTGTGTGGTCAGCACAGTGCCCCATGCTGGACAGGGCTCTAGTGTGGTCAGCACAGTGCCCCATGCTGGACAGGGCTCTAGTGTGGTCAGCACAGTGCCCCATTCTGGGCAGGGCTCTAGTGTGATCAGCACAGTGCCCCATGCTAGGCAAGGGTCTAGTCCTGTTGTAACATGCATGTGATGCTCATATGAGGAGGGTTTGAATGTGACGTCAGTGAGCGATTCTGACAGCTTTGATGTGCGTCTTTGAAACTTGGTCTGTGCATGTCCACTGACCACCCGTGTTAGTCACTCTCAGCTGGACATACATTCAGCAGCACGAGGAACCCTCTCTAGTGTTATTTAAAAGGACCAGGCATCCAACTTACAGATGAGTGGTTTTGACTTACTTCTGCTGTTGTAAAGTTAGTGGAGGTGCTGTGGATGGTTTTCTGGAGGTTGTGCTCTGAGCTGCTGCAGACGTTCAGGAGGACAGAGGATTTGGTGACCCAACTCTGGAAGAGGTATGGGGACTGTAGGTACAGTGTCTCTGGGTCTGTAACATGAACAACATATGGAGCAGAGGCTGCAGAGAGGGGAAGCTATGTGAAGAGGGAGGAGGAAGTTGAGCTGCCCTACCCACCCCGGGTTTTCCAAGAGCACTTTTCCTATCTACACCTAACCCAGGAGCAATGTGTGAGGTGACTCTGATTCAATAAGGATTTGGTCACAGAGCTGTGTCACCTCCTGTAAGACCACCTGGAGCCTCACACCAGGGTGAGGATGGAGCTGTCAGTGGCGGTTAATGTCACAGTTTCATTGAACTTCTATGGATCTGGGTATTTCCAGGCAGAAGCAGGAGACATATCCAACGTAGAGTGGTAGAAATTGATAGATTCATGGAGTCATGTACGACACAGAAGGTGGCCACTCTGCCCCTCTATGACAGCCTCTGTAGAACAATCCAGTCAGTCCCACTCCCCCGCTCAATCCCCGGATCCCAGCAGGCTCATTTACTTCAGGTGTCCATTCAGTTTCCTTTTGAAATCATTGATTGTCTCGGCATGGACAATATCCATGAGGATACCCTCATGAGCAGTGAGTTCCAGCTCATTACCATCCACTGTGTAAAAAAGTTCTTCCTCATATTCCCCTGTATCTCTTATCCAAAACCTTCCATCTGTGTCCCCCGAGTCTGTGTTTCACCAGTTAATGGGAACAGTTTTTCCTTGTCTATCTTATCTAAACCTATCATGATCTTGTACGCCTCTATCAAATCTCTCTCAATCTCCTTTACACCAGGGAGAACAACTCCATCTTCTCCAAACTAAACTTGTAACTAAAACCCCCCATCCCTGGAACTATTCTGGTAAATCTCCTCTGCACCCTCTCAAGGACCTTCACATCCTTCCTAAAGTGATGTGACCAGAACTGGACATAGTTCTCTAATTGGGGCCTAACCAAAGCTTTACAAAGTTTCAGCATAACTTCCCTGCTTTTATATCTTTGCCTCTAATCATGAAAGCC
This sequence comes from Heterodontus francisci, assembly GCF_036365525.1. NCBI lineage: Eukaryota > Metazoa > Chordata > Chondrichthyes > Heterodontiformes > Heterodontidae > Heterodontus > Heterodontus francisci. The sequence continues at coordinate 1,147,318 of NW_027140937.1, forward strand.
AAGATCTGATAAGCTTTGATTAACACTCTCCTAATATGCCCTTCCAACTTCAAAGATCAATGCATATAGAGTCCCAGGTCCCTCTGTTCCTGCACAATCTTTAGACCTGTGCCATTAAGTCTATATTGCTTTCCTATTCTTTCTGCCAAAATGCATCACCTCACACTCCTCTGTATTAAATTCCACCTGCCACTTCTCTGCGCATTCTGCTAGCCTATCTATATCCTGTTGTAGGCAGTTTGCATCATCCTCACTGTTTACCACTCCTCCAAGTATGGTATCATCGGAAAATTTTGAAATTCTACTTTGAATTCCATGATCCATCTCATTTATATATAACAAAAAAAATGAGTTGGTCCTGGCACTGACCCTTGGAAAACATCACGGTCTTCCGTCCTCCAGAATGAAAAACAACCGTTCACCAGCACTCTGCCCGAACTATCTCTTCTTTGAAGGTAGCCCATTGTTCAGCTCCTGTTTTCCTGCCAAACGTTGACTCTAATTTATTCGCCCCAGCTCAATTTTTACACCGGTTGACTTGTTGAAGTTGAATTTCTCACAGTTAATTATTCTTACTCTGGATTGCTCTTTGTCCTTTCCCATCGTCAACAAAAACCTAATGATACAATGATCGCTGTCCCCTAAATGTTCTCCTACTAATACTTAATCCACTTGGGTCCAGCTCATTCTCGAGAACCAGGTCTAGCAGTGCCTCCTTTCTCGTTGGACTAGCAACATATTGTCGTTTAAAAGTTTCCTGCACACACTGTAGTAACTCCTGCCTCCCTTCGCCCTTTACATTACTACTATCCCAGTCCATATTAGGATAATGAGTGTTCCCCCACTGTAACTACTCTATAATTCTTACTTCTTTCAGTACTTTTCTTGCATATTTGTTCCTCCATATCCTTCCCATTAGCTGATGGCCGATAGACAACACCGAGCGATGTAAATGCACCTTTTTTGTTCATTAGCTCTATCCAAATAAATTCTGTCCTTCATCCACCTATGCACCCACCAACCCCCACTCCCATCTCCCCACACACGTCCCCGGGACTTTCACTCTCTCCAGCACTATAATGTTCTCCTTAATCAATACCGCCAGCCTTACTACTTTTCTCCCTTTCCTATTTTTCCTGAACACCTTGTATCCAGGAATATTTAACACCCAGTTCTGCCCTTCTTTGAGCCAGATCTCTGTTATAGCCACAACATCATATTTCCACATGGCAATCTGCACCTGTACCTCACCAGTCTTATTAACCACACTCCGTATTCACATACATGCACATCAACCCTGATCCAAACTTTATTACTTCCTTCCTTACTCAGACCCCAAATAATAACTTTCTAAACCCTACTATAGTGTTATCCATCTCTCCCAATATTCTGTGCACTTTAGAATTCCTCTCTGATGTTTACTCCTGGTTCCCACACCCCTGTCAATTTAGTGTAAACCCTCTCCAATATTATTAACATATCACCCTGCAAGAAAATTAGTCCAGCTCTGTTCAGGTGCAACCGTCCAGCCTGTACAGATCCCACATTCTCCAGAACTGTTCCCAGTGTCCAGGAATCTAAACTTTATCGCTTCTGCAGCATCCTTCCAGCCACACATCCATTTGCACTCTCCTCCTATTTCTATACTCACTCGCACGGGGTACTGGCAGTAATCCGGAGATTACTACATTGAGATGGCAAACTTCTTACCCAGCGCACGGAATTCTGACTGCAGGACCACCTCACTCTTTCTGCCCAGCTCATTCGTACCGATGTGGACTACGACTGCTAGCTGTTCACCACCCCCACCCACCCCCCCCAGCCCACCACCTTCATGATGCTCTGCAGCCACTTGGCCCATTGTGTCTCTGATGTCCAAAAAACGACCTCCCCAGCCGAATCCCACCTTCCAGAATTTGGTCCCTAGCTCTGCAGATTAAATCAATTGAGGTGTAGCATGGTACATTTAAAATGAGATGAGGTTTTCAGCCTCTTCTACCCTTTCACAAAGTGAGTTCCAGACCGCCACCCCACCAGACTCTGGGTGATTCTTTTCCTAATCTTCCCTCTACTTTTTCTCCCAATCATTTAAATCCATGCCCTCTTGTCACTGATCTCTCTGCTAAGGTGAATAGACACTTCACCTCCACTCTATGCAGGGCCCTCAGCGTTTTGTACGTTTCAATCAGATCTCCCCTCAGCCTTCTCTGTTCCAAGGAGAACAACCCCAGCCTATCAAATCTTTCCTCATAGCTGCATTTTCCCAGTCCCGGCAAAATGTTTGTAAATCGCCTCTGTACCCTCTCTAGTGCAATTACATCCTTTCTGTAATGAGGTGACCAGAACTCAAGTACTCAAGTTGTGGCCTAACCAATGACGTATACAGTTCCAGCATGATCTCCCTGCTCTTATATTCTATATCTCGGCTAATAAGGGAAAGGATTCCATATGCCTTCTCAACCACCTTATCGACCTATCCTGCTCCCTTCATCTATCTGTGGGCATTCACTCTAAGGTCTGTCACTTCCTCTACACTTCTCAGTATTCTCCCATTAATCGTGCATTCCTTTGCCTTATTTAACCTCCCCAAATGCATCATCTCGCACTTATCCAGCCTGAATTCAATTTGCCACTTCTCTGCCCATCTGACCAGTCCATCAATATCTTCCTGCAGTGTACAGCTATCCTCCTTGCGATCTACCACACGGTCAATCTTTGTATCGTCTGCAAACTTCTTGATTATGCCCCTACTTTTACTTCCATAGTGTTAATATATGCGACATAAAGCAGGGGTCCCAGTACTGAGCCCTGTGGAATTTGTTTTTTTATTCATTCGTGGGATTTGGACGTCACTGTCTGGGCCTGAATTTATTGCCAATCCCTTATTGCCCTTGAACTGAGTGGCTTGTGAAGCCATTTAAGAGTCCATCACATTGTTGTGGGTCTGGAGTCACATGTGGCCAGATCAGGTAAGGACTGCAGATCTCCTTCCCTAAAGGACATTTGTGAACCAGATGGGCTTTTCAAACAATCGACAATGGTTTCATGGTCACCATTAGAGTCGCTGTTTAATTCCAGAACTATTAATTGATTTCAAATTTCATAATGTGTCATGGTGGGATTCGAATCCACGTCCCCAGAGTGTTTACCTGGGTATGCTGGATTTACAAGTGCAGTGACATTGCCACTACACCACTGCCTCCACTAAATCCTTCTGGAAACATCCCTCCAGTCGCAAACACGCTTGTCAACAATGACTCTTTCTTTCCTGCCACTGAGCTAATTTTGCATCCACCTTGCTGCATTTCCCTGGATCCCCTGGGATTTTATTTTTAACAAGTTTGCTATGTGGGCCCTTGCCAAAAGTCTTGCTAAGATCCAAGTCGACCGCATCAAATACGTTAAACTCATCTATCGTCCTTGTTACTTCATTAAAAATCATGCAAGTTAGTCAGACACGATCTTAGCTTAACACATCTGTGGTGATTATCCCTGATTAACCTGTGCCTTTCTAAGTGACAGTTTATCCTGTCTCTCAGAATAGATTCCAATAATTTTCCCACTCTGAGGTCAGACTGGCTGTTCTGTATTTATTCGGTCTATCCTTCGCTCCCTTTTTAAACAGTGGGACAATGTTATCAGTTCTCCAATCCTCCATCACCACACCTGTATCCAGTGAGAACTGGAAAATCATGGACATACCTTTGGCTATTTCTTCTGTTGCTTCTTTTAACAACCTGGGGTACATTTCATCGCGCCATGGTGATTTATCAACTTTCAATGATGCTAATTCCATTTATACTTCCTCTCTGCCTCTGTTTATCAGATCCAATAATTCATAATCCTCCTCCTTAACTGAAATATCTGCACCGTTCCCCTCTTTTGTGAAGACAGTTACAAAGTATTCATTAAGAACCATATCAGTAACTACTGTCCCTACACATAGGTTCCCTTTTCGGTCATTAATGGGCTCTGCTCTCTCCTTTGTTGTCCTCGTAGCCTTAATGTATTGAAAGAAAAAACAGACATGGGTTCACCTTGATTTTGTTTGCCAATATTTATTTATGATCTCTCCTTGCTTTGGTAAATTCCTTTTTGATATCTGCCTCCACATTCTATACTCATCTTGGTTTTCTGTTGTGTTGAGATCTCGGTGTGGGACTTAAGCTTGCCTTTCCTGCTGTATCTTACCCTGTAAGCTCCTTGACATCCATGGAGCTGGGGAATGAGACAGACTTGATTTATCTCCAAAGCGCTGGCACCGACTCGATGAGTAGAAGTGACCCATTCTGCGCTAGAATTGACCATGCCACGATGACTCTATGACATGTGTATTCTATTACAACAACTTTCCGATACTGGGAAAGTTTATAATGGACTGGGCAGTATCACCCTGTTGAACCCCGTGATGTAAGTGAAATGTTTGATGCCCCAGAACATGGTTAGTAAATGTCCTTCACAAACAGAGTAAATCAGTTCAGCCCCATTCACAATTCTGCAGTAATTCACAATAGGGAGTAAGTTCGCCTGGTTTTCTCCACATAGGACAGCAGCCAGGCATTTCACTGTGTCCACCACCTCCATGTGGAAAGTATTGTCAGGGTTAGATGAGATATGACACGTTGCCTGGGCGACAGATTTCTTTAGTTGTGTTACTGTTTCTGTGCTCTCTTAGTCCAAACGGGATAAACCTGGTCATCATCACCATTCGGTAGTTCATAAAGAGGAGTCACAGTCTCAGCAAATCGAGGGATGAAGGTCCGCTGATACCCCACCAAACTGAGGATAGGACACAGGGAAGTCTTTGAGGTGGTCAGCGGTAGACACTTGATGAGGGGCAATTGATAACCAACAAGCCTGAGGATAGGTCATGGGCAGTCTTTGAGGTGGACAAGGGTAGACACTCACAATGGGTGAGATTCTAAACGAGTACTTTGCATCGGTATTCACCGAGGAGAGGGACATGACGGATGTTGAGGTTAGGGACAGATGTTTGATTACTCTAGGTCAAGTCGGCATAAGGAGGGAGAAAGTGTTGGGTATTCTAAAAGGCATTAAGGTGGACAAGTCCCCAGGTCCGGATGGGATCTATCCCAGGTTACAGTGGGAAGCGAGAGAGGAAATAGCTGTGGCCTTAACAGATATCTTTGCAACATCCTTAACCACGGGTGAGGTCCCGGAGGACTGGAGAGTTGCTAATGTTGTCCCCATGTTTAAGAAGGGGAGCAGGGATAATCCAGGTAATTATAGACCGGTGAGCCTGACGTCAGTGGTAGGGAAGCTGCTGGAGAAGATGCTGAGGGATAGGATCTGGTCCCATTTGGAAGACAATGGGCTTATCAGTGAAAGGAAACATGGTTTTGTGCAGGGAAGGTCATGTCTTACCAACTTAATAGAATTCTTTGAGGAAGTGACAAAGTTGATTGATGAGGGAAGGGCTGTCGATGTCATATACATGGACTTCAGTAAGGCGTTTGATAAGCTTCCCCATGGTAGGCTGATGGAGAAAGTGAAGGCGCATGGGGTCCAAGGTGTACTAGCTAGATGGATAAAGAACTGGCTGGGCAACAGGAGACAGAGAGTAGCAGTGGAAGGGAGTTTCTCAAAATGGACACGTGTGACCAGTGGTGTTCCACGGGGATCCGTGCTGGGACCACTGTTGTTTGTGATATACATAAATGATTTGGAGGAAAGTATAGGCGGTCTGATTTGCAAGTTTGCAGACGACATTAAGTTTGGTGGAGTAGCAGATAGTGAAAGGGACTGTCAGAGAATACAGCAGAATATAAATAGATTGGAGAGTTGGGAAGAGAAATGGCAGATGGAGTTCAATCAGGGCAAATGCGAGGTGATGCATTTTGGAAGACCCAATTCAAGAGTGAACTATACAGTAAATGGAAAAGTCCTGGTGAAAATTGATGCGCAGAGAGATTTGGGTGTTCAGGTCCATTGTTCCCTGAAGGTGGCAACGCAGGTCAATAGAGTGGTCAAGAAGGCATACGGCATGCTTTCCCTCATCGGACGGGGTATTGAGTACAAGAGTTTTCAGATCATGTTACAGTTGTATAGGACTTTGGTTCGGCCACATTTGGAATACTGCGAGCAGTTCTGGTCGCCACAATACCAAAAGGATGTGGATGCTTTGGAGAGGGTGCAGAGGAGGTTCACCAGGATGTTGCCTGGTATGGAGGGCGCTCTCTATGAAGAGAGGTTGAGTAGATTCTGATTATTTTCATTAGAAAGACGGACGTTGAGGGGGGACCTGATTGACGTGTACAAAATCATGAGAGGTATAGACAGGGTGGACAGCAAGAGGCTTTTTCCCAGAGTGGGGGATTCAATTACGAGGGGACACGAGTTCAAAGTGAAAGGGGAAAAGTTTAGAGGGGATATGCGTGGAAAGTTCTTTACGCAGAGGGTGGTGGGTGCCTGGAACGCGTTGCCAGCGGAGGTGGTAGACGCGGGCACGATAGCATCTTTTAAGATGTATCTAGACAGATACATGAATGGGCAGGAAGTAAAGAGATACAGACCCTTAGAAAATAGGCGACATGTTTTGATAGAGAATTTGGATCGGCGTAGGCTTGGAGGGCCGAAGGGCCTGTTCATGTGCTGTAATGTTCTTTGTTCTTTGTTCTTTGATCTTGATGTTGGTCTGGGCTGATGTTGGATGAGCCAATCTGGACACCTAGAAAGGTGACACGATGTTACACCAGCTGGGCCTTACATGGATGGTCTTTTTGTCCAGCTCCCAAAGTAACTGCAGTAGTTCTTGTAAAAGGGTTAAATGTGTGGACACGGTCTGTGGTGATGAAGAGGAGATCATCGATATATTGCAGCAGCAGGAAGACTGTGAAAGGCTCATAAGGGCCCCGGCCATATGTTTGTGGAACATAGTGGGGTTATTGTGGAACCTCTTCTGACAGACATGTCCAGAGGTATCTCTGGTCCTCAGAAGTGAATGTGAATTTAATTTGTTTCTCTAGTTTTACTGGGATACTACAATAACCATTAGAGATATCCAGGGTGGTGAAGACAGCCCTGCCGCTGGGAATCCGGGAGAGTAGGGTGGGTGTCTCTCACATAACCGGGTTCACACAGGGGTGACTGAGTTGAGTTTGTGGTGGTCAGTAGTCAGTCACCAGCTGCCATCCGGTTTTCCAACCGGCTAAATCGGGCAGTTAGTAGTGAATGTGTCTTTGTGAACGACACCCTGGTTTAACAATGACCTGATGTTGTCTGGAACATATGATATAATCTCAGCTCGGTAAGAATACTGCTTCATGGAGCATGCAATGGTCAGTTAATTTCTTCAGGTCAGCTCATGTTTCCACAGTCATCTTTATGGGTTGTGAATACACTCAGCACCGACTCGAGAATCGCCTGTACCTCAGGTTCATCAGAGGTGTCTGATTCACACTCCTCTGATATTTAAATCATGAATATTGAGGGTGCAATGGACACCAGAGTTGGGTATGGTTTAATGTTCTAAAATATACAAATATAGGGATAATCAATTACTGCTGATAACCTTTGAGCACATTGCTGCCCAGTAGTCCCTGTCCATTATGCAGGATCATATGAAAGGGAGGCAGGAATTTGACATGAACTCTGTTCCATCTCCTGCACCACTATAAGATCCCAGATTGCCCAAAAGGTGGTCGAAGGGTCACTAGAAGTTTATTGAGGAGTGACAGTTCAAATACAGCACAGGATCAGAATAGACATACGACCTGTGACTGGTGACAAAGGTTTTCTGGCTATGGATCAGATGTTAGAAGCTGTTATTATGGATATTTATAGCAGAGCACGTAGAGAAATTCAAAGTGATCAAGCAGTGTCAGCATGGTTTTGTGAAAGGAACATCAAGTTTAACCAATTTATTGGAGTTCTTTGAAGAAATTACACGTACTGTGGATAAAGGGGAACCGTTGGATGTAATGTAGTTAGATTTCCAGAAGACACTTGATCACGTGTCACATCAATGGTCATTGCAGAAACTAAATGCGAATGGTGTAGGGGGTAACATATTGACATGGATAGAAAATTGGCTATCCAACAGGAAACAGAGAGTAGGCAAAATGGGTCATTTTCTGTTTGGTAAGATGTAACGAGTCGTGTGCCACAGAGATCAGTGCTGGGGACGTAACTTTTTACAATTTATATAAATGACTTGGATGAAGGGACTCAAGGTATGGTTGCTAAATTTTCTGATGAAACAAAGACAGATCGGAACGAAAGTTGTGAAGAAGACATAATTGGGCTGCAAAGGGATATCGATTGCTTACGTTAGTGGGCAAAGATGTGGCAAATGGAGTAAAATGAGGGAAAATGTGGAATTGTCCATTTTATAGGAAGAATAAAAAAGAAACGAATTATCTGAATGGTGAGAGATTGCAGAGCTCTACGATGCAGAGGAACTGGGTGTGCTAGTGTATGAATTGTATAAGGTTATTATGCAGGTACAACAGGTAATCAGGAAACTAATCGAATGTTATCATGTATTGCAGAAGGAATTGAATACAAAAGTATGGAGGTTATGTTTCATTTATACAGGACATTGGTGAGACCACATCTGGAGTTCTGTGTAGCTTACTGGTCTCCTTATTTAAGGAGGATGTAAATGTGTTGAAAGCAGTACAGAGAATGTTTACTAGACTAATACCTGGAATGGGTGGGTTGTCTTTTGAGGAAAGGCTGGACAGGCTAGGCTTATATCAGCTGGAGTTTAGAAGATTAAAAGGTGACTTTATTAAAGCATAAGATTCTGAGTGTAGGGTAGAGTAGGTGAGGGCCACAGAGAGAGAAACAGAGAGAGAGAGAGAGAGAGACAGCTCAGCTCATCTGCTGTGGAAACCCTCATCAATGCCTTTGTTACCTCGAGACTTGACTATTCTAACACACTTCTGACAGCTCTCCCACATTCTACAATCTGTAACCTTGTGGTCATCCAAAACTCTGCTGCCATCTTCTAATTTACACCAAATTCTGTTCACCCAACATCACTGCACTCACTGACCGACATTGGCTCTTGGTCGAGTCACACCTCAATTTTATTATTCAAAATCATGTGATCAAATCCCTCCATGTCCTCACCCCTCTGATTATCCCAATCCCCTGCTCATTTCCAATATTCCTGAACTTTATAAAAGTATTTTTCTAATTCCCTTTTTAAAGTGAGTTTATTTCCCTCTGTCTCTCTCCCTGACCACACATTTCATCTCTCCAGCTCCACTGGTGCTGTGGAAGTTTAGATCCATAACCTGATATGAACTGCACTGCTCTTCACATCCAGCACATTGAACAGGACACCCAGGCTGGCCGGGGTGCGAGCGTGGGTGTAACGTGTGTGTGTCTGTAGCGTGAGGAGGGGACTGAACATGATGTCAATCAGCCATTTCAGCAACTTTGATGTACGTCTTTGAAATTTGGTCGATGCATGTCCACTGACCACCTGTGTTAGTCACTCTCAGCTGAACATACATTCAGCAGCACGAGGAACCTCCTCTAGTATTATTTAAAAGGACCAGGCATCCAACGTACAGGTGAGGGGCTTTTGACTTACTTCTGCTATTGTAAAGTTAGTGGAGGTGCTGTGGATGGTTTTCTGCAGGTTGTGTTGTGAGCTGTGCAGACATTCAGGGAGGAGAGAGGACTTGGAGACCCAACACTGGACGAGGTATGGGGACTGTAGTTACAGTGTCTCTGGGTCTGAAACATGACCAACAAATGGAGAAGAGGCTGCAGAGTGATGGATCTCTGTAAAGAAGGAGGAGGAGGGGGCTCTGCACTACCGACCACGGGTTTTCCAACAGCAAAAGGAGCAGTGGTCATAATATCGAACACTGGGGAACACTACTGTATACGCCCATCGAGTCTGAACAGCAACCTTTCACCACTTCTCTCTGTTTACTGTTCCTGAGCCAATGTTATATCCACACTTTCACTGTCCCTTTAATACATAGGCTTCAGTTTCCTTAACCTGTCTATTGAATGCCAGTTGATCAAACACCTTTTGAAAGTCCATATAGATAACTTCAATCACACCACCCTCATCAACACTCTCCATTGTTTTATCAAAGAACTCCATCAAGTTTACGTCACCACCACCTCTCTCCACTCCTCCACTGTTGTTAAATTATCAGACTGATTATCCGACATCCAGTACTGGATGAGCAGAAATTTCCCCCAATTAAATATTGGGAAGACTGAAGCCATTGTTTTCACTCCCCACTCCAACTCTGTTCCCTTGCTATTGATTCCATCCCACTCCCTGGTAACAGTCTGAGATTCAGACAGTCTGTTTGCAATCTTGGTGTCACATTTCACCACAAAATGAGCTTTACCCTCATTTTCAGGGTATAATTACAACCGCCTATTTCCTCCTCAGTAACATCGCCTGACGTAACCCCTGTCTCAGCCCATCTGCTGCTAAAACCTCATTCATGCCATCGTCACCTCTCGATGTGACTATTCCAACTCACTCCTGGCTGATCTCCCACATCTACTCTCTGTAAACTTGAGGTCATCCAAAACTCTGCTGCCCATGTCTTAGCTCACACCAAGTCCCTTTCATCTATCACTGACCGACATAGGCTCCCAGTCAAGCAATGTCTTGATTTTAAAATTCCCATCCTTGTTTTCATATCCCTCAATGGTCTCGCCTCTCCCTATCTCTGTAATCTCCTCCAGCTCCAGAACCCATCGAGCCATCTGTGTTTCTCGAATTCTGGCCTCTTTTACATCCGTTTAGATGTTTACAAAGTTATGGGCGGCATGGACAGAGTGGATACTCAGAATCTTTTTCCCAGGGTGGAAGAGTCAGTTACTTGGGAACATCGGTTTCAGGTGTGAGGGGCAAAGTTTAGAGGGGATGTGCGAGGCAGGTTTTGACACAGAGGGTGGTGAGTGCCTGGAACTTGCTGCCGGGGGAGGTGGTGGAAGCAGATACGATAGCGACGTTTAAGAGACATCTTGACAAATATATGAATAGGAAGGGAATAGAGCGATATGGGCCCCGGAAGTGCAGAAGGTGTTAGTTTCGGCAGGCATCAAGATCGGCGCAGGCTTGGAGGGCCGAATGGTCTGTTCCTGTGCTGTACTGTTCTTTGTTCTTGGTTCTTTGTTATTTTAATCACTGCACCACTGGCGACCGTGCCTTCTGCTGCCGGGGCCCAATCTCTGCAGTATCCTCCCTACACACTTCCGCCTCTCCATCTCGCTTCCCTCCTTTAAGACATTCCTGAAAACTTTCCTCTTTGGCTAAGCTGTTGGTCCTTTGACCTAATATCTCCTGTTGTATGTCAGTTCGTCATTTGCTTCATAATGCTCCTGTGAAGCATCTTGGGATGGTTTAAAGACAATATCTAAATATAGATTGTTGTTGTTGTTGAAGTTCGCCAGACATCATTTGTCTGCAGCATATCCAGGTTGCTAACCACTTACTATCCAATGTTTTTCCAAGCAACAAATATTTTTCTCTTGGGTTGTCACGTCTAAAAAATGTCCCCAGTCGTGACTCTTGTCTGACTGTTCAGTAATTACAGCGTTTATCCCGTATCTCCTTTTTTAAGCAGGATGTAACATTTACAATCCTCCTGTCCTCTGTCATCACACCCATATCCAAGGAGGATTGGAAGATTCTGGCCAGTGCCTCTGCTATTTCCACTATTCCTTCCCTCAGAAACCCCTATAAATCCATTCAGACTGGGTAAGAGTTCCAGTTTATTGTGGTCCAAAAAGGTGTTGGATTGAAAGTGGTTAACAGAAACTGTTTGTTCAGTGACTGTAATTAATGTCAGTCTCCATGGACCCTGACTGTGTCACAGGAGGGTTTCCCTCTTCTATTAATAAGGGACTCCTTTCAATGTGTTATCATACTGTCAGCGGGAGCATCACGCCCGGCACTCACAGTGTTCAGCGGCTCAAGAGAGAGGGAGAGGATAGATCAGAATCTGAGAACAATGGGTCAGAGTCTGAGAACAATGGGTCAGAGTCTGAGAACAATGGGTCAGAATCTGAGAACAATGGGTCAGAGTCTGAGAACAATGGGTCAGAGTCTGAGAACAATAGATTGGAATGTTACAACAATGAGCAAGAGTTTATCCTCAGAACTTCACGATCTTTCTACACATTATGATCGGTTCTCATTAGACTTTCGCATCTACCTCGCACTTCGGATTGCTCAATCCATTTATTATCCCATCCTCGGTCTTGTTGGTGTCCCTGGTTAGTATCTGTTTCCAGGTATTTATTCCTTAAACCATGTTTAACTGTATTATATTCCTGTAATTTACTCTACCCTCCTTGCTGCTGTTGTTAATCCCGGTGAATATCTCCAGTAATTACCTTGATTAACCATGTTTAACTGCATTACTGCTCCTGTAATTTTCTCTGCCCTCCTTGCTGCTGTTGTTATTTCTGCTGAATCTCTGTCTCCAAAAATCAGCTGTATAAACCACTGCTAACAGTATTTCAGTTCTGGTAATTTACTCTCTCCTCTTTGCTGCTGATACTGTCTCCATTTCCAGCTAGGAGATCTGTAAACCCTGTTTACTGAAATACTGTTCTGGAACGTAAATTGTGGGAAGAGAGAAGCCAGTGTCATTGGTCCATTGGTCTCCATCACAAACTCCATCCCCTATCTGTGAACCACATACCCGATCCTGAGGCTGAACCAGACAGTTTACAACCTCTGTGTTCTATTTTTACCTTACTTGAGTTCATCTCCAAATTCTCTCCATCACCAACCCTGTCTACTACCACCTGAGTAATATCACCCGTCTCCACTTCTGCCTCAGCCCATCTGCTGCATAAACCCTCATATGTGCCTTTGTTAAATCCACACTTGACTATTCCTAATCTATCCTGGTCACCCTCCCAGTTATAAACCTCCATAAACCACAGCCCGTCCAGAACTCTGCTGCCTGTATCCTAAGTCACACCAAATCCCGATCACCCATCACCCCTGTGCTCACTGATCTACATTGGCTCCCGGTCTGGCAGCATCTTAATTTTAATTTTATCATTCTTGTGTTTGAATCCCTCCATGGCCTCACCCTTCCATTAGTCCCATTCCCCAGTCCATTTCCCATATTTCTGCAAATAATATGCCTTCAATCTTTTCTCAATTCTCTTTTTAAAGTGAATTTCTTTCTCTCTGTATCTGTCCCTCGCCAAGATTTGCAACTCTACAGAACCAGCAGTGCTGACGACACAGAAGCTGGAACCCATAAAATGATGTGAACCACACACCAGCCACTTCTAGTGTGGTCAGCACAGTGCCCCATGGTGGGCAGTACACTGGTATGGTCAGCACAGTGCCCCATGGTGGGCAGGGCTCTAGCGAGTCGTACTATGTTTGTGATGCTCATGTGAGGATGATTTTGAATGTGACTTTAATGTACCAACCAGACAGCTTTGATGTACGTCTTTGAAATCTGGTCTCTGCATGTTCACTGACCGCCTGTTTTAGTCAATGTCAGTTGAATATACATTTAGCATCACAATGAATCCCCTCTAATGTTATTTAAATGGACCAGGCATCCAACTTACAGGTGAGGGCTTTTGACTTACTTATGCTATTGTAAAGTTAGTGGAGGTGCTGTGGATGGTTTTCCGGAGGTTGTGTTGTGAGCTGCTGCAGACCTTCAGGGAGGACAGAGGATTTGGTGACCCAACACTCGACGGGGTATGGGGACTGTAGTTACGGTGTCTCTGGGTCTGTTACATGACCAACAAATGGAGCAGAGGCTGCAGAGAGGGGAAGTTCTGTAAAGCGGGAGGAGAAGGGGGCTCTGCCCTACCCATCCCGGGTTTTCTAAGAACACTTTTCCTTTTCCTATCTACACCTAACCCAGGAGTAGTGTGACACTGATTCAATAAGGAGAAGGTCACAGAGCTGTGTCATCTCCTGCAACACGACCTGGAGCCTCACACCAGGGTGAGGACGGAGCTGTCAGTGCCTGTTAAGGTCACAGTTTCTTTGAACTTCTATGTATCTGGATCTTTCCAAGCAGGAGCAGGAAACATATCAAACATAGAGTCATAGAGAGTGGTAGATACATTTATGACACAGAGGAAGGCCAGTCGGCCTCTCTGTGCCAGATCTCTGTGGAATAATCCAGTCGGTTCCACTCCCCTGCTCAATCCCCGTATCTCTGCAAGTGCATTTCCTTCTGGTGTCCATCCAGTTTCTTTCTGAAATCATTGATTGTCTCGGCTTCCACCACCCTCATGGGCAGTGAGTTCCAGCTCATTACCATCCACTATGTAAAAAAGTTCTTCCTCATATTTCCCTGCATCTCTTACCCAAAACCTTCCATCTGTGTCCCCTAGTCTGTGTTTCATCAGTTAATGGGAACAGGTTTTTCCTTGTCTATCTTATCTAAGCCTATCATAATCTTGTCCACCTCTGTCAAATCTCTCTCAATTTCCTTTACTCCAGGGAGAGCAACTCCATCTTCTCCAAACTAACCTTGCAGCTAAACCCCACATCCCTGGAACCATTCTGTTAAATCTCCTTTGCACCCTCACAGGGACCTTCACATCATTCCTAAAGTGTGGTGACCAGAACTGGACACAGTTCTCTAGTTGGGGCCGAACCAAAGCTTTATAAAGTTTCAGCATAACTTCCGTGCTTTTGTATCTTTGTCTCTAATGATGAAGCCCAAGATCTGATATGTTTTGCTAAACACTCTGCTAATATCTCCTTCCGCCTTCAAAGATCAATACATATGGAGCCCCAGGTCCCTCTGTTCCTGCACAATCTTTAGAACGGTGTCATTAAGTCTATATTGCCTTCCTACTCCTTCTGACAAAATGCATCAGCTCACACTCCTCTGTATTAAATTCTACCTGTCAGTTCTCTGTCCATTCTGCTAGCCTATCTATATCCTGTTGCAGGCAGTTTGTAACATCTTCACAGTTTACTACACCTCCAAGTATGGGATCATCGGAACATTTTGAAATTCTATTCTGTATTCCAAAATCCATGTCATTTGTATATAGCTAAAAAAAAAAGCTGTGGTCCTAGCACTGACCCTTGGGGAGCATCACTGTCTACCATGCTCCAGTCTGAAAAGCAACCATTTAACACATTTCTCTTTTTTCTGTCCTCTGGACAATTTTTGATCCAATTGGATGCTATTCCATGAGCTTCAGTTTTGCTAACCAAGCTTTTGTTTGGTTCTTCGTCAAATACTTTGATAAAATCCATGTAGCCAACATCCACCACATTCCCTGCATCAACCTTCTCTGAGCATCAAAATAAATTCAATTAGTTCAGTCAAGCATGATCTGCCATTTAGATATCCGTGCTGACAATCCTTAAATAACTCAAACCTCTCCAAGTGTGTGTTGTCCTTTTTCCCTGATTATTGTTTCTAAAACATTACTCACGACTGATGTTAAACTAACTGACCAGTAGTTGCGAGGCCTGTGTGTTCCCCACTGATAATTCTGGGAGGTGAGGGTGACCATCTATGTCACCAGTTTCTCCCTCAGCAGGGAGAAGCAGGATGAGATATCCCGTGGCTTTGTCAGGATAGCGGGATTCCTGATGGTGTAGGTGTCTCTGCGGGGCCTCCGTGTCGACGGGGAGGGGTACATGAACTGGAGGAACTCTCACTCCATTAATGTACAGTTGGTGTGTGAGCATGCCCAGTACATCATGTTGGTGTACTATCCTGGCAGCAGCCACGATACATTCATTCTGATGCAGTCAGCCGGTTCCAACACTTTGGCTGCCATGCAGAACCAGAATGTGGCTCCTCGGAGATGAAAGATTCCATTCTCTAGACACAGCCCATGTTTCTACATCCCCAAACCACCTCCCACCGCCAACCAACCTCACACAATTAACATGTGTATAACGTGAGCAATGGAGTCACCAGGAACATGGTGGAACAAATCATCGGTGTGATGAAGCAATGCTTCCGATGTCTGAACCGCTCGGGGGGAGTCCTCCAGTACACACTGGAGCAGCTGTCCAAGTTCATGGTGTTCTGCTGCACCCTTCATATCATCACCATCATGAGGACACAGGCATTGGCACCAGGAATACGGAGGACACCTCAGGAGGAGGAGGTGGAGGCAGGGAGGATAATTCCTGGATGCCATCGACCCGGACAGGTATTGGAGACTGTCACCTAAGATTCCAGTTCACATAAGACAACTTCCCTTTCCCACCATGGATCCCCCATTCTCCACCATTACACCCATCTGAGACGCCCCATCACAGTGTCCCCTTGGTCACCATCCTGCAATGAAAAACACCAACAAAAACATTTTCATTAACATCTTTATCCAACAACACATTCAATTATACAAACAAAACTGAACTATTCACCCCTGTGTATTCCCTTAGTGCCTGTCTTGTGGCTTCTCTTGACTTGTCTATTGCTCCTACACAGTGTTTCCCCAGTGACTGCAGCATGGCTGGTGGAAGGCTGCTGACTTTCACTGGGGAGACTGCAGATGGCCTTGCAGGACGTCCTCGAGCAGCTCTGGGCCTTGCGGGCTCGTATTTGGATTGCACCACCTCGACATGGGCAGCAGCAGCCTGGGCTGGCTGATGGGTAACAGCAAGGACACTGGTGGAGTGACAGTGAAGGGAAAACAAATGCTATCATCCTGAGAGAGGACAGCAGGTTCATGCTCCACGCAGACACTGTCACTCCCCCGGGGCGACACCTCAGCAATCCTAGTAATCTACTGGATCACAAATTGCTGGACTGCTGTGAGATCCTACAAACCCCTTTGAACACTGAGATCCACAGCCATGATGACAACAGTCTGAACCTGCATGGCAGCAAGCATGGATCTCATGACCTCAGTCTGAGCTTCCACTGCAGCACTGAGACGTTGGGAGTCTGCCGTCTGTGCTGCAGTGGAAGCTGAGACAATGTTCACCAGACACTGTATCACGGCTGGGTCCGCTAGTGCAGTCATAGAGTTAGTGACCACTTCCACAGGGGAAAGAATGGGGTTCAAGTTCTGTGCAATGTCCTGTGCCACGTTGGAGCCGGACTCCTCCATGTTCCTTGAAAGTGACAACAGACTGTCTGACAGGCCTGTCAATGGACAAAGTATCTCAGTATAGATGTCCATCAGCATTCTCTTGTCTGCTGTTCCAGCAATGTTTACATCTGAGTCCTGTGTATTATAACTCGTTTGTGACCTCGCCTTCCGGTGATCTGACACATGAACTATCCTTTCCCCCGACCTGGCTGCAGCTCACTCGTGCTCGGTGACTCACCACGTGCAGATTCCGACTCTATCCCAGCCTCTAAGATACACACAGTGTAAGTATTTGATCTGGTGACTGTGAGTTTCAGACCAAATGATGGGGCATCACTCTCAGTGTTGTGCTGCTGCTCTCTCTGTCTCCTGGAGCTGCTGTGACTGGGAAGCTGGCAGCTTTGGGTTGTCATTAGAAAGTATAAAATCAGAAGACGAGGGGTGGGGTGAGGGATTGGGGGTGGGATGGAAAGCATGAATTCATGGTCCCGCCATCTGCAGCTTGTACATCATCCCAGACAGCAGGAGGAGGGGGAGGTGGGAGTTAAGAAGAGACATAAGGCAGGTGCATAACATCATGCTGAATGCCGGATGCTACGGGCTCTGTCAAGCCAGTCCCATGATGTGAGGAACCATCTCCTCCCTCAGGCTCAGGGGATAAAGGTCTGCCCGGTCCCCGCCGATTCACTGCTGCTCTCTGTGATTGTCAGCCACCATGTTCTGTAAGAGAGAGGGCAGAATATAAGTGATTGTGTTGCACTGTGTTTGGGTGATGTGCCTACCATAGCTGAATAGCTGGAGATATGTGGAGGCAGTGAGGTGGGTGTGAGGCTGGTATCAGTGGAAGGTGTGTGAGGGTGAGGTGGAGTATGTGAATGTTAGGTGTTAGCCCTGAGTGTTAGGGACTGTTGATGGGTGAGAATTGGGGGTGTGGTACATTGAGCAGTGTGAGAGGTTGGTGGTGTTGGGGGTAGGAGATGTCATGTGGAGATGAATTCACTGACATTGACCACCCGTGTGAGCTCATTAAACTTCTTCTGGCTCTGCTGCCAGGTCCTCAGGGCCAGACCTCTTGCATTGACCTCCCTGGCCACCTGCTCCCATTCCCTTCGGAGGACGTTCCTTGAGGGTCTCCAGCCCACTCCACGGAAACATGGCCTCTCTCCTCCTTTCAGACTCCATGACTAAGGCCTCCAACACTACATCCGTGAACAGCAGAGCCCACTCTCTGTCCTAGATTCCATTGACCTTGTCTCCAATTGCAGCGTTCCCAATCAGCAACGGCAGCCTCCTGTGATTCAGTGCAACTTCCCGTTTAGAGGGACAGACTGCCTTGAAGAGCTGAAGCCTGGCTGAAACACGAGCCAGCCTCACACACAGTTAGTCCCCTGTTAAACTTGCAGACAGACAGCAGCGCGGGTCGCTTTGTGGTGTCCGTAGAATGCATGGAAATGAGGAGGCAGCAGGATGTTTGTGTGTCACCTGTCTCAACAGGAACGGGGACGGGCAGATCATGACTCCTCTGCTGCAAAAGTGATGCAAACACGATTTTTTCGCACTTCCGATTGACCTTTCCCTCTTTCACGTTTTTTATCTTTCCCTCAGTCACTTCACTCTTTGTCTCTTGCTCATAGAATTAGAGATTGGTGCAGCACAGAAAAAGGCTATTCGGCCCATTGTGTCAGTACTGTCTCTTTGAAAGAGCTATCGAAGTAGCTCCTCTCCCAGCCTCTTTCCCCAGACTCATGTTGCCAATGTGGAAAAACCTTTCCTTCAATCTCAGTCTCTCCCTCTTGCAGCAGTCACACAGCTTCCAGCCTATTCACACAGCCACAGTCAGCTGAATTTCGTTAACTACTCAGCACCTCCAATTAGGCAGCAGCCAACCCCAGTGCTGTACTTGTCCTCCGAGTATTTAATGGGGGACAGTGTCGAGTGAGCTTTACTCTGCATCTAACCTGTACTGACTCTGCCACAAACATGTGTTCATCTAAAACTCTGCTGCCTGTATCTAAACTCAAAGCAAGTCCCGTTCATCCATCACTCCAGTGCTCGTTGACCTACATTGGCCCCTGCTCTGGCAACATCTTGATTTTAAAACTCTCATCCTCATGTTCAAACCTAGCTCATTCTGAAATGCCCAGTGATGAAACTGTCTCATCAAAATACTAAATGTTATTTTGTTTGTCAGAACCACAGGGACTGCAGTGGTTCAAGATTCACCATTTTCTCATGGGAACAAGTGATGGGGAAGTAATGCTGGCCTTGTCAGTATCACCCATATCCTGAGAACAAATAGACAGGAAATAAAATAGTAATAAAATCAATGAATTTGTAATTGACGGATTGAAACCAGGCGAGGTCTGTGATCAGAGTGAGACGTCATAACCCAATAAACAAATTGTCAACACAATTTATCTCACCAGCTCCTTGTGTTTGTCTTTCTGCTGTTGTCTTCAGCAGAAAACAAGTAACAATTAATCTCGGGATTAAAAACTGCTGAAAGTCAATTGTGCACATGAGATACGTACTCAATGGTTTCTGTTATCAGACAGTCAGAGAATCACACAGCACAGGAGGAGACCATTTAACAAATCGTCCCAGTTCCAGCTGTTAGAAGGAAATTTTCAATTATTCCTCTCCCCTGTTCTTTTCTCCCAGTCCAGTAAATCACCCTGTTAGTATTGATCCAATTCCCTTTTGAACGTTTCTGTTAAATCTGCTTCCACAACCCTTTCAGGAAGTGAATTCCAAATCATAAACACTCGCTGTGTAAAGAAAAGAAAATCTGCTCATCTCTCCTCTGTTTTTTTGTTAATCAACATTAAACTGTGTTCTCTGGTTACTGACCTTTCATCCAGTCAAACCAGATTCTCTTTATTTATTGTAGCAAAACACATCATCATTTTCAGCCCCTCTATTAAATCTCCCTTTTAGCTTCTCTGCTCTAAGGAGAATAATCCCAGATTCTCTCCCCATAACTGAAGTCCCTCATCCCTGTTACCATTCTAGTATAACGCCTAGGTACCATCTCCAAGGCCTTGAAATCTTCATAAAGTGTCGTGTCCAGAATTGGAAACAATATCCCGGCTGAGGCTCAAACAGTCATTTCTAGTCTTAGCGGAATGTTCTTGTGTTTTTTTTTAATTCTTTGCTTCTCGTTATAAAGCTAAGGATCCCGGATGCCTTTTTAAAATCTTCACAACTTGTCCAGCCACCATTGAAGATTTGTGTACATACGCACCCATTCTCTGTGCTCCGGTACCATCTATTAAATGGTGCAGTTTAGTTTCTATTCACTCCCTTATTCTCCCTCACAAAATAATCACTTCCCCAATTCTATGTGTTAAATTTCAGTCACCATGTGTATTCTCATTTCACCATCTGACTGTCCACGTCCTCCTGCTGAAGCAGCTACTATCCTTCACACAGGTTACTATTTATTTATTTATTTTTTATTTAGAGAAACAGCACTGAAACAGGCCCTTCGGCCCACCGAGTCTGTGCCGACCATCAACTACCCATTTATACTAATCCTACAATAATTCCATATTCCTCCCACTTCCCCACCTGTCCCTATATTTCCCTACCACCTACCTATACGAGGAGCAATTTATAATGGCCAATTTATCTATCAACCTGCAAGTCTTTGGCATGTGGGAGGAAACCGGAGCACCCGGAGGAAATCCACGCAGACACAGGGAGAACTTGCAAACTCCACACAAGTAGTACCCAGAATTGAACCCGGGTCGCTGGAGCCGTGAGGCTGCGGTGCTAACCACTGGCTTATGCAAATGTTGAGACTCTGCTCTTCACGCGTAAGTCTTTGTCATGTATCAATTTATCTATAAGTCAAGAAGAGTACTGGTTATAATAATGACCCTTGAAAAATTGCACTGTATACTCCCCCTCCTCCACCAGTCTGAACAATGTCTGTTCACTACTTCTCTCTGATTTCTGTCCCTGAGTCAGTGTCATATCCAGACTATCACTGTCACATTAATCCATGTGTTCCACTTTCATAACAAGTCTACGAAATGTCATTTGATCACAGGCCTTTTGAAAGTCTGTTCACATAAGTGTATATACATAATTGCATATGCATGTGCAGGTGTGGAAGATGTTGGTATGGTTCTTAATGAATACTTCGTGTTTCACGTTACAAAAGAGGGGTATGACGCAGATATTGTAGCTAAGGAGGAGGAATATGAAGTATTTGATGTGATATACATAGGGAGAGAGGAGGTATTAATGGGATTAGCATCCTTGAAAGTTGATAAGTCACCAGATCCAGATAAAATGCATCCTAGGCTGTTAAAAGAAGCAAGAGAGGAAATAGCAGAGGGTCTGACCATCATTTTCCAGTCGTCAGTGGGTACAGGTGTGGTGCCAGAGGATTGGAGTACTGTTAACATTGTACCTCTGTTTATAAAGGGAGCCAGGGTTAGACTGAAAAATTACAGGCCAGTCAGTCTAACCTCAGTAGTGGGCAAATTATTGGAATCTATTCTGCGAGACAGGTTAAACTGTCTGTTAGAAAGGCACAGGCTAATCAAGGATAGTCAGCATGGATTTGTTAAGGGACGCTCCAGTTTGACCAACTTGATTGAATTTTTTGAAGAAGTAACAAGGAAGATAGATGAGGTAGTGCAGTTCATGTGTTTTACATGGATTTTTTATCAAGGCTTTTGACAAGGTCCCACTTGTCAGACTGGTTAAAAACATAAAATCCCAGGTAATCCAGGGAAATACAGCCAGGTTGATACCAAATTGGCTCAGTGGCAGGAAACAAAGTGTAATTGTTGACGGGTGTTTTATTGACTGGAGGGCTGCTTCCAGTGGCGCTCCACAGGGCTCAGTACTGGGTCCCCTGCTGTTTGTGGTATATATTAACGATTTGGACGTAAATGTAGAAGCATGATCAAGAGGTTTGTCGATGACACACAGATTGGCCATGTAGTATATAGTGAGGAGGATAGCTGTAGGCTGCAGGAAGATATCGAAGGCAGAAAAGTGCCAAATGGGATTCAACCTGATTAAGTATGAGGCGATGTAATTGAGGAGGTCAAACAAGGCAAAGGAATATACGATAAATGGGAACATGTGAGAAGTGTAGAGGAAGTGAGGGACCTTTGGAGTCAATGCCCACATTTACCTGAAGGTAGCAGGACAGGTCGATAAGGTGGTTAAGAAGGCATATGGAATCAATTCCTTTATTAGCCATAGGAGAATATAAGAGCACAGAGGTTATGCTGGAACTGTATAACTCTTTGGGTAGACCACAACCTGAGTACTGTGTGCAGCTCTGGTGACCTCATTACAGAAAGGATGTAATTGCACCAGAGAGGGTACAGAGGAGATTTACGAGGATGTTGCCAGGACTGGAAAAATGCAGCTATGAGGAAATATTGGATAGGCTAGCGTTGTTCTCCTTGGAACAGAGCAGGCTGAGGGGAGATCTGATTGAAATGTACAGCATTTTTAGGGGCCTAGATGGAGTGGAGGTGAATGGTCTATCCACCTTAGCAGAGAGGTCAGCGATGAGGGGGCATAGAGTTAAAATGATTGGTGGAAAGATTAGAGGGGAGTTGAGGAAAACACTTGTTCACCCAGAAATAGGAAATTGGCTCAGGGGCAGGAAACAAAGGGTAATTGTTGAGGGTATTTTAGAAATTGGAGGGATGTTTCCAGTGGCGTTCCACAAGGCTCAGTACTGTGTCCCCTGCGTTGGTGTGAGTCTGGAACTCACTCCCTGAAAGGGTAGTTCATGCAGGGACCCTCAACCTATTCAAATGAAGTCTGGATATGCAGCTCAAGTTCTGCAATCTGCAGAGTTATTAAACAAATGCTGTAAGGTGGGATTAGAATAGATGGATCGTTTATCGGCTGGCACAGCAATAACACGCCAAGCGGCCTCTTTCTGTGCCTTAACCTTTATTTGTTTCTATGATTCCATTACACGAAACTCGCTATTCTCATTAACACTCACAGTTATGTCCGCAACGAACTCGATCAAGATTAGCAAATGATTTTCCGTTAATCTATCTCTGCTGCTTGTCATTTATTAAGCCATGATTTTACAGGCAACACGTGCTTCGTGCTGGGTTACGGCCTCCAGAAGTTTCCAACCACCAACATTAGACTGACTGCTCAGTAGTTACACGGTTTGTCCAACCTCTCCTTTTGTAAACAAGGTGTAAATTTTCAGCCTTCCAGTCCTCTGTCACCACGCCCATATCCAAGGCGGATTCGAAGATTCTGACCAGTGCTGCTGCTGTTTCCACAATTCTTTCCCTCATTGAACCTCAGATATCCTATCCAGACTGGATAAATGTTCTACTTTATTGTGGTACAAAAAGTGTTGGATTGAAAGGAGTTAACTGAACCTGTTTGTTCAGTGACTGTAATTAATGTCAGTCTCCATGGACCATAATTGTGTCACTGGAGGGTTTCCATCTTCTATTAATAAGGGGCTCCTTTCAATGTATTATCCCATATTGTCAGCGGGAACATCACCACCGGAATTAACAGGGATCAGCAGCTCCAGAGAGAGAGGGAGAGGATAGATCAGAATCTGAGAACAATAGACTGGAATGTTACAACAATGGGTCAGAAACTGAGAACAATAGAGTGGAATGTTACAACAATGGGTCAGAATCTGAGGATGATAGATTGGAATGTTACAACAATGGGTCAGAAACTGAGAACAATAGAGTGGAATGTTACAACAATGGGTCAGAATCTGAGGATAATAGACTGGAATGTTACAGCAATGGGTCAGAATCTGAGGATAATAGATTGGAATGTTACAACAATGGGTCAGAATCTGAGGATAATAGATTGGAATGTTACAACAAAGGACAGCAGGAGTTTCTCCAATTGGTTTTACTGGCTCACTGCAGATTATGGTTGGATAACATTTGAATGGCGTATCCTTTATGCTCTGAAGATCATTCAATCGATTTATTATCCCATCCTCGCTATTATTGGTGTCCCTGGTAAGTCTCTGTATCCAACTATTAGTTTTATAAACCATATTTCACGGATTTGGAGTTCTTGTCATTTAAATCGTGTCTTCAGTTTCTCTCACAAACTCTATTCCCTATTCACGATCTACATTCCCTCACTGGCAATTATCTAAGGCTGAACCAGGGAGTTTATAACCTCTGCTATCTATTTCATGCTGATCTGAGTTCATTCCCATATTCTCTCCATCCGCAACCCTGCCTATTGTTTCGGCCAGGTGAGGAGGGGTCACAGTCGCTTCTCTTGTCCTTCCTCTTATTTGACCGCAATAGGGTTTGTCCTTTTCAGAGAGTGGATGTGGTAACCATCTCAGTGAGTATTTTACCGTTTCCCTTTGATGTGATGGTGAAGGAACCTATCGGACAGGTTCTCTTGAGATTAAACACGGAAGACGTGAGTTTATTATGCTTAACAATCTAAACCCGATCGAAATAAAATCATAAAAAGTACACCACACACTTACACACACACTCACGAGAATCACACACAACGATATTACAGAGTGAGAAGTACATTTGTGGTTGGATTGGAGTCCTAAATTAATTTTGGAAAAAAAATACTCATTCTGTGATGTTGGTAGATTCGGTGGTCTTCTGGCTCAATTTGTATTCTTGAAGTATTTGGCTGGTCAAAATGCCCTTTGTTGCTGGCCCACGTGGATCAGTGTTTTCTTGGTGGCAGACTTGTGGGTGGCTTTCTTCCCCTGGTGTCTCTGTCTGCAGTAATCTGTAGGCTTGGAGGGTGTTGTTATCTTGACAGAGAGACGGAGAGAGAGAGGCGGGATACAGTCCTTCTGCTTGTACACAGTTTGAATCACTGACTTGTCTGTCTTTGTCCAGGGGAAACTCCCAGCTTTCACAGAGATGGACAGAAGGCCGCATGCCTGATTCACTGTGTTCTCTGGTCACTTATAATGTGATTCAAGGTTAGGAACTTCTATCTCCCCAGGACTCAGGATACCAGTATTTACACTTGGAGGAGTTTGTTCTTTTAAAGTCAATGTGTCAGGGAGGTCTTGTATGCCGTGTTAATGAATGCAATCTACCGTAATTCGATAACGAGAGCAAGCCAACGTTTTCGCTCCACGCTCATCAGACATGTATCTCCTGTTGGAGATCTTGGAATTTGAAAAGGTGTTTCAGATACCAATTGTGGTGGCAATCTTGGCTCCCAGATTTTTCAAGGCTAACTGTAGGATTTTTTCCATTAAAGTTTACTGTAAGTTTCCAACCGATGAATTAAAATTCCTCATTTGACTTATTGTGTTATCTTGACACCGCTGCAGCACACGGAAAGAAATGTGATAACAGGAACATTTCATTACAGAATTGTGGGAAGAAATAGAGGGAAACACACATTCAATCTCAATAATAACTTCTCAAATTGACACATTAATCTTAGAATTACTGCAGCTGACATTGTCTGTTACAGTTGTGCTGACTTAATTGCGTTGGAGTTTTGTCTGGGATGGTTACGTGTCGGGTTCCACCCTGGACAATTCATCAGCGATTACATTGTTTTTTTTCTCTCTTGCAATGAAGCTTGAACCAATCAGGTTCCTGCACATTGATAACCTTTCTCCCGAAACCGACAGTGTGTAATGCATTGTTTATTTTAGCCCCTGTGAGGTGTTTGAGGTTTCATCTGGGCCTTTGTTCTTGCTGAGTTCTGCTTTGAAATTGTTGTGTTTGATGAGCTTTGGTTTTGGGACCTGATCATTGGGTTCTTCAATGGGTAGATCCACACTGACCTTACTTTTAGCTTTCTGGTGAGGTACACAAGTGCTGTTCACTTTAGGGTCTTTTCCCTTCCCTTTTCTCATTACTATGGGGAGAATTCTTTTTCTGATCTTCCCTATGTCCTCTGGGACATTAGTGCTCACAAGTGTCTGTCCGGCTTTCACTGCACTCTCCTATAGCACTTCCACTAGGTCAGCCATCTCCCTCACCATTGTCTTACCTTTTTGGAAACCTTTCTTTGTCCTTGCACGTTTCTGCAAATGCTGTTGGCAGCCTTTTTAGGGTACCTGTTTGGACTGCATTTAAGGAGGAGAGCGTGTGGTCTAATTTCTCTAACATTTCAGGGTTGGCTAATTGGAGAGTAGGGGATTCTAGTTGGGAATCCTCCTGACCCTCCTCTAACGTGTCCTCACTGTCCTTTTCAATCCTTCCCTCCTGACTATCTGACAGATCTGTACTTGTCTGTCCCCTCCAACGCCTTCACTTTTTTTCCTTTGGTCTGCTGTATCAATTAAATAACTTACCTGACTATTCCGTTTGCCACTCGACATGGACCACTGAACTGGGCTTTAAGGGGTTCACTCCGCATTGGGAGGAATAACAATACATGGTCTCTGTCCTGAAATGTTCTAGCCGTGGCATTTTTGCCTTCTTACATTTTCATAGCTATCTGGGAGGTTTTTAGGTGCTCCTGTGCCATTACAGAGGCTCTCGTGAACTATTCCCAGAGCATGGAAATGTTGTCTAACATGGAAGACTCATCCCTGTGTCCCAAAAACTTCTCCGTGATTAGTTAAAGAGGATATCTCATCTCGTGTCTATAAACTAATTCAAAGAGACTAAAGCCAGTGGAATCACTGGATAAGTCCCTGGTAACCAACAGGAGAAATCCCAGCCCTTTGTCAAAGTCATAGGGTTACTCATAGCAGTATGAGCTGATCATTGCCTTTAGGGTCTGGTGGTACCGCTCCAAAGCCCGTTGTGACTGCGGGTGCTAGGCTCAGGAGTTTTGCTGGGTTATGTTCAGATTACCCATGACATTTTCAAAAATACTGTACATTAAATGTGTGCCCAGGTCCATCTGGATCTCAGCAGGCAACCCATATCGTGTCAAGAATTGGTTCAGCCCCTCCACCACTACATTGGCTGAGATAGCTCCTCAGTGAATGGCCTCTGGGTATTGTTCCACTACGTCCATAATGGTGAGAAGATACTGGTAGACCCCACTTTGTTTTCAGCAGGTGTCCCACACAATCCACCAGCACTCTGCTGAAGGGTTCCCCAAAAACTGTATGGGAATTAGGGATGCAGGTTTTACTGCCGGTTGTGGCTTCCGCACAACCTGGCACATGTGACCAGTTTTACAGAGCTCAACCACATCTTCGTGGAACAAATAACAGTACAGCACAGGAACAGGCCATTCGGCCCTCCAAGCCTGCGCCGATCTTGACGCCTGCCTAAACTAAAATCTTCTGCACTTCCGGGGACCGTATCCCTCTATTCCCATCCTATTCATGTATTTGTCAAGATGCCTCTTAAACGTCGCTATCGTACCTGCTTCCACCACCTCCACCGGCAGCAAATTCCAGGCACTCACCATCTTCTGTGTAAAGAACTTGCCTCGCACATCCCCTCTAAACTTTGCCCCTCTCACCGCAAACCTACTTTTCCTAGTAACTGACTCTCCCACCCTGGGAAAAAGCTTCCAACCATCCACTCTGTCCATGCCACTCATAACTTTGTAAACCTCCATCATGTCGCCCCTCCACCGCTGTCGTTCCAGTGAAAACAATCCGAGTTTATCCAACCTCTCCTCATAGCTAATGCTCTCCAGACCAGGCAACATCCTGGTAAACCTCTTCTATACCCTCTCCAAGGCCTCCACGTCCTTCTTGTAGTGTGGCGACCAGAATTGCACACAAAATTCTAAGTGTGGCCTAACTAAGGTTCTGTACAGCTGCAGCATGACTTGCCAATTTTTATACTCTATGCCCAGACCGATGAAGGCAGGCATGCTGTATGCCTTCTTGACTACCTTATCCACCTGCGTTGCCATTTTCAGCGACCTGTGGACCTGTACGCCCAGATCTCTCTGCCTGTCAATACTCCTAAGGGTTCTGCCATTGACTGTATACGTCCCACTGCATTAGACCTTCCAAAATGCATTACCTCATATTTGTCCGGATTAAACTCCATCAGCCATTTCTCCGCCCAAGTATCCAACCGATCTATATCCTGCTGTATCCTTTGACAATCCTCATCACTATCCACAACTCCACCAATATTTGTGTTGTCCACAAACTTACTAATCAGATCAGCACCATTTTCCTCCAAATCATTTATCCCTGACACTACAAACAGCAAAGGTCACAGAACTGCGGAACACCACAAGTCACAGCGCACCATTCAGATAAACACCCTTCCACTGCTACCCTCTGTCTTCTATGCCCGAGCAAGTTCTGTATCCATCTTGCCAGCTCACCTCTGATCCCGTGTGACTTCACCTTTTGTATCAGTCTGCCATGAGGGACCTTGTCAAAGTCTTTACTGAAGTCCATGTAGAGAACATCCACTGTCATTCCTTCATCAATCATCTTCGTTACTTCCTCAAAAAACTCAATCAAGTTAGTGAGACACGACCTCCCCTTCACAAAACCATGCTGCCTCTCGCTAACAGTTCGTTGGTTTCTAAATGGGAGTAACTCCTGTCCCGAAGAATGCTCTCTAATAATTTCCCTACCACTGACATAAGGCTCACCGGCCTATAATTTCCTGGATTATCCTTAGTAACCTTCTTAAACAAAGGAACAACATTGGCTATTCGCCAGACCTCTGGGACCTCACCTGTAGCCAATGAGGATGCAAAGATTTCAACCAAGGACCCAGCAATTTCTTCCCTTGCCTCCCTCAGTATTCTGTGATAGATCCCATCAGGCCCTGGGGACTTATCTACCTTAATGCTTTGCAAGACGCCCAACGCCTCCTTTTTGATAACGACATGACCGAGACTATCTCCACTCCCTCCCATTGGCTTGTCATCCACCAATTCCTTCTCTTTGGTGAATTGTGAGTTGTGGCCAGTCAAAATGCTCTCTTATGCGGTCTTCGATTTTTCGTACACCGAGATGTCCAGTCAGTGGATGTTCGTGGGACATTCTTAATATTTCTGTAAGGGTCCCCAACGGCACCACTATGCGGTGATCCACTGTCCAGTCTTCATCCGCACGTCTGTGAGCAGGTCTCCACTGCCACATCAGCTCCTCATTCTTTAAATAGTAGCACTCTGCAACTCCCTCTGCTTCACTTTTGGTTTGGACAGTCTGTGCTATTTTTTTAACACAGAGACTCAACTAAGGAGGATCTGTTTAACACATACTTTGGGTCCTCTAACTTCCCAAAGAAGGTTTCAGACAACCAGACAGTAGGGTCATCCGTCTGCTGTGTAAGTTCAGGAGATTGTTTGGCCATGGGCCGAATCACCACACAATCAGGGAGAATGCCTGGGATCTTCTTCTGTAAATGGTCTGTCTCTCTGACCTCTTTTGGTGTCTCAAGAACTACTGGGGAAGCTGCCACCTTTTCCCTTGTCAGATCATTACCCAGGAGCAGGTCGACCCATACACCGGTAATCTAGGTACAATTCCCATGGTTACCGGTCCTGAAACTGGGTCACACACCAAGTGCAGCTGATATAAAGGTATGGACATATACTGTCTATCGATAGCATTCACTCACACTCCAGCATTCACTGTACTCTCTGGAGGAAAGGTGATGCCTTTTCCCAGGTGAAGGGATTGGGTGGCCCCTGTATCCCTCAGTATGACGATGGGCTTGCTTGCCCCACTCGAGGGGTATGGGGTCACTTTTCCTTGGAATACAAAATCCTGGTAACTCTGGGATTTTGTTAAGTTTTCCATACGCTCGGCGGTAGGTTTAATGGGTCTGACTGCGACAGTTAAAAGCACAGCCTGATCTGCTGTGTTTTCCATCAGGGCCCATTTTCCTGCACTGCTCTGGTGGACCCTGATTAATCCTACAGGTTTTCCCCGTCACGTCCATTAGTCATCTCGATGGTGATCTGCCTTATTCCAGTGAAAACATATAGATCTTCAGCCATTACTCCTGCTGTCAGTACCGTCCTATTTGGCCTGAGGATGGACCCTTGTCTGTCCCGCTTTTCGTTCTTGCCCATGGCTGCTCGGACTCCGATCACCCTTCCACCTTTTATTCTCGGATCTTTGGGGTGACTAGGAACGGAGTTCCCTCTGGGGTTAAGGCTTTGCGTACAAGCGAAAATTCATCAGCCAGAATATCTGTGAACCTTCTGGCCCTCTATGTGGGGTTTAATGCGAGGGGGCGAGTTTGTGAACTCCTCGAGGAGGATCACCGCTCTGAGGGTTTCATATGTGGGCTCTATCTTGAGCACTCATATCACTGGCCAAGAACAAACACAAAATGGACTGTAAAATCCTCTATAGGTACGGAAAAAGGAAAAGTTTAGCTAAGACAAATGTGGGTCCATTACAGGCAGTGTCAGGAGAACTTATAATGGGGAATTGAGAAATGGCAGAGAAGCTAAATGATTATTTTGTGTCTGCCTTCACTGAGGAAGAAACAAGAAATCTCCCAGAGTTAGAGATCTAAGGGACTAGGGGGATTGAGGAAGTGAATGAAATTAGTAAGAGTAAGAAGGTTGTCTTGGAGAAGTTAATGGAGCTGAAGGTTGACAAGTCCCCAGGACCTGATATTTTACATCCCAGAGTGTTGAAAGAGGAAGCTTTGGAAATAGGGGATACATCGGTGAATATCTTTCAATATTCTGTAGATTCTGGAACTGTTCCTGTAGATTAGAAGATAGAAAATGTCTCCCCAGTATTTAAGAATGGACGGAGAGAGAAAACAGGGCACTACAGACATGTTAGCCTTACATCAGTCGCTGGGAACAAGCTATACTCTATTCGAAAGAATGTGATAAATGGATCTGATTGGGCAGAGTCAACATGGATATATAAATGGGAAACAATGTTTGACGAACCTGTTGCAGTTATTTGAGGATGTTGCGCACAGATTTGATAAAGGGTAGTCGGTGGACGTGGTATACTTGGATTTTCAGAAGGCTTTTGATAAAGTCCCCGACAGGAGGTTGTTTAGTAAAATTGAAGCACAAGGAATAGGAGATAATGTACTGGCATGGATTAAGGATTAGTTAACAGGCAGAATTGCCGACCACGCTCTGGAAGTGGTTCAAGAGTTCACCTACCTAGGCTCAACTATCACCAGTAACCTGTCTCTAGATGCAGAAATCAACAAGCGCATGGGAAAGGCTTCCACTGCTGTGTCCAAACTGGCCAAGAGAGTGTGGGAAAATGGCACACTGACACGGAGCATAAAAGTCCGAATGTATCAGGCCTGTGTCCTCAGTACCTTGCTCTATGGCAGCGAGGCCCGGACAACGTATGTCAGCCAAGAGCGACGTCTCAATTCAGTCCATCTTCGCTGCCTCCGGAGAATACTTGGCATCAGGTGGCAGGACCGTATCTCCAACACAGAAGTCCTTGAAGCGGCTAACATCCCCAGCTTGTACACACGACTGAGTCAGCAGCGCTTGAGATGGCTTGGCCATGTGAGCCGCATGGAAGATGGCAGGATCCCCAAAGACACATTGTACAGCGAGCTCGCCACTGGTATCAGACCCATCGGCCGTCCATGTCTCCGCTTTAAAGACGTCTGCAAACGCGACATGAAATCCTTTGACATTGATCACAAGTCGTGGGAGTCAGTTGCCAGCGTTCGCCAGAGCTGGCGGGCAGCCATAAAGACGGGGCTAAAATGTGACGAGTCGAAGAGACTTAGTAGTTGGCAGGAAAAAGACAGAGGCGCAAGGGGAGAGTCAACTGAGCAACAGCCCCGACAAACAAATTTCTCTGCAGCACCTGTGGAAGAGCCTGTCACTCTAGAATTGGCCTTTATAGCCACTCCAGGCGCTGCTTCACAAACCACTGACCACCTCCAGGCGCGTATCCATTGTCTCTCGAGATAAGGAGGCCCAAAGAAGAAGAACAGGCAGAAAGCAGAGAGTAGGAATAAATGAGTCATTCTTGCCTTGGCAGGCTGTGACTAGTGGGGTACTGCAGGGATCAGTGCTTGTGACCCGGCTCTTCACAATATGTATCAATGACTTTGGATGTGGGGACCAATGTAATATTTCCAGGTTTTCAGATGCCAGTAAACTAGATGGGAATGAGTGTTGCGAGGAAGATGCAAGACGGCTTCAAGGGGATTTGGACAGCCGTAGTGAGTGGGCAAGAACATGGCAGTTGAAATATAATGTGGAAAGATGTGAGGTTATCCACTTCGGTAGCAGAAACAGATGTGCCGAGTATTTCTTAAACGGTAAGACATTAGAAAGTGTAGTTGTACGAAGGGAAATGGATGTCCATGTCAATAAGTCACTGAAAACAAACATGCAGGTGCAGAAAGCAAGTAGGAAGACTAATGGTATGTTAGCCTTTATTGAAGTGGATTTGAGTGCAGTAGTAGTGACGTTTTGCTGCAATTGTATGGAAACTTGGTTAGACTGCCCCTGGAGTAATGTGTTCAGTTTTGGTCCCCTCACCTTAGGAAGGATGTTATGATCATCGAGGGAGTGCAATGACGGTTCATCAGACTTGCTCCCGAGATGGCGGGACCGTCCCATGAAGAGAGATTGGGGAAACTGGGCCTGTATTCTCTAGAGTTTCGAAGAATAAGAGGTGATCTGATTGAAACCTACAAAATACTGAAAGTGATAGACAGGGTAGATGCAGCTAACATGTTTCCCCTGGTTGGGGAATCTAGAACCAGGGGAAACAATTTCCAAATAAGTGGAAATCCACTGAAGACAGAGATGAGGAGACATGCCTTTTCTCAGAGGGTTGTGAATCTTGGGAATTAACTGAATCTGTTTGTTCAGTGTGTGTAATTAATGTCAGTCTCCATGCACCCTAATTGAGTCATTGGAGAGTTTTCCACTTCCATTAATAAGGGATTTCTTTCAATGTGTTATTCCAAGCCGGGTGCATCACCTCCAGACTAACAGCAGCTCCAGAGAGTGGGAAAGGATTGATCAGAATCTGAGAACAATAGATTGGAATTTTACAAAAATGGGCAGCAAGAGTTTTTCCTATTGGTTTGGCGAAGTTACTGCAGATTATTATTGGAGAACATTAGAAATGCGAATCTATTGTGCACTAAAGATGATTCAAACGATTTACTATCCCATCCTCGCTATTATTGGTGTCCCTGGTAAGTCTCTGTATCCAACTATTATATCTGTAAACCATATGTCACTGACATTTGTTCTTGTCATGTAAATCCTAGGAATACTGAAGCCTCTGTCTTCAGTCTCTCTCACAAAGTCTGCTCGCTATCCACTGTCTATATCGACCTCACGAGCCAATGTCTGAGGCTGAACCAGACAGTTTACAACCTCGATGTTCTATTTATACCTGAGCTGAGTTCATCGCCATGTTCTCTCCATCACTTAACCTGCCTACTGCCACTTCTGTAATATCACCCGTCTCCACCTCTGTCTCAAAACATCTCCTGCATAAGCCCTCATCCGTGTTTTTGTTAAATCCACACTTGACTATTCCAATTCTATCCTCGTCACCCTCCCATTTATAAACCTCCATAAACCACAGACCATCCAGAAATCTGCTGCCTGTAAACTAATATACACCAAATCCCGATCACCCATCACCCCAAATCCCGATCACCCATCACCCCTGTGCTCACTGTCTACATTGGCTCCTGGTCTGGCAGCACCTTAATTTAAATATTCTCATTCTTGTGTTTTAATCCCTCCATGGCCTCACCCCTCCAATTAGTCCCATTTCCCTGTCCATATCCCATATTCATGAAAATCTGATGCTTTCAACTCTTTTCCCAATTCCCCATTGAAAGTGCGTTGCTTTTTCTCTCTATCTCCCCCGGCTGTGAATTTCATGCTGGTGCCAATGTTACAGAAACCTTGATCCATAAAATGATGCTATCTGCACAGCCGGCCACTTCTAGTGTAGCCAACACAGTGCCCCATGCTGGGCAGGGGACTTCCCCGGGTGTTCTATGTATGTGCTGTTAGTGTAAGGAGGGTTCAAGGTGACGTCAGTGCACCAGCCCAAAAGTGTTGATATCTGTCCTTGAAACTTGGTCTGTGGATGTTAACTGACAACCTATGTTAGTCACTTGTTATTTCAAAGGACCAGGCATCGAACTTACAGGTGAGGGGCTTTTGACTTGCTAATGCCATTGTAAAGTTAGTGGAGGTGCTTTGGATGTTTTTCTGGACGTTGTGTCGTGAGCTGCTGCAGACATTCAGGCAGGCCAGAGGACTTTGTTACCCAATTCTGGACGAGGTTTGGAGACTGTAGTTACAGTGTATCTGGGTCTGTAACATGACCAAAAAATGGAGCAGAGGCTGCAGAGAGGGGAATCTATGTCAAGAGGCAAGAAGAGGGGGCTCTGCCCTACCCACCAGAGAAGCTTGATCCTGCATGGCAGCAAGCATGGATCACATGACCTCAGTCTGCGCTTCCATTGCAGCACTGAGACGTTGGGTGTCTGCCGTCTGTGCTGCAGTGGAAGCTGAGACAATGGTCACCAGACACTGTATCATGGATGGGTCTGCTAGTGATGTCATGTAGTTAGTGACCACTTCCACAGGGGAAACAATGGGCTTCAATATCTGTGCAATGTCCTGTGCCATCTTGGAGCCGGACTCCTCCATGTTCCTTGACAGTGATAACAGACTGTCTGACAGGCCTGTCAATGGAAAAAGTCTCTCAGTGTACATGTCCATCAGCATTCTCCTGTATGCAGTTCCAGCAATGTTCATATCTAAGTCCTGTGTATTATAACTCGTTTGTGACCTCGCCCTCTGGTGAGCTGACACATGAACTATCCTTTCCCCGTGGCCTGGCTGCAGCTCACTCGTGCTCGGTGACTCACCACGTGTAGATTCTGACTCTATACCAGCCTCTAAAGCACACACAGTGTAAGTATTTGAACTGTTGGCTGTGAGTATTAGACCAAGTGATGGTGCTTCGCCATCAGTGCTGTGCTGCTGCTCTCTCTCTGTCTCCTGGAGCTGCTGTGACTGGGAAGCTGGTAGTTTTGGGTTATCATTGGAAAGTATAAAATTCGAAGGGGAAAGTTGGGGTGATGGATTGGGGGTGGGATGGAAAGCAGGAGGTCAATGGTCCCACCATCTGAAGCTTGTACATCATCCCAGACAGCAGGATGAAGGGGAGGTGGGAGTTAACAAGGGACATAAGGCAGGAACATAGCATCATCCTGAATACTGTCGGTGATGCCGGATGTTACGGGCTCTGTCACAGCCGGTCCCATGATGTGAAGAACCATCTCCTCCCTCAGGCTCAGGGGATGAAGGTATGCCTGGCCCTCGCCGGAACACTGTTGTTCCCTGTGATTATGGGCCGCCTTGTCCTGTAAGAGAGAGAGCAGAATGGCAGTGATTGTGTTTCACTGTGTTTGGGTGATTTGCCTACCATAGCTGAATAGTTGGAGGTATGTGGAGGCATTGAGAGGTGGGTGTGAGGCTGGCATCAGTGGAAGGTGCGTGAGGGTGAGGTGGAGTAAGTGAATGTTAGGTTTGAATCCTGAGTGTTAGGGATTGCTGATGGGTGAGTGATGGGGGTGTGGTACATTGAGCAATGTGCGAGGTTGGTTGTGTTGGGGGTAGGAGATGCCATGTGGAGATGAATTCACCGACATTGATCACCCGTGTGAGCTCATTAAACTTCTTCCGACTCTGCTGCCAGGTCCTCGGGGCCGGACTTCTTGCATTGACCTCCCTGGCCACCTGCTCCCATTCCCTTCACAGAGTGTTACTTGAGGGCCTCGGCCCCACGCTATGAAAACATGGCCTCCCTCCTCCTGTCCCTCTCCATGACTAAGGCCTCCAGCAACACATCCGTGAACTGCAGATCCCTCTCTCTGTCCTAGTATTCCATTTACCTTGTTTCCAATTGCAGAATTCACAGTCAGCAGCAGCAGCAGCACACGCAGCCTCCTGTGATTCTGTGCAGCTTCCCTTTAAGAGGGACAGATTGCCTTTAAAAGCTGAATGCTGGCTGAAACACGAACCAGCCTCACGCTCACTTCGCTCCCAGTTAATGTGCAGACAGACATCAGCGTGGGTCACGCTGGGCAGCAAGTAGAATTCATGGAAATGAGGAGAAAGCAAGAGCTTTGTGTGTCACCTGCCTCAACAAGTACCGGCACGGGCAGATCATGAATCACAAACCCTACACACAGAAGGAGGATATTCGGCCCATTGTGTCAGTGCAGTCTCTTTGAAAGAGGTATCAAATTAGTTCCTCTCTCCTCCTTTTGACCCACATTCCAGCTTTTTAAATTCCAATTCATGTATTTGATGAATTCCCTTTTGAAAGATATTATTGAATCTGCTTCCACCATGTTTTCAGGCAGTGAATTCCAGATCCCAACAACTCGCTGTGTCAGAAAATTCTCCTCATTTCACCTCTGGTTCTTTGTCAATTACCTTCAATCTGTGTCTTCTTAATACTGAACTTTCTGACACTGGAAACAGTTTCACATTAATTGACCTATCAAAACCCTTCATGATTTTGAATTCTATATTAAATCTCCCCTTACCCTTCACTGCTCTAAAGAGAACAATCCCAGCTTTTCCAATCTCTCCACGTAACTGAATTCCCAGATCCCTGGTACCATTCCAGGAAATCACATCTGTATATTCACTAAGTCCTTGACATCCTTACCAAAGTGTGGTGCTCAGAATTGGACACAATTCTCCAGCTGGGACTTAACCAATGATGGATGAACATCAGCATTTCCTCCTGAGTTTTATTACTCTGTGCCTCTCTCTCTAACACCAAGGACACTACATGTTACATTAAAAATCTGTGCGTGTACACCCCAGGTCTCTCTAATCCTGCACTCACTTTATAATGGGACCATTGAGTTTATATTGTTTCTCCTCATATTGCCTACCCAAATGTCTCACTTCACACTTCACTGTGTTAAATTACATCTGCCATTTTCCTGTCCATTTCACCAGTCAGTCTCTGTCCTGCTGAAGTCTTTTACTATCCTTCAGACTGTTTATTAACATTTCTGAGTTTCCTGCCCTCTGAAAACGTTGAAATTGTCCTCTCTGTACACAAGCCCATTGCATTAACATACAGCAACAGTGATTCCAACAGTGACGCTGGGGAACCGCACTTTGTCCTTCCCTCCAGACTAAACAACAACCATTCTCCGCTACTCTCTGCTTTCTGTCACTGACCTAATTTCCTGCATGCTGACATTGAAAATAAAAAAGTACTTCCATTTAAGTAACGCCTTCATGACCACTGCATGTCCCAAAGCGACTTGCAACCAACGAGTACTTTTTACCGTTTAGTCTGTCTTGTAATGTAGGAAATATACAGCCAATTTCCGCACAGCAAGATCCCATAAGTAGCAGTGTGGTCATGATCAGATCTGTTTTTGTGATGTTAATTTGAGGGGTAAATGTTGACCAGGACACTGGGAATAATTCCCCTGACCTTCTAAATAATTCCATAGGATCTTTACATCCACCTGAGAGGGCAGACGGGGCCTGGCTTTACCTTTTCTTTGATAAGGTGGCACCTCGGACAGTGCAGCACTCCCTCAGTACAGGAGTGCAGTGTCAGCCTTGATTCTTGTCATCAAGTCCTGCAGTGACACTTGATCCTAGAAGCTTGTGACTGACAGGGGAGAGAGCGACAAACTGAGTCACTGCTGACATTGGTCCTTTAATCCCATGTGTTTCTAATTCGGTAACACTGCTGTTATGTGCTACTTTATCAAACAGCTGCTGAAAGGATAGGAATATTGGGAAAGTACAGGCAGGAACAATCATGGAATCATAGAATAACACAGTCCTGAATGATGTCATTCGGCCCATCAAGTCAGTGCTGGCCCTTTCAAAGAGCAATCCAGTTACACCCACTCCCTGGCTCTTTCACTATACCCTAACATTTTTTCTCCTTCAGATATTTATCCAATTCCCTTTTGGGATCTACTATTGAATCTGTATCTATCAGCCTATCAGACAGTGCATCCCAAATCCAAACCACTCAGAAACAAAAATCCTCATGTCTGCTTCTTTTACCAATCGCCTTAAATCTGTGTCTCTGGTTAGTGACCCCTTGGACATTGGAAACAGTTTCT
Organism: Heterodontus francisci; assembly: GCF_036365525.1. Taxonomy (NCBI): domain Eukaryota; kingdom Metazoa; phylum Chordata; class Chondrichthyes; order Heterodontiformes; family Heterodontidae; genus Heterodontus; species Heterodontus francisci. The sequence continues at coordinate 1,185,342 of NW_027140937.1, forward strand.
CTTTATTTAATTTATCTAAACCCTTCCTAATGTTAAACACCTCAATTAAATCTCCTCTGAAAGTTCTCTGCTCGAAGCAGAACAACCCCAGCTACATAATTGTAATCCCTCATGCCTGCACAAATTCTCGTAAAACAGTTCTGTACCCTCTCCGAAGGCTTCATGTCCTGCCTAAAGTGTGGTTCCCAGTATTCGACACAAGACTCCAGGTGCAGCTGAACTAGTATTTTATATGTGTTTCACATAATGTCCTTGCTTTTGTTCTTTTTGCCTCTATTTATAAATCCGAGGATGCCATAAATTTATTAACTGTCCAGTTAACCTTTCCTGCCACCTTCAAAGATTTGTGTACAAATACCCCAAGTGTCTCTGTTATTTCACCACCTTTATAGTTGTACCATTTAACTTGTATTGTCTCTCCTCATTCATCCTTTCAAAATGTATTACTTCACACATCTGCAATGTCAATTAAATATTGAGAAGATATTGAGGGGCGGCACAGTGGCGCAGTGGTTCGCAGCGACCCGGGTTCAATTCTGGGTACTGCCTGTGTGGAGTTTGCAAGTTCTCCCTGTGTCTGCGTGGGTTTTCTCCGGGTGCTCCGGTTTCCTCCCACAAGCCAAAAGACTTGCAGGTTGGTTGATAAATCGGCCATTATAAATTGCCCTTAGTATAGGTATGTGGTAGGGAAATATCGGGACAGGTGGGGATGTGATAGGAATGTGGTATTAGTGTAGGATTAGTATAAATGGGTGGTTGATGGTCGGCACAGACTCGGTGGGCCGAAGGGCCTGTTTCAGTGCTGTATCTCTGAACTAAACTAAAGATTGAAGCCATTGTTTTCTGTCTCTACTCCAAACATTTCCTAGCTACACACTCCATCCCTCTCCTTTGTAAATGCTTGAGACGAAGTCAAACTGTTCAGAAACGTGGCTACATAGTTAACCTTGAGATACCTGGCGATGAGCTTCTGACCAAACATTCACACCATCAGTAAAACGGCGTATTTCCATCCGCGGTGGAGTTGCATTGCAGGTTAAAAAGGAAATTAACGCAATAATGAGGAAGGATATTAGCTCTGATTATGTGGAGTCTGTATGGGTAGAGCTGAGAAATACTAAGGGGCAAAAAACGTCAGTGGGTGTTATATATATAAACCCCCAAACTGTGGTGGTGATGTGGGAATGGTCTTAAACAGGAAATTAGAGATGCATACGATAAAGCAACATCTGTAATTATGGCTGAGTTTAATCTGCATATAGACGTCACAAAAACGTCAAGGAGGAAGTCATGGAATGTATATGGGATAGTTTTAGATTAGAGATACAGCACTGAAGCAGGCCCTTCGGCCCACCGAGTCTGTGCCGAACATCAACCACCCATTTACACTAACCCTACACTAATCCCATATTCCTACCAAACATCCCCACCTGTCCCGATATTTCCCTACCACCTACCTATACTAGTGACAATCTATAATGGCCAATTTACCTATCAACCTGCAAGTCTTTTGGCTTGTGGGAGGAAACCGGAGCACCCGGAGAAAACCCACGCAGACACAGGGAGAACTTGCAAACTCCACACAGGCAGTACCCGGAATCGAACCCGGGTCCCTGGAGCTGTGAGGCTGCGGTGCTAACCACTGCGCCACTGTGCAGCCCCAATACGTTGAGGAACCAACTGGAGAACAGGCCATCCCAGACAGGGTATTGTGTAAAGAGAGAGGAATAATTGACAATCTAAATGTGTGAAATCCCTTGAGGATGAGCGACCATAATATGATAGAATTCTTCATGAAGAACGCCAACAGTGACGTCAGAGGAGAGTTGCAAGCTGATTGGTTGGGTGAGTAGCAGCTGTTAGTGCATGTAAATATCTTTGAAAAAGTGAAAAGTTTATTTTTGTGGAAAAAAAAACTCTGGTGATAAAGTGAGTACTACTGAAGTGATTACTTTTTTAATTATTAAGAACCTTAGATTGAAGTGGGCAGAACAAGGCCCCTCATGTAATTAGTATTTTTAAAATTAAGGGTGCAACTAATTAATCTAAGGGTAGGTCATGACAGGAGATCTCAGCCCCGTGATTTTCCACCTGCGCTATGTGGGAAATCAGGGATGCTTCCAGTGTCCCTGGTGACCATGTGTGCAGGAAGTGTATCCATCTGCAGCTACTGGACACCCACATTACGGAGATGGAGCTGCGGGTGAAATCACTGTGGAGCATCCATAATGCTGAGGAAGTCGTGGATAACATGTTTAGCGAGGTGGTCACACCGCAGGTAATAGCTGCACAGGCAGAAAAGCGATGGGTGACCACCAGACAGAGTAGTAGGCACAGGCAGGTAGTGCAGGAGTCTCTTGTGGCCACCCCGCTCTCAAACAGATCGACCACTTTGGATACTGTTGGGGGGATGACCTCCCAGGGGAAAGCGGCAACAGCCAGGCCCGTGGGACCGCAGAGGGCTCTGCTGCACAGCAGGGGAGGAAAAGGGGTGGAAGAGCTATCATGATAGGGGATTCTATCGTAGAGGGTACAGGTAGGCGTTTCTGTGGCCGCAAAAGAGACACCAGGATGATATGTTGCCTCCCAGCTTCTAGGGTCAAGGATGTCTCGGAGTGGCTGCAGAAAATTCTGAAAGGGGAGAGTGAGCAGCCAGAGGTCGTGGTCCATATTGGTGCGAACGATATACACAGGAAGGGAGATAAGGTCCTGCACAGTGAATATAGGGCGTTAGGCAGAAGGTTAAAAAGTAGAACCTCTAGGGATACTCTCAGGATTTGGCCTAATCATCAGCCTCAAGAAAACGAACATCATGGGACAGGACGTCAGAAATGCTCCATCCATCAATATTGGCGACCACGCTCTGCAAGTGGTTCAAGAGTTCACCTACCTAGGCTCAACTATCACCAGTAACCTGTCTCCAGATGCAGAAATGTGTGGCGTTTGCAAGTTCTCCCTGTGTCTGCGTGGGTTTCCTCCGGCTGCTCCGGTTTCCTCCCACATGCCAAAGACTTGCAGGTTGATAGGTAAATTGGCCATTATAAAATTGCCCCTAGTGGAGGTAGGTTGTAGGGAAATATAGGGACAGGTGCAGATGTGGTTGGAATATGCTATAGTGTAGGATTAGTATCAGTGGTTGGTTGATGGTTGGCACAGACTCGGTGGGCCGAAGGGCCTGTTTCGGTGCTGTATCTCTAAAAAAAACATCAACAACGCATGGGAAAAGCTTCCACTGCTATGTCCAGACTGGCCAAGAGAGTGTGGGAAAATGGCGCACTGACACAGAACACAAAACTCCGAGTGTATCAAGCCTGTGTCCTCAGTACCTTGCTCTATGGCAGCGAGGCCTGGACAACGTATGTCAGCCAACAGCGACTCTCAATTCATTCCATCTTCGCTGCCTCCGGAGAATACTCGGCATCAGGTGGCAGGACCGTATCTCCAACACAGAAGTCCTCGAGGCGGCCAACATCCCCAGTTTATACACACTACTGAGTCAGCGGCGCTTGAGATGGCTTGGCCATGTGAGCCGCATGGAAGTTGGCAGGATCCCCAAAGACACATTGTACAGCGAGCTTGCCACTGGTATCAGACCCACCGGCCGTCCATATCTCCGCTTTAAAGACGTCTGCAAACGCGACATGAAGTCCTTTGACAAAGATCACAAGTCGTGGGAGTCAGTTGCCAGCGATCGCCAGAGCTGGCGGGCAGCAATTAAGGCAGGGCTAAAGTTTGGCGAGTCGAAGAGACTTAGCAGTTGGCAGGTAAAAAGACAGAAGCGCAAGGGGAGAGCCAACTGTGTAACAGCCCCGACAAACAAATGCTTCTGCAGCATCTGTGGATGAGACTGTCACTCTCGAATACGCCTTTATCGCCACTCCAGGCGCTGCTCCACACACCACTGATCACCTCCAGGCGCTTATCCATTGTTTCCCGAGACAAGGAGGCCCAAAGGAGAAGAAGAATCTCAGGATTACTCCCTGTGCCACGTGCTAGTGAGGGTAGGAATAGGAGGATTAGGCAAATGAATGTGTGGCTGAAGAGCTGGTGTAGGCGGGAGGGCTTCAGCTACTTGGATCATTGGGATCTCTTCTGGTGCAGAGGTGACCTGTACAAGAGGGTCGAGTTGCATCTAAACTGAAAGCGGACCAATATCCTTGCGGGGAGATTTGTTAGTACTACTCGGGAGGGTTTCAACTAGTCTTGCAGGAGGGTAGGACTCAAAGTAGTAGTCTCTCCGATGAGATAGTTGAGGTAAATGTAGAGGTTAATGCAAGCAGGTCCAGTAGGCAGGCCGGGCAGGGGCAGGACAGGGAGCGTGGAAGATCTTGTATGCTCAACTGCATGTACTTTAATGTAAGAGGCCTTACAGGTAAGGCAGATGAACTCAGAGCATGGGTCAGAACATGGGATTGTGATATTGTAGCTATTACAGAAACGTGGTTGAGGGATAGGCAAGACAGGCAGCTGAATTGGAGGAGCATATATGTAGGGAAATCACAGGCAGGTGTAGGAATTATAAGGTTGTAATAGTAAGTGATTTTAACTTCCCTAATATTGACTGGGACTGGCTTAGTGCTAAGGGATCAGATGGGCAAGAATTTGTTAAGTGTGACCAGGATAGTTTTCTGAAGCAGTATGTTGATGGCTCTACGAGAGAAAAGGCTACACTCGACCTCCTCTTAGGAAATGAAGATGGGCAGTTGATGATGTGTCAGTGGGGGAGCACTTTGGGACCAGTGACCATAACTCTATTAGCTTCAAGATAGTTATGGAAGAGGATAGGACTGGTCCTCAGGTTGAAGTCCCAAATTGGAGGAAGGTTCATTTCGATGGCATCAGACAGGAACTCTCAAAAGTTGAATGGCAGATACGGTTTACAGGTAAAGGGATGTCTGGCAAGTGGGAGGCTTTTCAAAGTGAGAAAGGAATAGTTATGGGCTGGCATATTCCTGTTAGATGCAAAGGCAAGGCTGGCAAGTTTAGGGAACCTTGGTTGACAAGGGATGTTGAGGGTCTCCTCAGGACAAAGAAGGAGGCATATGTCAGGTATGGACAGCGGGGATCAAACGAGTCCCTCGAGGAGTACAGGGGATATATGAGTACACTTAAGAAGGAAATTAGGAGGGTGAAAAGGGGCCATGAGATTTCGCTGGCAGATAAGCTAAAGGAGAATCCTAAAATATTTTCAAAGTATATTGAGAGGAAAAGGAACACCAGGGAGAGAGTAGTTCCCCTTAAGGATCAGTGTGGTAATCTATGTGTGGAGCCACGGGAAATGGGCGAGGTCTTAAATGAATACTTCTCGTCTTTATTTACCATGGAGAAGACATGGAAGCTAGTGAGTTCAAGGGAGGGAACAGCGATATCCTGGAGCATATCAACATTACAAAGGAGGAGGTGTTGGAGGTTTTGAAGCGCATTAAGGTAGATAAAATGGAATAGTGTAGGTCAGATGGTTTCACAGGTCGGCTCAACATCGAGGGCTGAAGGGCCTGTACTGCGCTGTAATGTTCTATGTTCTATAAATCCCGAGGGCCTGACCAGGTGTATCCTCGGATGCTATGGGAAGAAAGGAAGGATATTCCTGGAGCCCGAGCAGAGATTTCTACATTATCGTTAGCCACGGGTGAGGTACCGGAAGACTGGAGGATAGCTAATGTTGTGCCTTTATTTAATAAGGGCAGCAGTGATAAGCCAGGGAACTACAGGCCGGTGAGCCTTACATCAGTGATGGGAAAGTTATTGGAAGGGATTCAGACAGATAGGATTTATATGCATTTGGAAAGGCAACATCTGATTAGAGATATTCAGCATGGCTTTGTGCATGGGAATCATGTCTCAGGAATTTGATTGAGTTTTTTGAGGAGGTGACCAAGAGTATTGACGAGGGCAGGGCGATGGACGTTGTTTACATGGACTTTGACAAGATCCCGCATGGTCGGCTGGTCCAGAAGGTTCAAACACATGTGATCCAGGGTGAGCTCGCCAATTGGATACAAAATGGGTTTGGTAATAGGAGGCAGAGGGTGGAAGTGGAGGGTTGTTTTTCAGATTGGAGGCCGGTGACCTGTGGTGTGTCGCAGGGATCGGTTCTGGGCCCTCTCTTGTTTGTCATATATATTAATGACTTGGATATGAATGTAGGGGGCATGATTGGTAAGTTTGCAGATGATACAAAAATTGATGGAATAGTAGAAAGTGAAGAAGGTTGTCTCAGGTTACAACAGGATATGGATAAACTTGGAAAGTGGGCAAGGAATTGGCAAATGGAATTTAATGCAGACAAGTGCGAAGTGATGCATTTTGGGAAGTTAAACCAGGGCAGGACATATACAGTGAATGACAGGGCCTGGGGAGTGTTGTTGAGAAGAGAGACCCAACTCTGGACGAGGTATGGTCTATCAGGGGGAAACAGCAGCAGCCAGAGCAGTGGCACCACGGCTGGCACTGTTGCTCAGCAGGGAGGGACAAAGCACAGAAGAGCAATTGTTATAGGGGACTCTATAGTCAGGGGCACAGATAGGCCCTTCTGTGGATGTGAAAGAGACTCCAGGTATGTATGTTGCCTCCCTGGTGCCAGGGTCAAGGATGTCTCTGAACGGACATGGGGCATTCTGAAGGGGAGAAGGTGAACAGCCAGAGGTTGTGGTACACATCGGCACCAATGACATAGGCAGGAAGAGTGATGAGGTCCTGCAGAGGGAGTTTAGGGAGTTAGGTGGAAAGTTAAAAAACAGTACCTCGAGGGTTGTGATCTCTGGATTACTCCCTGTGCTACTTGCCAGTGAGGCTAGAAGCAGGAAGATAGTGCAGCTAAACACGTGGCTGAGCAGCTGGTGTAGAAGGGAGGGTTTCAGATATGATTAGATTAGATTAGAGATACAGCACTGAAACAGGCCCTTCGGCCCACCGAGTCTGTGCTGAACATCAACCACCCATTTATACTAATCCTACACTAATCCCATATTTCTACCAAACATCCCCACCTGTCCCTATATTTCCCTACCACCTACTTATACTAGTGACAATTTATAATGGCCAATTTACCTATCAACCTGCAAGTCTTTTTGGCTTGTGGGGGGAAACCGGAGCATCCGGAGAAAACCCACGCAGACACAGGGAGAACTTGCAAACTCCACACAGGCAGCACCCAGAATCGAACCCGGGTCCCTGGAGCTGTGAGGCTGCGGTGCTAACCACTGCGCCACTGTGCCGCCCAATATCTGGACCATTGGGCTCTCTTCAGGGATAGATGGGACCTGTACAAGAAGGACGGGTTGCATATAAACTGGAGGGGCACTAATATCCTGGCTGCAAGGTTTGCTGGCGTCACTCGGGAGGGTTTAAACTAGTGTGGCAGGGGGGTGGGAACCAGAGCAGTAGGACAGCTAGTGAAATAAATGAGGGGGACATAGTAAAGAAGGCCAGTAGGACTCAGAGGAAAAGCAAGCAGGGAGATGTTTCTGAGCACAGCGGGACTGGTGTTCTGAAGTGCATTTGTTTCAATGCGAGAAGTATAACAGGTAAGGCAGATGAACTTAGAGCTTGGATTAGTACTTGGAAATATGATGTTGTTGCTATTGAAGAGACTTGGTTGAGGGAAGGGCAGGATTGGCAGCTAAATGTTCCAGGCTTTGGAAGCTTCAGGCGGGATAGAGGGGGATGTAAAAGGGGTGACGGAGTTGCATTACTGGTTAAGGAGAATAACACAGCTGTACTGCGGGAGGACAAATCAGAGGGGTCATGCAGCGAGTCAATATGGGTGCAGCTCAGGAATAGGAAGGGTGCAGTTATGATGTTGGAGGTTTACTACAGGCCTCCCAACAGCCAGCGGGAGGTAGAGGAGCAGATATGTAGACAGATTTAGGAAAGATGTAAAGGTAACAGGGTTGCAGTGGTGGGTGATTTTAACTTCCCCAATATTGACTGGGACTCGCTTAATGCTAGGTGCTTGGATGGGGCAGAATTTGTGAGGAACATCCAGGAAGGCTTCTTGAAACAGTATGTATATAGTCCAACTAGGGCTGGGGCCATTCTGGACCTGTTATTGGGGAATGTGCTCGGCCAGGTGGTCGAAGATTCAGTGGGGGAGCATTCCCGGAACAGTGACCATAATTCCATAAGTTTTAAGGTACTTGTGGATAAGGATAAGAGAAGTCCTCAGGTGAAGGTGCTAAATTGGGGGAAGGCTAATTATAACAAAATTAGGCAGGATCTGAAGAATTTAGAATGGGGGCGGCTTTTTGAGGGTAAATCAACGTCTGACATGTGGGAGTCTTTCAAACGTCAGCTGATTAGAATCCAGGACCAGCATGTTCCTGTGAGGAAGAAAGACAAGTTTGGCAAGTTTCGGGAAGCTTGGATAACACGGGATATTGTGAGCCTCGTCAAAAAGAAAAAGGAAGCAGTTCTAAGAGCTGGATGGCTAGGAACAGACTTGAGGAATATAAAGACAGTAGGAAGGAACTTAAGCAAGGAGTCAGGAAGGCGAAAAGGGGTTATGAGAAGTCATTGGCAAACAGGTTTAAGGAAAATCCCAAGGCTTTTTATACATTTATAAAGAGCAAGAGGAAAGGGTTGGCCCATTCAAGGACAGAGATGGGAATCTATGCGTGGAGCCAGAGGAAATGGGCGAGGTGTTAAATGACTACTTTGCATCAGTATTCACCAAAGAGAAGGACTTGGTGGATGATGAGCCGAGGGAAGGGTATGCAGATAGACTCAGTCATCTCATTATCAAAAAGGAGGAGGTGTTGGGTGTCTTGCAAAGCGATAAGATAGATAAGTCTCCAGGGCCTGATGGGATCTACCCTAGAATGCTGAGGGAGGCAAGGGAAGAAATTGCTGGGGCCTTGACAGAAATCTTTGCATCCTCATTGGCTACAGGTGAGGTCCCAGAGGACTGGAGAAAAGCCAATGTTGTTCCTTTGTTTAAGAAGGGTGGCAAGGATAATCCAGGAAATTATAGGCCTGTGAGCCTTACGTCAGTGGTAGGGAAATTATTAGAGAGGATTCTTCGGGACAGGATTTACTCCCATTTGGAAACAAACAAACTTATTAGCGAGAGACAGCATGGTTTTGTGAAGGGGAGGTCGTGTCTGACTAATTTGATTCAGTTTTTTGAGGAAGTGACGAAGATGATTGATGAAGGAAGGGCATTGGATGTTATCTATATGGACGTTAGCAAAGCCTCTGACAAGGTCCCGCATGGCAGACAAAAGGTGAAGTCACAAGGGATCAGAGGTGAGCTGGCAAGATGGATACAGAAGTGGCTCGGTCACAGAAGAGAGAGGGTATCAGTGGATGGGTGCTTTTCTGAATGGAGGGATGTGACCAGTGGTGTTCCGCAGGGATCAGTGCTGGGACCTTTGCTGTTTGTAGTATATGCAAATAATTGGGAGGAAAATGTTGCTGGTCTGATTAGTAAGTTTGTGGACGATGCAAAGGTTGGTGGAGTTGCAGATAATAATGAGGATTGTCAGAAGATACAGCAGGATATAGATCGGTTGGAGACTTGGGTGGAGAAATGGCAGATGGAGTTTAATCCGGACAAATGTGAGGTAATGCATTTTGGAAGGTCTAATGCAGGTGGGAGGTATACAGTAAATGGCAGAACCCTTAGGAGTATTGACAGGCAGAGAGATCTGGGCGTACAGGTCCACGGGTGAGTGAAAGTGGCAACGCAGGTGGATAAGGTATTCAAGAAGGCATACAGCATGCTTGCCTTCATCGGACGAGGCACAGAGTATAAAAATTGGCATGTCATGTTGCAGCTGTACAGAACCTTAGTTAGGCCACACTTGGAATTTTGCGTGCAATTCTGGCGGCCACACTACCAGAAGGACGTGGAGGCTTTGGAGAGGGTACAGAGGAGGTTTACCAGGATGTTGCCTGGTCTGGAGGGCATTAGTTATGAGGAGAGGTTGGAAAAACTCGGATTGTTTTCACTGGAACGACGGAGGTGGAGGGGCGACATGATAGAGGTTTACAAAGTTATGAGCGGCATCGACAGAGTGGATAGTCAGAAGCTTTTTCCCAGGGTGGAAGAATCAGTTGCTAGGGGACATAGGTTTAAGGTGCGAGGGGCAAAGTTTAGAGGGAATCTGCGAGGCAGGTCTTTTACACTGAGGGTGGTGAGTGCCTGGAACTTGCTGCCAGGGGAGGTGTTGGAAGCAGATACGATAGCGACGTTTAAGAGACATCTTGACAAATGCATAAATAGAAAGGTAATAGAGGGATATGGGCCCCGGAAGTGCAGAAGGTGTTAGTTTAGGCAGGCATCAAGATCGGCGCAGGCTTGGAGGGCCGAGTGGTCTGTTCCTGTGCTGTCCTGTTCTTTGGTATTTGTTCTTGACTGTAGTTACAGTGGCCCTGGGTCTGCAACACGACCAAGAAATGGAGCAGAGGCTGCAGAGAGGGCAAACTCTGTAAAGTAAGAGGAGGAAGGGGCTCTGCCCAACTCTCCCTGGGTTTTCCAAAAGCAATTTTCCTATGCACACCTAACCCAGGAGCAGTGTGTGAGGTAACTGTGATTCAATTAGGAGGTGGTCACCGAGCTGTGTCACCTCCTGCAACACGACCTGGTATCATCGGACAATTTTGAAATTCTACTCTGTATTCCAAGATCCATGTAACTCATATATAGCAAAAAAAACAAACAATGGTCCGAAGCACTGACCCTTGGGGAACATCACTGTCTACCATCCTCCAGTCTGAAAAACAACCATTTAACACATTTCTCTTTTTTATGTCCTATGGACAATTTTTGATCCAATTAGATGCTATTCCATGATCTTCAATTTTGTTAGCCAAGCTTCTGTGTGTTTCTTCGTCAAATAATTTCATAAAATCCACGTAGACAACATCCACCACATTCCCTTCATCAACCTTCTCTGATTTTCTAAATAAATTCAATTACTTCATCAAGCATGATGTGCCTTTTAGAAATCCGTGCTGACAATCCTTAATTAACTCAATCTCTCCAAGTGTGTGTTATCCTTTTCCCCTGATTATTGCTTCTAAAACTTTCCTCACAACTGATGTTAAACTAACTGGCCAGTAGTTACTAGGCCTGTGTGTTGTCCATTGATAATTCTGGGAGGTGAGGGTGACCATCTATGTCATCAATATCTCCCTCAGCAGGTAGAAGCAGGATGAGAGATCCCGTGGCTTTGTCAGGATAGCGGGATTCCTGATGGTGTTGGTGGTTCTGTGGGGCCCCCATGTCAACCCATGGGTTGAGGTACAGGGACTGAAATAACTCTCACTCCTGCAATGTGCAGTTGGTGTGTGAGCATGGCCAGTACGTCATGTTGGTGAATGTCCACCATCCTGGCAGCAGCCACCATCCCTTCATTCTGAAGCAGTCAGCCGGTCCCAACACATCGGGGCTCCATGAAGAACCAGAATGTGGCCCCTTGGAGACAAATGAACCCCCTCTAGACACAGCCCATGCTTCTACACCCTCAATCAACCTCCCACCGTCAACTGTTAGTTACGCAATTAGCATGTGTATGATGTGAGCAATGGAGTCACCAGGAACATGGGGGAACAGACCATCGGTGTGATGAAGCAATGCTTCCGATGTCTGAACCGCTCGGGGAGAGCCCTCCAGTATTCACTGGAGCAGGTGCCTGAGTTCATGGTGTTCTGCTGCACCCTTCATATCATCACCATCATGAGGACACAGGCATTGGCACCAGGAATCCAGAGGCCACCTCAGGAGGAGGTGGGAGGGAAGATATTTCCTGGATGCCTTCGACCCGGACAGGCCGTCGGAGAGTCCCTGCTAAGATTCCATTTCCCATAGGACAACTTCCCTTTCCAGCCATGAATTCCCCACTCTCCACCATTACACCCATCTGAGACGCCCCATCACAGTGTCCCCTTGGTCAGCATCCTGTAATAAAAACATCAGAGAATTATTACAGCACATAAGGACCAATTCAGGCTTCCGTGTCTGCACAGGCTCTCCGAATGAGCAATTCACCGAATGCCGTTCCCTGCATTCTCCCTGCAACCCTGCACATTCTTCCTTCTCAGATAACAGTCTATTCAACTTCAATTGAACCTGCCTCCACCACACTCTCAGGCAGTGCATTCCAGACTCTAACCACACACTGTGTGAAAAAATATTTTCCTCAGGTCATCTTTGCTTCTTTTACCCATGACTTTAAATCTGTGCCCTTTCGTTCTCGATCCTTTCACGAGTGGGAACGGTTTCTCTCTCTCTACTCTGTCCAGACACCTCATGATTTTTGAAACCTCTAATAAAGCACTTCTTCGCCTTCTCCGAGGAAAACAGTCCTAACTTCTCCAGCCTATCTTCATAACTGAAAATCCTCATCCCGGGAATCATTCACGTGAATATTTTCTGTACTCTCTCCAATGCCCTAACGTCTTTCCTCAAGTGTGGCACCCAGAACTGGACGCAAAGCCACAGCTGAGCATGAAATAGTCTCTTAGATAAGTTCAACGTAACTTCCTTGCTCTTGTACTCTATGCCCCTATTAATAAAGCCCAGGATACTGTATGCTTTATTAAACACTTTCTCAACCTGTCCTGCCGCCTTCGATGACTTCTGCACATATACACACAGGTCCCTCTGCTCCTGCACACCCGATAGAATTGTACCCTTTATTGTATATTGTCTCCCCATGCTCTTCCTATCAACATGAATCACTTCACATTTCTCTGTATTGAACTTCATCTGCCACCTGCCTGCCCATTTCACCAACTTGTGTCTGTCCTTTTGAAGTTCCACACTATCCTCCTTACAGTTCACAATGCTTCCAACTTTCGTATCAGCTGCAAACTTTGAAATTGTGCCTGCATACCCAGGTTTAGGTCCTTAATATATATCAGGAAAAGCAAGGATGTCTGGGGAACTCTACAACAAACCTTCCTCCAGCCTGTAAAACATCCATTATTCATTAATGTTTGTTTCCTGTCACTTAGCTAATTTCGTATCCATGTTGCTACCGTCCCTTTTATGCTATGAGCTACAAGTTTGCTCACAGGTCTGTTGTGTGGCATTGTATCAAAAGGTTTTTGCATGCAGGGAATAGTTAAATGTCTGGAATGCACTGCTTGAGAATGGTGGAGGCAGGTTCATTTGAAACTGAATAGACCGTTATATGAAAGTCAATGTACACCACATCAACAGAATTGCTCTCATCAACTTTCTCTGATACCACCTCAAACATTTCCAGCAAATTAGTTAAACATGATGTTCTCTCAAGAAAGCCATGCTGGCTTGTTTAATTAACTCGCATTTGTCCATGTGACTAATGGCTTTGTCCAAGATTATTTCTTTCTAGAAGTTTTCCCACCACCGAAGTTAAACTGACAGGCCTGTAGTTGCTGGACTTTTCTTTACACCCTTTTTGAACAAGGGTGTAACGTTTACAATTCTCCAGTCCTCTTGAATCACCCTCAAGTCTAAGGAAGACGGAAGGGTTATGGCCAGTGCCTCTGCGATTTCCACCCTCACTTCCGTCAGTATCCTTGGATGCAGCTCATCTTTTCCTGGTGCTTTGTTCAATTTAAGTCCAGACAGCCTATCTAATAGTTCCTCTTTATCAATTTTAAACCCCACTAGTGTCTGACTTACCTCCTCTTTCAACATTGCCTGGGTTGCGTCTTGGAATCATAGACAGTTTATGATTAGAGATACAGCACTGAAACAGGCCCTTCGGCCCACCGAGTCTGTGCCGAACATCAACCACCCATTTATACTCATCCTACACTAATCCCATATTCCTACCAAACATCCCCACCTGACCCTATATTTCCCTACCACCTACCTATACTAGTGACAATTTATCATGGCCAATTTACCTATCAACCTGCAAGTCTTTTGGCTTGTGGGAGGAAACCGGAGCACCCGGAGAAAACCCACGCAGACACAGGGAGAACTTGCAAACTCCACACAGGCAGTACCCGGAATCGAACCCGGGTCCCTGGAGCTGTGAGGCTGCGTTGCTAACCACTGCGCCACTGTGCCGCTCTGTGGCACAGAGAGAAGCCACTTGGCCCATCGTGTCTATGCTGTCCAAAAAACGATCCATCCATTCTAATCCTATATTCCAGCATTTGATAGATTACAGCACTTGAGGTGCATATCCAGACACCTTTTGAATGAGTTGTTGGTTTCTGCCTCAACTACCCTTTCGGACAGTGAGTTCCAGACTCCCACCACCCGCTGGGTGAAAAATAAAATCCGCAGCTCCCTTTTAATCTTTCTACCGAACACTTTAAGTCCATGCCCACTCGTCACTGACCTCTTTGCTAAGGTGAATAGACCCTTCAGCTCCACTCTACCCAGACCCCTCTCAGTTTTGTACATTTCAATCAGATTTACCCTCAGCCTTCTCTATTTCAAGGAGAACAGTCCCAGCCTGTCCAATCTTTCCTCATAGCTGCATTTTTCCAGTCCTCGCCACATCCTCATAAATCTCCTCTGCACCCTCTCGGGTGCAATTACATCTTTTCTGTAATGAGCTGTCCAGAACTGCACACAGTTCTCAAGTTGTGTGCTAGCCAATGAGTTATACAATTCTAGCATAACCTCCCTGGCCGTATATTCTATACCTCGGCTAATAAAGGAAAGAATTCCATATCTTCTTCCTTGGTAAAGACAGGTGGAAATTATTCATTTATTACCTCAGCTATATCCTCTGCCTCCATGTGCAAATCCCCTTTATGATCCTGAGTCGGCCCCATTGTTCCTTTTACTACCTTTTTAGTATTTAGATGCCTATAGAAAACTTTGGGATTTCCTTCAATGCTCGCCTAATTTCATGCTCTCTCTTTGCTTCTCTTATTTGCTTTTTCACTTCCCCTCTGGACCTTCTGTATTCAGCCTGCTTCTCAATAGTATTTTCTACCTGATGTCTGTTATATCAGACATAAACTTGTCAACCTTTCGTGCGGCCTTCAAAGATCTGTCTGAATACACACCAAGTCTCTCTGTTACTGTCTCCTCATTTAAACAATACCCATTTGTTTCTGTTGCCTTCCCTTACACTTCTTACACAAGTGTCTCGCTTCATACTTCACTGTGTTAAATTACATCTGCCATGTTCCTGCCCATTTCACCAGTCAGTCTCTGTCCTCCTGAAGTCTGCTACTATCCTTCTCACTGCTTATTATCATTTCTGACTTTCCTGCCATCCGAAAACTTTGACATTATCCCCACTGTACACAAGCCCATTGCATTAACATATAACAATAGTGATCCCAACAGTGACCCTGGGGAACTCCATTGACTACTTCCCTCCAGACTGAAGAATAACCATTCTCCACTACTCCCTACTTTCTGTCACTGCGCTAATTTCCCATTTATGAAACGCCTTTCATGACCACTGCATGTCCCAAAGTGATTTACAACCAATGAATACTTCTGAAAGCGAAGTCACTCTTGCAATGTAGGAAACAGGCAGAATATTTCTGCACAGCAAGCTCCCACAAGCAGCAGTGTGATGATGATCAGATCTGTTTTTGCAATGCTTATTGAAGGATAGATATTGACAAGGACACCGGGAATAATTCCCCTGCTCTGCTTCTACATAGTGCAATGGGATCTTTAACATCCACCTGAGAGGGCAGACTGCAACTTGGTTTCAAATTTCATTCGATAGACTGCACCTCTGGCTGTGCAGCACTCTCTCAGTGCTGCACTGCAATGTCAGCATTGATTCTTGTGAACATGTCCTGCAGTGACACTTGATCCTGGAAGCTTGTGACTGAAAGGGGACAGAGCTACAAACTTAGCCACGGCTGACATTAACCCTTTAATCCCATGTGTTTCTAATTCGGTAACACGGTTGTTACATGGTACTTTCTCAAACGACTGTGGAAAGGATAGGGATATTGTGAAAGTACAGGCAGGAGAAATATGTCTGTGCTGCCCCTCTCAAAGAGAAATCCAGTCAGTCCCACTCCCAGGCTTTTTCACTGTATCCTTGCATTTTTTCTCCTTCGGATATTTATCCAATTCCCTTTTGGGATCTACTATTGAATCTGTATCCATCAGCCTATCAGACGGTGCATCCCAAATCCAAACCACTCAGAAACAAAAATCCTCATGTCTGCTTCTTTTACCAATCGCCTTAAATCTGTGTCTCTTGGACATTGGAAATAGTTTCTCTTTATTTAATTTATCTAAATCCTTCCGAATGTTAAACACCTCAATTAAATCTCCTCTGAAAGTTCTCTGCTCGAAGCAGAACAACCCCAGCTACATAACTGTAATCCCTCATGCCTGGACAAATTCTAGTAAAACAGTTCTGTGCCCTCTCCGAAGGCTTCATGTCCTTCCTAAAGTGTGGTTCCCAGTATTCGACACAAGACTCCAGGTGCAGCTGAACTAGTATTTTATATATGTTTCACATAATGTCCTTGCTTTTGTTCTTTTTGCCTCTATTTATAAACCCTAGGATCCCAGACATTTATTAACTGTCCAGTTAACCTTTCCTGCCACCTTCACAGATTTGTGTATAAACACCCCATGTGTCTCTGTTATTTCACCACCTTTATAGTAACACCATTTAACTTGTATTGTCTCTCCTCATTCATCCTTTCAACATGTATTACCTCACACATCTGCAATGCTAATTAAATATTGAGAAGATTGAAGCCATTGTTTTCTGTCTCTGCTCCAAACATTTCCTAGTTACACACTCCATCCCTCTCCATTGTAAATGTTTGAGACGAAGCCAAACTGTTCACAAACTTGTTTACATAGCTAACCTTGAGATCCCTTGAGATGAGCTTCCTCCCAAATTTTCACACCATCAGTAAAACGGCCTATTTCCACCCTTGGTGAAGTTGCATTGCTGGTTAAAGAGGAAATTAACGCAATAGTGAGGCAGGATATTAGCTCTGACGATGCCGAATATGTATGGGTCGAGCTGAGAAACACTAAGGGGTAGAAAACGTTAGTGGGGGTTGTATATAGACCCCCAGACTGTAGTGCTGAATTTGGGAATGGCATTGAACAGGAAATTAGAGATGCATGCGATAAAGGAACATCTGTAATTATGGGTTTCTTGAATCTGCATATAGATTGGGCAAATTAAATTGGTGACAATACATTGTGGAGGAATTCCTGGAGAATATACGGGATGGCTTTCAGGGCCAATTCATTGAGGAACCAACTGAAGAACAGGCCATCCTAGACTGGTTATTGTGTAATGAGAGAGGAATAATTGACAATCTAGTTGTACGAGATCCCTTGGGGATGAGCGACCATAATATGATAGAATTCTTCATCACGATGGAGAGTGACCTAGTTGATTCTGAGACTAAGGTCGTGAATCTTAATAAAGTAAGCTACGAAGGTATGAGGCATAAGTTGTCGATGATACATTGGGAAACGTTACTTCAAGAGATGACCCTGGATAGGCAATGGCAAACATTCAAAGAGTGCATGGATGAACTGCAACAATTGTTTACTCCTGTCTGGCGCAAAAGTAAAACGGAAAAGGTAGCCAAATCATGGCTTACAAGGAAAGTTCGAGATAGCATTAGATCCAAGGATGAGGCATATAAATTCGCCAGGAAAAAACAACAGACCTGAGGATTGGGAGCAGTTTAAAATTCAGCAAAGGAGCACCAAGGGATTGATTAAGAAGGGGAAAATGGAGTACGAGAGTAAGCTTGCGGGGAACATAAAAACTGACTGCAAACGAATCTATAGGTATGTGAAGCGGAAAGGATTGGCGAAGACAAATACAGGTCCGTTACAGTCAGAAACAGGGAAATTTATTATGGGAAACAAAGAAACGGCTGACCAACTAAATGCATCCTTTAGTTCTGTCTTCACAAAGGAGGACTCAAATATCATACCAGAAATGTTGGTGAATACAGGGTTTAGTGAGAGAGAGGAACTGAAAGAAATCAGTATTAGTAGAGAAATGGTGTTGGGGAAGTTGATGGCATTGAAGGCCGATAAATCCCCAGGGCCTGGTAATCTACATCCCAGAGTACTTAAGGAAGTGGCCCTAGAATTAGTGGATGGATTGGTGGTCATCTTCCAAGATTCTATGGACTCTGGAACAGTTCCTGCAGATTGGAAGGTAGCTAATGTTATCCCACTATTAAAAAAGGGAGGTAGAGAGAAAGCAGGAAATTGTAGACCAGTCAGCCTGACATCGGTCGTGGGGAAAATCCTGGAGTCCATTATCAAATATTTTGCAGCAGAGCACTTGGAGAATAGTGGTAGAATCGGACAGAGTCAGCATGGATTTATGAAAGGGAAATCATGCTTGATAAATCTACTAGCATTCTTCCAGGATGTAACTAGTAGAGGTGATGAGAGGGAGCCAGTGGGTGTGGTTTATTTGCACTTTCAGAAGGCTGTCGACAAAGTTCCACGTAAGGGTTTGGCATGTAAAATTAAAGTGCACGAGACTGGGGGTAGTATATTGCGATGGATAGAAAATTGGTTGGCAGACAGGAAACAAAGCATTGGAACATATGGATCTTTTTGTGAATGGCAGGCAATGACTAGTGGGGTACCGCTGGGATCGGTGCAAGGACCCCAGCTATTCACAATATATATGTTAATGATTTAGATGAGGAAACTAAATGTAATATCTCCAAATTTGTAGATGATACAAGATTGAGTGTGAGGGTAAGTTGTGAGGAGGATGCAGAGAGGCTTCAGGGTGATTTGGACAAGTTGAGTGAGTGGGCAAATGCATGGCAAATGCAGTATAATGTGGATAAATGTGAAGTTATCCACTTTACTAGCAAAAACAGGAAGGCAGATTATTATCTGAACGGCTATAAACTGAGAGAGGGGAATATGCAGCGAGACCTGGGTGTTCTCGTACACCAGTCACTGAAGGTAAGCATGCAGGTGCAACAGGCGGTAGAAAAAGGCGAATGTTATGTTGACCTTTATAGAGACAGGATTCGAGTACAGGAGCAGGGATGTTTTACTGCAATATACAGGGCCTTGGTGAGGCCGCACTTGGAATGTTGTGTGCAGTTTTGGTCTCCTTATCTGAGGAAGGATGTTCTTGCAAGAGGGAGTGCAGTAGAGTTTTACCAGTCTGATTCCTGGGCTGGTAGGACTGCCGTATGAGGAGAGATTGAGTCGGTTAGGACTATATTCACTGGAATTCTGAAGAGTGAGGAGGGATCTCATCGAAACCTATAAAATTCTAACATGACTTGACAGGGTAGATGCAGGAAGGATGTTCCCGATGGTGGGGGACTCCTGAACCACAGGATATGGGGTAAAACTTTCAGGACTGAGATGAGGAGACGTTTCTTCACCCAGAGAGTGGTGAGCCTGTGGAAACCTGCCATCACGCCAATATCGAAGGGGGATTGGAGGATTCTGGCCAGCGCCTCTGCTATTTCCCCCATTCCTTCCCTCAGCAACCCTCATACATCCCATCCAGACTGGATAAATGTTCAACTTTATTGTGGTACTAAAGTGTTGGATTGAAAAGGGTTAACTGAATCTGTTTGTTCCGTGACTGTAATTAATGTCAGTCTCCATGGGCCCTAATTGTGTCACTAGAGGGTTTCCATCTCCTATTAATAAGGGGGTTCTTTCAATGTGTTATTCCATATGTCAGTGGGAACATCAGCCCCGGCACTTACAGAGATCAGCTGCTCCAGAGAGATAGAGAGAGGATAGGTTAGAATCTGAGAACAAAAGACTGGAATGTTACAACAATGGGTCAGAATCTGAGAACAATAGATTGGAATGTTACAACAATGGACAGGAGTTTATCCTCGGTTATTTACTCTCTTTCTACATATTATGATCGGATGTCATTAAACTCTCGTATCTATCTCGCACTGAAGATTATTCAATACATTTACCATCCCATCCTGGCTATTATTGGTGTCCCTGGTAAGTCTCTCTATCTAGCTATTAATTCTTTAAACCATGTTTAACTACATTACTGCTCCTGTAATTTATTCTGCCCTTCTTGCTGCCGTTGTATGCCTGGTGAATATCTCCAGATATTAGCTCTATAAACCATTGTCAGCTGTATTACAGTTCTTGTCATATACTCTCTCATCTTTGCTGCTGTTGCTGTCTCTATTTCAGACTAGTAGATCTGTAAACCCTGTTTCACTGAAATACTATTCTGTAATGTAAATTTTGGGAAGACTGAAGCCAGTGTCATTGGTCTCCATCACAAACTCCATCCCCTATCTGGGAAGCACATACTCCACCCTGCCCAATATCTGATGCTCAACCAGACAGTTTACAACTTCTGTGTTATATTTCAACCTGAGCTAAGTTCATCTTCATATTCTTTTCATCACCAAACCTGCCTAATATCACCTCTGTGATATTACTCCTCTCCACCTCTGCCTCAGCCCATCTCCTGCGTAAACTCTCATCTGCATCACTGTTAAATACACAGCTGACTATTCTAATTCCATCTTGGTCACCCTTCCCAGTTATAAACCTCCATAAACCACAGCCCATCCAGAACTCTATTGCCTGTATCCTAACTCACACCAAATCCCGATCACCCATCACCCCTGTGCTCACTAATCTACATTGGCTCCGGGTCTGGCAGCACCTTATTTTTAATATTCTCATTCTTGTGTTTGAATCTCTCCATGGCCTCACCCCTCCATTTATTCACTTTCCCCAGTCCATTTCACATATTGCTGCAAATCTTTCGACTTCAATCTTTCTTTCAGTTCTCCTTGTAAAGTGAATTTATTTCCCTCTGCATCTGTCCCGAGCCACGATTTTAGACTCTGCAGCAAGACTGCTGCTGACGGTACAGAATTGGGATCCATAAAGAGATGTGAATCGCACAGCCGGCCACTTCCGGTGCGGTCTGCACAATATCCCATGCTGAGCGGGGCTCCAGCCCAGTCGTATCATCTATGTACTGTCAGCGTGGTCTTCACAGCCGGCCACTTCTACTGTGGCCTGCACAATATCACATGCTGGGCAGGGCTCTCGCTCAATTGTACCTTGTATGTGTTGTTCCTTTGAGGGTGGATTTGAAAGTGATGTCAATGTACCATACCAGCAGCTTTGATGTACTTCTTTGAAAGTTGGTCTGTGCATGTCCACTGACCACCTGTGTTAGTCAATGTCAGCTGAACATACATTTAGCATCACAATGAATCCCCTCTAATGATATTTAAAAGGGCCAGGCATCCAGCTTACAGGTGACGGGCTTTTGACTTACTTCTGCTATTGTAAAGTTAGTGGAGGTGCTGTGGATGGTTTTCTGGAGGTTGTGTTGTGAGCTGCTGCAGACATTCAGGGAGGACAGAAGATTTGGTGACCCAAATCTGGACAAGGAATGGGGACTATATTTACAGTGTCTTTGGGTCTATGACATGACCAACACATGGAGCAGAGGCTGCAGAGAGGGGAAGCTCTGTAAAGAGGGAGGAGGAGGGGGCTTTGCCCTACCCACCCCGGGTTTTCCAAGGGCACTTTTCCTACCTACACCTAACCCAGGAGCTGTGAGTGAGGTGGCTCTGATTTAATTCGGATGTGGTCACATAGCAGTGTCACCTCCTGTAACACGACTTGCAGCCTCACAGCAGGGTGAGGAAGGAGCTGTCAGTGGCCGTTAAAGTCACAGTTTCATTGAACTTCTGTGTATCTAGATCTTTCCAGACAGGAGCAGGAGACATATCCAACATGGAGTCACAGAGAGTGAATTGGTCATTTGCGGCACTGAAGGTGGTCATTCGGCCCCTCCATGTCAGCTCTCCCTGGAACAATCCAGTCAGTCCCAATCCTCCGCTCAGTCCCCGTATCCCTGCAAGTTCATTTCCTTCTGGTGTCCATCCAGTTTCCTTTTGAAATCATTAATTGCCTCAGCGTCCAGCACCCTCATGGGCAGTGAGTTCCAGCTTATTACCATCCACTGTCTAAAAATGTTCCTCCTCATATTCCCCCTGCATCTCTTACCCAAAACCTTCCATCTGTGTCCCCCAGTCCGTGTTTCATCAGTTAATGGGAACAGTTTTTCCTTGTCTGTCTTATCTAAACTTATCATAATCTTGTACACCTCTACCAAAGCTCTCTAAATCTCCTTTACTCCAGGGAGAACAACTCCATCTTCTCCAAACTAACCTTGTCGCTAAACCCCCATCCCTGAAACCATTTTGGTAAATCTCCGCTGCATCCTCTCAAGGACCTTCACATCCTTCCTAAAGTGTGGTGACCAGAACTGGACACAGTTCTCTAGTTGAGGCCCAACCACAGCTTTATAACGTTTCAGCATAACTTCCCTGCCTTTGTATCTTTGTCTGTAATTATGAAGCCCAAGATCTGATATGATTTGCTAAACACTCTCCTAATATGTCCTGCCACCTTCAAAGATCAATGCATATGGAGGCCCAGGTCCCTCTGTTCCTGCACAATCTTTAGTAATGTGTCATTAAGTCTACATTGCCTTCCTAATCCTTCTGACGAAATGCATGACCGCACACTGCTCTGTAATAAATTCTACCTGCCACTTCTCTGTCCATTCTGCCAGCCTATCTAAGTTCTGTTGCGGATGGTTTGTATCACCCTCCCTGTTTATCACACCTACAAGATTGGTATCATCGGAAAATTTTGAAATTCTGCTTTGCATTCCAAGGTGCATGTCATTTATATATAGCAAGGAAAAAAAGTCAGCGCTCCTAGCACTGACCCTTGGGGAACATCACTGTCTACCATCCTCCTGTCTGAAAAACAGCCATTTAACACAAGTCTCTTTTTGCTGTCCTTTGGACAATTTTTGATCCAATTGGATGCTATTCCATGAGCTTCAATTTTGTTAACCAAGCATTTGTGTGGTTCTTCATCAAATACTTTAATAAAATCCAGGGAGACAACATCCACCACATTCCCTTCATCAACCTTCTCTGATCATCGAAATCAATTCAATTAGTTCATCAAGCATAATCTGTCTTTTAGAAATCCGTGCTGACAATCCGTAATTAACTCACACCTCTCCAAGTGTGTGTTGTCCTTTTTCCCTGATTATTGTTTCTATAACCTTACTCGCCACTGATGTTAAACTAACTGACCAGTAGTTATTCGTCTTGTGTGTTGTCCATTGATAATTCTGGGAGGTGACGGTGACCATCGATGTCATCATTTTCTCCCTCAGCAGGGGGAAGCAGGATGAGAGATCCCGTGGCTTTGTCAGGATAGAGGGATTCCTGATGGTGTGGGTGTCTCTGCGGGGCCCCCGTTGTCAGGACCTGGAAAAACTCTCACTCCATGAATGCACAGTTGGTGTGTGAGAATGCCCAGTACATCATGTTGGTGAATGTCCACTATCCTGGCAGCAGCCACCATACATTCATTCTGATGCAGTCAGCCGGTTCCAACACTTTGGCCGCCCATGCAGAACCAGAATGTGGCTCCTCAGAGATGAAAGATTCCATTCTCTAGACACAGCTCATGTTTCTGCATCCCCAAACCACCTCCCACCGCCAACTAACCACACACAATTAACATGTGTATAACGTGGGTAATGGAGTCACCAGGAACATGGTGGAACAGATCATTGGTGTGATGAAGCAATGCTTCCGATGTCTGAACCGCTCGGGGGAGCCCTCCAGTACACAGTGGAGCAGGTGTCCAAGTTCATGGTGTTCTGCTGCATCCTTCATATCATCACCATCATGAGGACACAGGCATTGGCACCAGGAATCCAGAGGACACCTCAGGAGGAGGAGGAGGAGGAGACAGGGAGGATATTTCCTGGATGCCATCGACCAGGACAGGCTGTCGGAGAGTCCCTGCTAAGATTCTGGTTCCATAGGACTACTTCCCTTTCCCACCATGGATCCCCCATTCTCCCCCATTACACCCATCTGAGACGCCCCATCACAGTGTCCCCTTGGTCACCATCCTGCAATGAAAAACACCAACAAAAACCTTTTCATTAACATCTTTATCCAACAACACATCCAATTATACAAACAAAACTGAACTATTCATCCTTGTGTATTCCCTTAGTGCCTGTCTTGTGGCTTCCCTCGACTTGTCTAGTGCTCCTACACAGTGTTTCCCCAGTGACTGCAGCATGGCTGGTGGAAGGCTGCTGACTTTCACTGGGGAGACTGCAGATGGCCTTGCAGGACGTCCTTGAGCAGCACAGGGCTTTGCGGGTTCGTAGTCGGATTGCACCACCTCGACATGGGCAGCAGCAGCCTGGGCTGGCTGATGGGGAACAGCAAGGAAACTGGTGGAGTGGCAGTGAATGGAGGACAAATACTGTCATCCTGAGAGAGGACAGCAAGTTCATGCTCCACAGAGACACTGTCACTGCCAAGGGGCGACACCTCAGCAATCCTGGTAATCTACTGGATCACAGATTGCTGGACTGCTGTGAGAGCCTGCAAACCCCTTTGAACACTGAGATCTACAGCCATGATAACAGCTGTCTGATCCTGCCTGGCAGCAAACATGGATCTCATTTCCTCAATCTGAGCTTCCACTGCAGCACTGAGACTTTGGGTGTCTGCCGTCTGTGCTGCAGTGGAAGCTGAGACAATGGTATCAGACACTGCATCACGGCTGGGTCCACTAGTGCTGTCATGGAGTTAGTGACCACTTCCACAGGGGAAAGAATGGGCTTCAAGCTCTGTGAAATGCCCTGTGCCATGTTGGAGCTGGACTCCTCCGTGTTCCTTGACAGTGATAACAGACTGTCTGACAGGCCTGTCAATGGACCACGTATCTCAGTGTACATGTCCATCAGCATTCTCCTGTATGCTGTTCCAGCAATGTTCACATCTGAGTCCTGTGTATTATAACACGTTTGTGACCTCGCCCTCTGGTGATCTGACACATGAACTATCCTTTCCCCCTGGACTGGCTGCAGCTCACTCGTGCTCGGTGTCTCAACCCGTGCAGATTGTGTCTCTATACCAAACTCTAAGGTTGACACAATGCAAGTATTTGATCTGGTGACTGTGAGTATCAGACCAAGTGATGGGGCTTCACCATCAGTGCTGTGCTGCTGCTCTCCCTCTGTCTCCTGGATCTGCTGTGACTGGGAAACTGGCAGTTTCGGGTTATTATCAGAAAGTATAAAATCAGAAAGGGAGGGTTCGGTCAGGGATTGGGGGTGGGATGGAAAGCAGGAGGTCCATGGTCCCGCCATCTGCAGCTTGGACATCATCCCAGACAGCAGGATGAGAGGGAGGTGGGAGTTAAGAAGGGACATAAGGCAGGAACATAGTATCATCCTGAATGCTTTCGGTGATGCAGGATGCTACGGGCTCTGTCACAGCCGGTCCCATGATGTGGAGAACCATCTCCTCCCTCAGGCTCAGGGGATTAAGGTATGCCTGGCCCCCGCCGGGTCACTGCT
Organism: Heterodontus francisci; assembly: GCF_036365525.1. Lineage (NCBI taxonomy): Eukaryota > Metazoa > Chordata > Chondrichthyes > Heterodontiformes > Heterodontidae > Heterodontus > Heterodontus francisci. Next base: position 1,210,679 of record NW_027140937.1, read on the forward strand.
GCTCCCTGTGATTATGGGCCACCTTGTCCTGTAAGAGAGAGGGCAGAATGTCAGTGACTGTGTTGCACTGTTTGGGTGCTGTGCCTACCATAGCTGAATAGCTGGAGATATGTGGAGGCAGTGAGAGATGGGTGTGAGGCTGGTATCAGTGGAAGGTGTGTGAGGGTAAGGTGGAGTATGTGCATGTTAGGTGTGAGTCCTGAGTGTTAGGTACCGCTGATGGGTGAGTGATAGGGGTGTGTTATATTGAGCAGTGTGAGAGGTTGGTGGTGTTGAGGGTAGGAGATGCCATGTGGTGATGAAGTCACTGACATTTACCACCCGTGTGAGCTCAATAAACTTCTTCTGGCTCTGCTGCCAGGTCGTCGGGGCCAGACTTCTTGCATTCACCTCCGTGGCCACTTGCTCCCATTCTCTTCGGAGGGTGTATCTTGAGGGTCTCCACACCACCCTACAGAAACATGGGCTCTCTTCTCCTGTTACTCTCCATGACTAAGGCCTTCAGCACCGCATTCGTGAGCCGCAGAGCCCTCTCTCTGTCCTAGTGTTCCATTTACCTTGTCTCCAATTGCAGCATTCACAGTCAGCAGCAGCAGCCTTCTGTGATTCAGTGCAGCTTCCCTTCAAGAGGGACAGACTGTCTTTAAGAGCTGAATGCTGGCTGAAAGACGAGCCAGCCTCACACACAGTTAGGCTCCTGTTAAATGTGCAGGCAAAGAGTAGCGCGGGTCACCATGGGCGACACGAATTTTTCATGGAAATGAGGACATAGCAGGAGCTTTATGTGTCACCTGCCACAACAGGAGCAGGCACGTGCGGATCATGATCCCTCTGCCGACAAAGCGATGCTAACCCGATTTTCTCGTTCTTGCTATTTCCCTTTCCGTCATTCACACTTTTCCCCTCTCTCTCTCTCTCTCTTCACTCTCTGTTTATTGCTCATACAATCAGAAGGAGGTCTGTCGGCCCATTGTGTCAGTACTGTTTCTTTGAAAGAACTATCTAATTAGTATTAATAGAGGCCTAGATTGAATTGTCTCTTTCCTGATGTGTAAGTGGGACTCAGTACCACTCCAGCTGGTATTAATAGTGGCCTGGAATGAACTGTCTCTTTCCTGGTGCTTGAGTGGAACTCAGTTCCACTTCAGCTGCTATTAATAGAGGTCTGGTTTGAATTGGCTCTTTCCTGGTGTGTGAGTGAGACTCAGTACCACTCCAGCTGGTATTAATCGGCACAGTGGCGCAGGGGCAGGACAGTGGTGCAGTGGTTAGCACTGCAGCCTCACAGCTCCAGCCACCCGGGTTACTGCCTGCGCGGAGTTTGCAAATTCTCCCTGTGTCTGCGTGGGTTGATTCAGGGTGCTCCGATTTCCACCCACATGCCAAAGACTTGGAAGGTTGATAGGTTAATTGACCATTATAAATTGCCACTAGTAAAGGTAGGTGGTAGGGAAATATAGGGATAGGTGGGGATGTGGTAGTGATATGGAATTAGTGTAGGGTTAGTATAAATGGGTGGTTGATGGTTGGCACAGACACGGTGGGCCAAAGGGCCTGTTTCAGTGCTGTATCTCTAAACTAAACTAAAACTATCTAATTAGTTCCTCTCCCCTCCTCTTTCCCCAGACTCCTGCGTTTTTTCTCCTTTTCAAGTATTTGTTAAATTTCCTTTTGAAATATATTATTGAATATTCTTCCACCATCTTTTCAGGCAGTGAATGCCAGATCCCAACAACTCGCTGTGTAAGAAAATTCTTTTCATTTCACCTCTGGTTCTTTTTCAATCTGTGTCTTCTTAATACTGAACTTTCTGACACTGGAAAGCGTTTCACATTAATTATCCCATCAAAACCCTTCATGATTTTGAATTCTATATTAAATCTCCTCTTACCCTTCATTGCAACCCCAGCTTTTCCAATCTCTCCACGTAACTGGTACCCAGATCCCTGGTACCATTCCAGAAAATCACCTCAGTATCTTCACTAAGTCCTTGACATCATTACCAAAGTGTGGTGATCAGAATTGGACACAATTCTCCAGCTGGGACCTAACCAATGATGTATAAAGATCAGCATTTCCTCCTGAGTTTTTTTTACTCTGTGCCTCTCTCTCACACACCAAGGACACTACATGTTACCTTCAAAGATCTGTGTGTGCACAGCCCAGGTCTCTCCAATCCTGCACCCACTTTATAATTGTACCATTAAGTTTATATTGCTTCTCCACATACTTCCTACCCAAATGTCTCACTTCACACTTCACTGTGTTAAATTACATCTGCCATGTTCCTGCCCATTTTACCAGTCAGTCCCTGTCTTCCTGAAGTCTGTTTCTGTCCTTCTCACTGTTTATTAACATTTCTGAGTTTCCTGCCCTCTGAAAACTTTGACATTATCCCCTGTGTACACAAGCCCATTGCATTAACATACAGCAACAGTAATCCCAACAGTGAACCTGGGGAACCCCACTGTGTACTTCCCTCCAGACTGAACAACAACCATTCTCCACTACTCTCTGCTTTCTGTCACTTAGCTAATTTCCTGCAGGCTGCCATTGTAAATTTAAAAAAAAACTTCGATTTATGTAACGCCTTCATGACCACTGCATGTCCCAAAGCGATTTACAATCAATGAGTACTTATTAAACCCTAGTCACTATTGTAATGTAGGAAAGATGGCAGAAGATTTCCGCACAGCAAGCTCCCACAAGCAGCAATGTGATAATGATCAGATCTTTAACATCCACCTGAGAGGGCAAATGTTTGTTTAATGTTTCATTCGATAGATGGCACATCTGACAGTGCAACACTCCCTCAGTCATGTCACTGCAGTGTCAGCCTTGAATCTTGTGATTAAGTCCTGTTACTTATTTCTTGCGATCAAATGACCCTTGATCCTAGAAGCTTGTGACTGAAAGGGGAGAGAGCTACAAACTGAGCCACTGCTGTCATTGGTCCTTTAATCCCATGTGTTTCTAACTGGTAACATGGCTGTGATGTGGTACTTTATCAAACGCCTGTTTAAAGGATAGGAATATTAGGAAAGTAGAGGCAAGAACAATCATGGAAACATAGAATAGCATTGCACTGAAGAAGGCCATTTGGTCCAACATTTCAGTGCTGGCCCTTTTGAAGATCTACCAGTTAGTCCCACACCCTGGCTCTTTTTTATATTCATTCATGGGATTTGGGCGGCACTGGCTTGGCCAGCATTTATTGCACGTGTTGCCCTTGAGAAGGTGATGGTGAGCTGCCTTCTTCAACCGCTGCAGTCCATTTGGAGTAGGTAGACCCACAGTGCTGTTCGGAAGGGATTTTGACCCAGCGACAGTGCAGGAACGGCGATATAGTTCCAAGTCAGGACGGTGTGTCACTTGAAAGGGAACTTGAAGGTGTTGATTTTCTTATGTATTTTCTGCCCTTGTCCTTCTAGTTGGTAGAGGTCGTGGGTTTGGAAGGTGCTGTCAAAGGGGCCTTGGTGCATTGCTACAGTGCATCTAGTAGATGGTACATGCTGCTGCCACTGTGTGGCTGTGTTGGAGGGAGTGAATGTTTGTAGATGGGGTGGCAATCAAGCGGGCTGCTTTTTCCTGAATGGTGTCGAGCTTCTTGAGTGTTGTTGGAGCTGCACCCATCCAGGCAAGTGGAGAGTACTCCTGACATTACACTCCTGACTTGTGCCTTGTAGATGGTGGACAGGCTTTGGGGAGTCAGGAGGTGAGTTACTCGCCTCAGGATTCCTCGCCTCTGACCTGCTCTTGTAGCCACGGTATTTATATGGCTACTCCAGTTCAGTTTCTGTTCAATGGGAGCCCCCAGAATGTTGATAGTGGGGGATACAGCGATGGTATGCCATTGAATATCAAGGGGAGATGGTTAGATTCTCTCTTGTTGGAGATGGTCATTATCTGGCACTTGTGTGGCACGAATGTTACTTGCCACTTATCAGCCCAAGCCTGGATATTGTCCAGGTCTTGCTGCATTTCTGCACGGACTGCTTCAGTATCTGAGGAGTCACGAATGGTGCTGAACATTGTGCAATCATCAGCGAACATCCCCACTTCTGACCTTATTATTGAAGGAAGATCATTGATGAAGCAGCTGAAGATGGTTGGGCCTAGGACACTACCCTGAGGAACTCCTGCAGTGATGTCCTGGAGCTCAGATGATTGACCTCCAACAACCACAACCATCTTCCTTTGCACTAGGTATGACACCAGCCAGCGGAGGGTTTGAGATAATGAGGTAATGAGATCAGGAGCTGAGTGGCTGTAGCAGAACCGAAACTGAGCGTCACTGAGCAGGTTATTGCCAAGCAAGTGCTGTTTGGTAGCTCTGCTGATGACACCTTACATCACTTTACTGATGATTGAGAGGAGGCTGATGGGGCAGTAATTGGCCGGGTTGGACTTGTCCTGCTTTTTGTCTACAGGACATACCTGGGAAACTTTCCACATTGCCGGGTTGATGCCAGTGTTGTAGCTGTACTGGAACTGCTTGGCTAGGGGTGCAGCAAGTTCTGGAGCACAGGTCTTCAGTACTATTTCCGGAATATTGTCAGGGCTCATAGCCATTGCAGTATCCAGTGCCTTCTGTCATATCTTGATATCACGCGGAGTGAATCAAACCCTGAGAAACAGTACTGTATACTCCCCTCCACCTCCAGTCTGAACAATGACTTTTCACCACTTCTCTCTGCTTTCTGTCCCTGAGTCACTGTCATATCCACACCATCACTGTCACATTAATCCATGTGTTCCATTTTTCATAACAAGTCTATGAAATGTTATTTGTTTACAGGCCTTTTGAAAGTCTATATACATAAATGGATATACACGAGTAGGGGCGGAACATGTTGGTATTGTTCTTCATGAATACTTTGGATCTGTCTTAACAAAAGGGGGGGACGATGCAGATATTGTGGTTAAGGAGGAGGAGTGTGAATTATTGGATGTGATATACATAGGGAGAGAGGAAGTATTAATGAGATTAGCATCCTTGAAAGTTGATAAATCACCAGGGCCAGGTGAAATGTATTCCAGGCTGTCAAAAGAGGTGAGAGAGGAAATGGCAGAGGGTCTGACCATCATTTTCCAGTCCGCACTGGATACAGGTGGAGTGCCAGAGGATTAGTGAACTGTTAAAATTGTACCTCTTTAAAAAGGGAGCAAGGGATGGACCGAATAATTGCAGGCCAGTCAGTCTAACCTCAGTAGTGGGCACATTATTGGAATCTATTCTGAAAGACAGGATAAAGTGTCACTTAGAAAGGCACAGGTTAATCACGGATATTGAGCATGGATTTGATAAGGGAAGATATTGTTTGACCAAGTTGACTGAATTTTTCGAAGAAGTAGCAAGGATGATAGATGAGGGTAGTGCAGTTGATATGGTCTACATGGATTTTGACAAGGCTTTTGTCAAGGTCCCATGTGGCGTACTAGTTAAAAAGATAAAATCCCATGGAACCCAGGGAAATTCAACAAGCTGGATACAAAATTGTCTCAGTGATAGGAAACAAAGGGTGATTGTTGACGGGTGTTTCACTGACTTGAGGCCTGTTTCCAGTGACGTTCCACAGGGCTCAGGACTGGACTTCCTGCTTTTGTGCAGTATATATTAACGATTTGAACGTAAATGTAGGGGGCATGATCAAGATTTGTGCAGATGGTACACAGATTGGTCGTGCGGTCGATAGCGAGGAGGATAGCTGTAGGGTGCAGGAAGATATTGATGGCAGAAAAGTGACAAATGGAATTCAACCTGGATAGGTCTAAGGTGATGCAATTGAGGAGGTCAAACAAGGCAAAGGGATAGACGATTAATAGGAAAATACTGAGAAGTGTAGAGGAAGTGAGGGACCTTGGAGTCAATGTCCACTGATCCCTGAAGGTAGCAGGTCAGGTCGATAAGATGGTTAAGAAGGCATATGGACTCCTTTCCTTTATTAGCTGAGGTATAGAATACAAGAGCAGGAAGGTTATGCTGGAAGTAGATAAATCATTGGTTAGGTCACAACCTGAGTACTGTGTGCTGTTCTGGTCACCTCATTACACAAAGGACGTACTTTCGCTAAAGAGGGTACAGAGGAGATTTACGAGGATGTTGCCTGGACTGGAAAAATGCAGCTATGAAGAAAGATTAGATAGGCTGGGGTTGTTCTACTTGGAACAGAGAAGGCTGAAGGGAGACCTGATTGAAATGGACATAATTTCGTGGGGCCTGGATAGAGTGGAGGTGAAGCGTCTATTCACCTTAGCAGAGGGATCAGTGAATAGGGGGCAGTGACTTAAAGTGCTTGGTAGAAGGACTATCGGGGAATTGAGGAGAAACTTGTTCGTCCAAAAATGCAGAATTGGCTCAGTGACAGGAAACAAAGGGTAATTGTTATAATAAAAGCAAATACTGCAGATGCTGGAAATCTGAAGTAAAAACAAGAAATGCTGGAAATACTCAGCAGGTCTGGCAGCATATGTGGAGGGAGAAGCAGAGATAATGTTTCAGGTCAGTGAAGAAGGGTCACTGACCTGTAACGCTAACTCTGCTTCTCTCTCCACAAATGCTGACAGACCTGCTGAGTATTTCCAGCATTTCTTGTTTTTATGAAACTGTAATTGTTGACGGGTATGTTAGTGACTGGAGGACTGCTTCCTTTGGCATTCCACAGGGTGCAGTCCTGGGTCCCCTGTTTTTAGTGAGGGTCTAGAACTTACTGCCTGTAAGGATAGTTGAGGCAGAATCCCTCCACTCATTCAAAAGGAGTCTGGATGTTCAGCTCAAGTGCCATAATCTTCAGGGCTATGGATCAAATGCTGGAAGGTGGGATTAGAATAGGTGGATCATTTTTCGGCCGGTGCAGACACAATGGGCCAAGCGGCCTCTTTCTCTGTCTTAAACTTTCTATGAGTATATTACATGAAATACGCTATCCACATTCACACTCACAGTTACGTCCTGAACGAACTCGATCAAGATTATCAGAAATGAGTTTCCATTAACCTATCCATGCTACTTGTCATTGATTAACCCATGTTTTTGCAAGCAAGATATATTTTTGTGCTGGGTTATGACATCTAGAAGTTTCCAACCACCAACGTTAGACTGATAGTTACAGGGTTTATCCAACCTCTACTTTTTTAAACAGTGTAACATTTACAACCCTGCAGTCCTCTGGCATCAATCCCATATCCAAGGAGGATTGAAAGATTCTGTCCAATGCCTCTGTTATTTGCACCATTCCTTCCCTCAGTAACTATCATACATCCCATCCAGACTGGATAAATGTTCTACTTTACTGCGATACAAAATATGTTGGATTGAAAGGTGTTAACTGAACCTGTTTGTTCAGTAACTGTAATTAATGTCAGTCTCCATGGACCTTAATGGTGTCACTGGGGGGTTTCCCTCTTCTATTAAGAAGGACTCCTTTCAATGTGTTATCCTATAGTGTCAGCGGGAGCATCAACCCCAGCACTAACAGGGATCAGCGGCTGCAGTGAGAGGGAGAGGATAGATCATAATCTGAATAATAGATTGGAATGTTACAACAATGTGTCAGAATCTGAGAACAATAGATTGGAATGTTACAACAATGGACAGGAGTTTATCCGATTGGTTTGGCCTGGTTACTGCCGATTATTATTGGATACCATTGGAATGGCGGATCTTTTATGCTCTGAGGATGATTCAATTTATTTACTATCCAATCCTCGCTATTATTGGTGTCCCTCGTAAGTCTCTGTATCCAACTATTAGATTCATAAACCATATTTCACTGATTTAGTGTTCTTGTCATTTAAATCGTGAGAAGACTGAAACCATTATCTTCAGTTTCTGTCACAAACTCCATTCCCGGTCCATGATCTGCATCCCCTCACTGGCCGTTGTCTGAGGCTGAACCAGGAAGTTTACAACCTCTGGTATCTATTTAATGCTGAGCTGAGTTCATCCCCATATTCGCTCCATCCCCAACCCTGCCTATTGTTATGGCCAGGTGAGGAAGGGTCAAAGTCGCTCGGCTTTATTTGACCACAGCAGTGTTTGTCCTTTATAAACAGTGAATATGCTGAACGTCTGAGTGAGTGTTTTACATTTTACCTTTGGTGTGATGGTGGAGGGACCGATTAGACTGGTTCTCGTGAGTTTAAACATGAAAGAGGTGAGTTTATTATACTTAACAATACAAACCCGATCTAAATACAATCATTAAAATAAATAGAACACATTTATGCACTCACTCAGACGAGAATCACACAGAAGTAGATTACTGAGTGAGAAGTAAATTTGTGGTTGGATTGGAGTCCAGAAGAAATATTTAAAAAAAAAACTCATTCTGTGAGGTTTGACTATTCCGTGTTCTCCTGCTGAAGTTGCCACCTTGAAGTATTTTTCTGGTCAAAGTGCAGTTTGTCACATGGTCCACATAGCTCAGGGATTTCTTTGAGGCAGACTTGCAGGTGGCTTTCTTCCCCTGGTTACTCTGTCTGTAGCAATCTGTAGGCTTGGAGGGCCCACAGTCACATGTGGTTTTCAAATTTGTGATGTTATCTGGAGACAGAGACGAGAGAGAGGGAGGGGTGTGGGGGGAACACAGCCCTTCTGCTTCAGCACATTTTGAATCACTGACTTGTCTGTTTTTGTCCAGGGGAAACTCTCAGCTTTCACAGAGATAGACAGTCTCCTGACTGCCTCAGTGTTTTCGCTGAACCCTTACAATGAGATTCAAGGTTAGAAACTTCTATCTCCCCAGGGCTCAGGATACCAGTATTTACTCTTGGAGGAGTTTGTTCTTTCAAAGTCAATGTGTCAGGATGGCCTTGTATGCCGTGTTAATGAATGTAATCTTAGGTAATTCAATCACTGGAGCAAGCCAATGATTTGGGTCCAGGCTCATCAGACATGTGTCTCCTGTTGTAGGATTCAGAATGTGAAAAGGTGTTTCAGATGCCAATTGCGGTGGCCATCTTGGCTGCCAGTTTTTTTGAAGGATAGCTGCAAGATTTTTTTCTATTAAACGTTTACTGTAAGTTTCCAAACGATGAATTAAATTTCATAATTTGGCATATTGTGTTATCTTGACACCGCCACAGCACCCGGGGAAAAAATGTGATAACAAGAACATTTCATTGCAGAATTGTGGGAATAAAAAGAAGAAAGCACACATTCATTCTCAATAATCACTTACCAAACTGACATATTAATCTTCGAATTACTGCAGCTGACATTTTCTGTTACAGTTGTACTGATTTAATGTTTTGGTGTTTTGTCTGGGATGGTTATGTGTCGGGTTCGACCCTGGACATTGCATCAGCGATTACATTGTTTTTTTTCTCTCCTGCAATGAATCTTTAACCATTCAGGTTCCTTCTCCTTGATAATCTTTCTAACTAAACCGACAGTGTGTAATAAATTGTCTTTTTAGACCCTGTGAGGTGTCTGGGATGTCCTCTGGGCATTTGTTCTTGCTGAGTTTGGCTTTGCAATTGTTGGGTTTGATTAGCTTTGTGTTTGGGACCTGATCATTGTGTTCTTCAGTGGGTAGATCAACACTGACCTTACTTTTAGCTTTCTGGTGAGGTACACAAGTGTTGTTTACTTTAGGGTATTTTCCCTTCCCTTTTCCCTCGACTATGGGGAGCAACATTTTTCTAACCGGCACCATGTCCTCTGGGATTTTATGGCTCGCAGGTGGCTGTCCATCTTTCACTGCACTCTCCTCCGGCACCTCGACTCGGTGAAACATCTCCCTCACTATTGGCTTGCCTGTTTGGGAACTTTCCTTTGTCATTGCATATTTCTGTAAATGCTGTTAGCTGACTTTTTAGGTTGCCTCATTGACCTGCATTTAAGAAGGAGAGTGTGGGGTCTAATTTATCTAACATTTCAGGGTTGGTAAATCGGAGAGTAGGGGATTCCAGTTGGGAATCCTCCTGGCCCTCCTCTAACCTGTCCTCACTGTCCTTTTCAATCCTTCTCTCCTGACAGTCTGACAGATCTGTAATTGTCTGTTCCCTCCACTGCCTTTGCTTTTTTCCTTTGGTCTGGGTGCCAATTAAATAATTGACCCGCTGTTCCTTTTGCCACTCGATATGGACCACTGAACCGGGATTTCAGGGATTCACCCTGCATTGGGAATAGTAACAATACATGGTCTCTGTCCTGAAATGTTTTGGCCTTGGCATTTTTGCCTGCTTACCTTTTCATAACTGAGTAGGAGATCTTTAGGTGTTCTTGAGCAATTGCACAGGCTGTCGTGAGCCACTCCCGGAGCATGGAAATGTAGTCTGACATGGCAGACTCAACCCTGTGTCCCAAAAACTTCTCCTTGATTAGCTTAAGAGGACCTCTCACCTCGTGTCCATAAACTAATTCAAAGAGACTAAAGCCAGTGGACTCAGTGGATAAGTTCCTGGTAACCAACAGGTGAAATGCCATCCCTTTGTCCCAGTCATGGGGTTACTCATAGCAGTATGGCCTGATCATTGTCTTTAGGGTCTGGTGGTACTGCTCCAAAGCTCCTTGTGACAGTGGGTGGTAGACATTAGCTGGGTTATGTCTAGAAATCCCATGACCTTTTCAAAAATACTGGACGTAAAATGTGTGCCCTGATCCATCTGAATCTCAGAAGGTAGCCCAAAACGGGTTCGCCCCTCCACCACTACCTTGGCAGAGATAGTTCTTCGGGGGAATGGCTTCTGGGGATCGGGTCACCACATTCGTAATGGTGAGAAGATACTGGAAATCCCGTTTTGTTTTCAGCAGGTGTCCCACACAATCCACTAGCATTCTGCTGAAGGGTTCTACAAAATCTGGTATGGGAATTAGGGTGAAGGTTTTATTGCAGGTTGGAGCTTCCCCACAAGGTGGCAGGTGTGACCAGTTTTACAGAACTCCTCCACATCTTTGTGCAGTTGTGGTCAGTCAAAATGCTGTCTGATGTGGGCTTTAAATTTTCATCCATCAACATGTCCAGTCATTTGAAGTTCGTGGGCCATTGATATTTCTTTAAGGGACCACAGAAGCACCATTATCTGGTGAAGCACTGTCCAATCTTCATCCGCAGGTCTGTGAGGAGGTCTCCACTTCCTCACCAGCACCTCAATCTTTAAATCGTAGCACTCTGCAACTCCCTCTGCTTCAGTTATGGTTTGGACAGTCTGTGATATATTTTAACACTGGGTCGAGTTGTTGAGCCTCAACTAAGGAAGATCTAGTTAACGCATCCTTTGCGTTCTCTACCTTCCCAAAGAAGGTTTCAGCCAACCAGACAGTAGGGTCATCCGTCTCCAGTGTCAGTTCAGCCACCTCTGATGGGGATTGTTTAGCCATGGACCGAGTCACCAGAGAATCAGGGAGAATGCCGGGGACCTCCCCCTGTAACTGCTCTGTGTCCCTGATCTCTTGTGGTCTCTCCAGAACCTTTGCGGAAGCTGCCACCTTTTCCCTGCCAGATCAATACCCAGGAGCAGGTCCCCATGGCCACTGGTCCTGAAAATAGGTCGCACCCCAAGTGCACCCAATATAAAGGTATGGACATATACTGCCTTCCAATACCATTCTCTAACACTCTAGCATTCACTGCACTCTCGGAGAAAGGTCATGCCTATTCCCATCAGAAGGGATTGGGTGGCCCCTTTATCATTGAGTATGACCAGGGCTTGCTTACCTCACTAAAGTGGTATAGGGTCACTTTTCCCTGGGATTCAAAATCCTAGTAACGCTCAAGGATTTTGTTAAGTTTTCCCCCAATCTCTGTGGTCGGGTAATGTTGCAGTCTGAATGTTGCAGTTAAAGGCACAGCCTGACCTGCTGTGAATTCCATCAGCGCCCGTTTTCCTGCACTGATCTGGTGGACCCTGAGTAATCCTACAGGTTTTCCCCATCACTTAGAACATTCAACTCGATGGTGACCTGCCTTGCTGCAGTGGAAACACACAGATCATTGGCCATTACTCCTGCTCTCAGTACCGCTCTACTTGGCCTGAGCGTGGACCCCTGGGTGTCCAGATTTTCCTCCTTGCCCGTGGCTGCTCAGGCTCTTATCACCCTCCCACCTTTTATTCCCGGGTCTTTGGGGTGACTCGGGAATGCATTCCCTTTGGGGTTAAGGCCTTGTGTACATGGAAAAAAATCATCATCCAGAATTGCAACCTTCCTGGCTCTTTGAACCTTTTTTTCCTCTGTGTGGGTTTTAATGGGAGCGGGAGCGGGAGCGAGCTTTTGAACTCCTCGAGAAGGATCACAGCTCTGAGGTTTACATATGTGGGCTGTATCCTGATTTTCCGTATCTACTAGTCAGAGGCAAACATAAAAGCGGACTGTAAAATCTTCTATAGGTACGTTAGATGGAAACGTTTGGGTAAGACGTGTATGTGTCCATTGCAGGCAGAGTCAGGGCAATTTATAATGGGGAATCGAGAAATCGCAGAGAAGCTAAATGATCACTTTGTGTCTGTCTTCACTGAGAAAGATACAAGAAATATCCCAGAATTAGAGATCCAAGGGATTAGGGGGAATGAGGAAGTGAAGGAAATTAATATCAGTAAGAAGTTTGTGTTGGAGAAATTAATGGGGTTGAAGGTTGATAAATCCCCAGGACCTGATATTCTAAATTCCAGAGTGTTGACAGAGGTAGCTATGGAGACATTGGGTGCATGGGTGATCACCTTCTGGAACGGTTCCAGCATATTGGAAGGTCGCAAATGTCACCCCACGATTTAAGAAGGGCGGGAGAGAGAAAATGGTAGAATCTATCATAAAGGATGAGATAAATGGATAATTGGATAATAATGATCTGATTGTGCATAGACAACATGGATTTATGAATGGGAAATCATGTTTGATGAACCTGTTGGAGTTTTTTGAGGATATTAGTAACAGAATTGATAAAGTGGAGTCGGTGGATGTAGTATATTTGGATTTTCAGATGAATTTTTGATAAGGTCCCCCACAAGAGGTTGGTTAGTAAAATTAAAGCACATGGGATAGGACGTAATATACTGGCATGGATTAAGGATTGGTTAACAAGCATAAAACAGAGAGTAGGAATAAATGGGTTATTCCCGCTTTGGCAGACTGTGACTAGTGGGGTAAGTAAAAAGGAAACATTTGGGTAAGTACTTGGGTCCCATCTGTTCACAATATGTATCATTGATTTAGATGTGGGGACCAGAGTAATAGTCCCAAGTTTGCAGATGATACAAAAAGATGTGGGAATGTATGTGTTGTGAGGAAGGTGCAAAGCGGCTTCAAGGGAATTTGGACAGACTTCGTGGGAGGGCAAGAATGTGTAAGATGTAATATAATGTGGAAAATATGAGGTTATCCACTTTGGAAGGTGGAATAGATGTGAAGGGTATTCCTTGAATGGTAAGAAATTAGATAGTGTAGATGTACAAAGGGATCTGGGCGTCCTTGTCAATAAGTCACTGAAGGCTGACATGCAGGGACAGCAAGCACTTAAGAAGGCTAATGGTATGTTAGCCTTTATCACAAGAGAATTTGAGTACAGGAGTAGTGAAGTCTTGCTTCAATTGTATGGAACCTTGTGAGAACACACCTGGAGTACTGTGTGCAGCTTTACTCCCCTTACTTTAGGAAGTATATTATTGCCATAGGGGGAGTGCAACGAAGATTCACTAGACTTGTTCCTGGGATGGCAGGACTGTCCTGTGAAGGGATTAGGAAAACTGGGCCTGGATTCTCCAGAATTTCGAAGAATGAGATGTGATCTCATTGAAACCCACAACAGAATTAAATGGATAGACGGGTTGATGCAGCTAAGATGTCTCCCCTGGTTGGGGAGTCTAGAACCAGCAGAGACAATTTTAAAATAAGGAGGAAGTCACTTAGGACAGAGATGAGGCGAAATTTCTTTACTTAGGGGGTTGTGAATCTTTGGAATTCTCTACCCCAGAGGGCTGTGGAAGCTCAGTCATTCAGTATGTTTGAGGCAGAGATTGACAGATTTATAAATACAAATGACAGAATGGGATATGGGGATAGTGTGGTAAAAAGGAATTGAAATAGAAGATAACCCATAATCGTATTGAATGGCGGGGCAGACTAGATGGGCTGAATGGCCTACTCCCGCTCCTATGTTCTGAAGCTGCTTAACTCTTTCAAACTGGAGGTAAGTTCGCTCAGGCTACTTTCGGAGTGTTCCGAATTTTTGGTGGTACGCTTCTGATACTATCTCATATGCACCCTGGATAGCGTTTTTAGTCATCTCAGAATCTGATGAACTTTCATCTGGCAACAGTGAATACACCTCATGAGCTTTTACTGTTACTTTGCTTTATAAAAACAGTGTCCAGTTCTCTGCCGGCCATTTCAGCTGCTTTGCAAGTTTTTCAAAAGTGATGAAAAATTCTGCCACATGCTCCTCATTGAACTTTAGAATGAACTGGGAGAACTGTAAGAGCTCAGCACATGGTCCTGAGCTATGGGCTGCTCCCTCACTAGCTGTGCCTTCACTGGGTGTACTGGGTCTTCCTCTAGTTGTTTGAGCCGTCTTAACTCTCTTTCCTCCTTCTCCTTCTGGAACACTCTTACTTTTTCCCTTTCTTGACGCTCACTCTGTTCTTTCTCGATCTCTCTGGAATTCTAATTCTTGTCTCTTCTGTTCTAGTTTTACCTTAGCTAACATTACTCTATCTGTTAGTGATTCTAACTCTGCTTGAGTCTTCAGCTTCAAGTGAAAAATGATTGGCCACAGGTCTTAGAATTTTGGGTTTCCTGGCTTTTGGGCGGAGAGTAATCCCTAACTGTCCAGCTACATTACTCAACTTTTCAACAAAGAGGGATTCTAAGCTGTACCGAGTTAGTTCTCTCTGTATGTAACTCCTTTTATGCCAATGTAACTCCTTTATTCAAAAAGGGAGGGAGACAGAAAGCAGGAAAAATTATGAGGCCCATAGATAGGGTAGAGAAGAAGAAACTTTTCCCTTAGCAGAGGTGTCAATAACAGGGGGGCATTGATTTAAGGTAAGGGGCAAGTGGTTTCGAGGAGATTTGAGGGAAAAAATATTTCACTCGGATGGTGGCTGGAATCTGGAGCACACTACCTGTAAAGATGGTAGAGGCAAGAACCCTCACAACATTTAAGAAGTATTTAGATGAGCACTTGAAATGCCATAGCATACAAGGTTACAGGACAAGTGCTGGAAAAGGGGATTAGAATGGACAGGCTTGATGGCCAGCACAGACAGAGTGGGGCGAAGGGACTGTTGCTGTGCTGTAAAACTCTGTGCATCTATGACACTTCCAATTTCTCATTTGTTGTTGCGTTACCATCACTAGAACCGCCAGATTTCTGTTACAGCCAGGTGAGGAGGGGTCCCAGGCTCTCCTCTTGTCCTATCTTTTATTTCACTGCAGCGGGGCTTATTCCTTTTTAGCAGTGGACATGCTGACCACCTCAGTGAGCATTTTACCATTTACCGTTGTTGTGATCGTGAAAGAACCAATCAGACAGGTTTTCTTGAGTTTAAACAAGAGGTGAGTTTATTATACTTAACAATCTAAACTGAATCTAAATAAAATAATAAACATACACACATTGATGCACACACACACAGACCTGCAAATCACACAGAAATAAATTAGAGAGTGAGAACTAAATTTCTATTAGGATTAGAGTCCAGAATAAATTAAAAATAAACCAAAATCTGTGAGATTGGGTAATTCTGTGGTCTGCGCCTTTGCCTCCCTTATTTATAAGTGTCATGTCATCAGCAAGAGCTTAAATTATGTTGTTTTACATGTAAGTTTATGTCACTTGTATATTTATCTATATGTCAGGAAGAGCACTGGTTTTAATACTGACCCCTGAGAAACAGCACTGTATTCTCCCCCTCCCCCAGTCTGAACAATGTCTGTTCACCACTTCTCTCTGCTTTCTGTCGCTGAGTCAGTGTCATATCCACTCTATCACTCTCACATTAATCTATATGTTCCATTTTTCATAACAAGTCTATGAAATGTCATTTGATCACAGGCCTTTTGATAGTCCAGATACATAACAGGAAACACAATACCCTCATCAATACTCACAGTTATGTCATCAACTAACTTGATCAAGATTATCAGACATGATTTTCCATTAACCTATCCGTACTGTTTATCATTTAATATCACATGTTTTTCCAAGAATGATATATTTTTGTATTGGGTCATGGCCTCCAGAAATTTCCAACCACCGACATTAGACTGACTGGTCAGTAGTTATCGGGTTTATCTAATGTCTCCTTATTTAAACAGCTTGTAACAGCTTTGTCATCACTCCCAGATCCAAAGAGGATTGAAAGCTTCTGGCCAGTGCCTATGCTATTTCCACATTCCTTCCCTCAACAAACCTCAAGGATCCCATCGAGACTGGTTAAATCTTCGACACTATTGTGGTGTAAAAGGTGTTGGATTGAAAGGTGTTAACTGAACCTGTTTGTTCATTGACTGTAATTAACGTCAGTCTCCAAGGACCCTAATTGTGTCACTGGAGGGTTTCCCTCTTCTACTAATAACGGACTCCTTCCAATGTGCTGGCTCATAGTGTCAGTGGCAGCATCACCCCTGGCACTAACAGAGATCAGTGGCTCCAGAGAGCGGGGGAGGAGAGATCAGAATCTGAGAACAATAGATTGGAATATTACAATAACGGGTCAGAATCTGAGAACAATAGATTGGAATGTTACAACAATGGATCAGAATCTGAGGACAATAGATTGGAATATTACAACACTGGGTCAGAATCTGAGGACTATAGATTGGAATGTTAAAACAATGGATCAGAATCTGGGAACAATAGATTGGAATGTTAAAACAATGGACAGCAAGAGTTTCTCCTATTGGTTTAGCCTCGTTACTGCAGATTATTTTTGGATAACATTAGATTTGCGGTTCTATTATGCTCTGAAGATGATTCAAACGATTTACTATCCCTTCCTCGCTATTATTGGTGTCCCTGGTAAGTCTCTGTATCCAACTATTAGATCTATAAATCATATTTCACTGATTTAGTGTTCTTGTCATGTAAATCTTGGGAAGACTGAAGCCACAGTCTTCAGTCTCTGTCTCAGATTCCACTCTGCATCCACTTTCCGCATTCCCCTCACTACCCAATGTCTGAGGCTGAAACAGACTGTTTGGAACCTCTTTGTTATATTTATACCTGAGCTGAGTTCATTGCCATATTCCGCCTATCACCAACCCTACCTGCTACTACCTCTGTAATATCACCCGTCATCACCTCTACCCATCTGCTAATAAACCCTCATCTGTGCCGTTGTTAAATCCACACTTAACTATTCCAATTCTATCCTGGTCACCCTCCCAGATATCAACCTGCATAAACAACAGCCCATCCAGAACTCTTCTGCCTATATCCTAACTCAGACCAAATCCCGATCGCCCATTACTTCTGTGCTCACTGATCGACATTGGCTCCGGGCCTGGCAGCACCTAAATTTTAATATTCTCATTCTTGTGTTTGAATCCTTCCATGGCCTCACCCCTCCAATTAGTCCCATTTCCCTTGCATTTCACATATTCTTGTCAATCTTATGCTTTCAAGCCTTTTTCCAATTCCCTTTTAGAAGTGAGCCGTTTTCACTCTATTTCTTCTCCTGCTGTGATTTTCACTCTGTGACGTTTCACTTTATGACGGCACTGGTGCCAACGCTATGGAAACCTGGAACTATAAAATGATGTGAACTGCACAGCCGGCCACTTCTAGTGTGGCCAGCACAGTGCCCCGTGCTGGGCAGGGAACTAGCCTGGGTATACTGTGCATGTGCTGTTAGTGTGAGGAAGGGTTTGAATTGACGTCAATCTGCCATTCCGACAGCTTTGATGTACGTCTTTAAATCTTGATCTGTGCATGTCGACTGAACGCCTGTGTTAGTCACTCTCAGCTGAACATATATTCAGCAGCACGAAGGACCCCCACTGGTGTTATTTAAAAGGACCAGGAATCCAACGTACAGGTGAGGGGCTTGTGACTTACTTTTGCTTTTGTAAAGTTAGTGGAGGTTCTGTGGATGGTTTTCTGGAGGTTGTGTTGTAATCTGCTGCAGACATTCAGGGAGGACAGAGGATTTGGTGGACCAACTCTGGACGAGGTATGGGGACTGTAGTTACAGTGTTTCTGGGTCTGTCACATGACCAACAAATGGAGCAGAGGCTGCAGAGAGGGGAAGCTCTGTTACGATGGAGGAGGAGGGGGCTCTGCCTTACCCACCCCGGTTTTGCAAGAGCACTTTTCCTACCTACACCTAACCCAGGAGCAGTGTGTGAGGTGACTCTGATTCAATAAGGATGTGGTCGCAGAGCTGTGTCACCTCCTGTAACACGACCTGGTGCCTCACACCAGGATGAGGACGGAGCTGTCAGTGGCTGTTAAGGTCACAGTTTCATTGAACGTCTATGTATCTGGATTTTTACAGGCAGGAGCATGAGACAAATCTAAAATAGGGATGTAGAAATCGATGTAGTCATAAAATAATTTCCGACATAAAAGGAGGCCATTTTACCCCTCCATGCCAGCTCAATCTGGAACAATCCAGTCATTCCCACTCCCCCTCTCAATCCCCCTATCCCTGCAAGTTCATTTACTTCAGGTGCCCATCCAGTTTCCTTTTGAAATCATTGATTGTCTTATCTTCCACCGCCCTCCTGGGCAGTGAGTTCCATCTCATTACCATTCACTGTGTAAAAATGTTCTTTCTCATATTCCCCCTGCATCTCTTACCCAAAACCTTCCATCTGAGTCCCCTTGTCCGTGTTTAATCAGTAAATGGGAATAGTTTTTCCTTGTCTATCTTATCTACTTCTGTCATAATCTTGTAAACCTCTATCAAATCTCTCTCAATCTCCTTTACTCCAGGGAGAACAACTCCAGCTTATCCAAACTAACCTTGTAAAATCGATAGCACAGATAGATGGACATTTGCTCTGTTTGTAAACCCGTGCCATTCCTGCACTGTCTGTGTTTGATGGGGACAGTGTAGAGGGAGATTTACTCTATATCTAACCCTGTTTAGTTTTCTTCCCCTTTTATATATCCCATATTGAGGGGGCCTTTATTCCTCAGGCCCGCTTTATATACATATTTAAATTTTTTAAATAACTTTATTTAAAACAGATAAATAAACCAAAATCTCAAATTAAAATGCCATTCGCGGCGTCGATGATGCACTCCAGTCCCTGTGGTGCCCACCGGTCACAGAAGGCCTCAAGCGTACCGACAGAAACTGCATGCTCCTTCTCCAGGGACACCCGGGCGCGTGCGTAACCGCAGAAGAGGGGCTTTCAATCGGGGAGGACGGACCCCCCGACGGCCCGCAGCCTGGATCTGTGAATTGCCACCTTTGCCAGGCCCAGGAGCAGACCGTCGAGGAGATCCTCCTCCCGGCTTAAGCCCCTCCGCACCGGGTGCCCAAAGATCAGGAGCGTGGGGCTGAAGTGCAGCCAGAACATGTGGTGCAGCCCCTTCAAGTACTCAAAGAGGGGCTGCAGCCTCGCACACTCCGTATATATGTGAAACATGGACTCGTCCAGGACGCAGAAAGTATAGGCGGCCTGGGAGTTCGTGAACCTACGTAAAAGTCTGCTGTACGGGACCGCCCTGTGCAACACCCTCCACCCCAGGTCCCCGAGGTAAAGGGGGAAGACTCCCGCGTAAAGAGAGCTCCATCGGGGTTTCCCCTCGCCGCCAGACTGCAAGGCAGACCGCCAGGGCGTATCCGGCCGGCTGACGAAGGCGAGGAAGTGGAGAGTGTGCAGGAGCAGCCCGTACAGGAAACCCCTCTACGCTGACTGTAATGGCACGGAGGGCATTTTCCGAGAGGCGGCTCGGGCTGTGTGGGACTGGCTCCTGAGGAGTGTTTGGGGGCCTGGGTCCGCTCTCCCGAGCCCAATCACCACCCACAGTGAGGGGCATCCCAGGTGCTTCGGCTACTCCTCTGCCCACTGGTCCGACCCTGGAGTACGCTGCCCGGACAGCCGAGGCACTCTAATCAGCTGGCGAGGGAGCACCCTGACTGGACGCGACCATGTTCCAGACTCGGAATAGATCCCGATAAAAGACAGGCAACTCCCTCAGAGAGGCGCGGCTAACGGACTCCACTGGGAGCTGCGTGTCGTCTTGAAGGCAGTGACACTGGTGGAAAAAATACATCGCCAGCGCACACCATCTGGGAGGACGATCTCTGCAGGTATCTCTGCAGGGTCCGAACGTGGAGAGTCGCAGCCTGGGTGCGGACGCACACCAGCGTTTGGCCGCCCTCCTCCATCAGGAGACTCAGGACCGCGGCAGAGACCCTGTGTTTCCTCTTGCCCCAGATGAAATCGACGAATTTCTTCTGGTTCTTGGTGTGTAATGCAGGGGGCGGGGACAAAGTGACCAACTGGTACCACAGCATGGAGGCCACTAGTTGGTTTATGACCAGCGCCCTGCCCCTGTAGGAAAGCACTCGGAGCAGTCCTGCCCAGCGCCCCAGCCGAGTGGTGACTTTCGCCTCCAACTCCTGCCAGTTTGCCGGCCAGGCTTCCTCAGGAGGGCTAAGGTGGACTCCCAGATAGAGGAGGTATGTGGTGCTCCACACAAAAGGTGTCAAGTCTTTCGGCAGGGAGTCCACCCGTCACTGACCCACCAGGGGTCTGGAACATTTCTCCCAATTGATCCTCGCGGAGGACGCAGCAGAAAAGGTCTGCTGGCAGTCGTGCATCCTCCACAGGTCAATGGGATCTGTGACCATGAGGAGCACGTCGTCGGCGTAAGCCGAGAAGACAACCCGCGTGGCCCGCTCGCGCAGAGCCAATCACGCCAACCTCCTGCGAAGCAGGCACAGGAAGGGCTCCACACAGATGGTTTGCAATTCGTCGGACATGGGGCATCCCTGACGCACTCCTCTCCCAAAGCGAAGGGGCGCAATCACGGACCCGTTAACTTTGACTAGACACTCTGCGGTGGCGTATAAAAGTCGGACCCGGGCCACAAAATGCTGCCCGATTCTGAAAACGCGCAGAGTCCCGAAAAGGTATTCGTGATCCACCCTGTCGAACACCTTCTTCTGATTGAGGGAGAGAAAGGCGGCCGACTGACCAGACCTCTGGGAAAGATGGATCAAACGCTGGACCAGGTGGATTTTGGCCTTGATGGACCGGCCTGGGACCGTGTAGGACGGGTCGTGGTAGATTATGATTGCCAGCACGGAGCCCAGGCAGGTTGACATAACCCGGGCAAAAATCTTATAATCCATGCTGAGGAGGGAGACTGGACGCCAGTTTTTAAGCAGGCAGAGATCGCCCCACTTCGGCAGCCGGACGATGACACAGACGCCAGGCTTTCCCCCAGGACCTGCGTGTAATCGTCCCCCAGGACGTACCAGAACGCCCTGAGGAACTCAATGGTCAGCCCGTTCAGCCTCCGGGATCTGCCTGTCGAGAGCACCTGGAGGGCGCTGGTCAACATGAGTGGAGCCTCCAATATTTCGACGCCCTCGGGGCTGCCCTGTAGCAAGTCTTCCCACAAAACTCTGCACGCCTCCTCGCTGGACGGATCCGGAGAGAACAACGCACTGTAATAAGTATGGACCAGGAGGCCCATTTCCTCCAAATGTGTGACGAAAGATCCGCCGTCGGCCAGCAGCTCGACGAGCTGCTTACGGACCCCCTGCCATTTTGCAGAGAGTAGAAGAAGGATGAGGCGCAGTCTAAATCTTCCAGGATCTGGATACGTGACCTCACATCCACGCCTCGGGACCCTTTGTGCTGCAGGTCCTTCAGCGCACCCTTCTTGCCCTTATATGACTGCCACAGTTGCCAGGTCCACTACGGCATGACTGAGGTTTGACTCCAAGTCAAGCACCTCTCTCTCTAGGCGCCCGATCTCGGCTTCCCGCCTCATGGTCGATCCCTTCGCGTGCTCCTGACAGAAGACGCGGATGTTGTCTTCCCACATCCTACCATAGCCTCAAGGAGGGGAAGCCCCCCCTGCTTCCTTCTCCAGACGGCCCAGAATCTACGGAACGAGTCCCAGAATCGTTCGTCCTCCAGCAGCCAATTGTTAAAGTACCAGGACCCGGACCCTGCCCGCTTTCAAACGGAGTGAACTCCACCCACACCAGGTGGTGGTCCGAGCATGGCACCAGCCGCATGGAGGCCGCCGAGAAGCGGGAGACGTATGCCTGCAAAAAGTAGAGGTGGTCGATTCGTGACCCTCCTCCAGACCTCCACGTGAAGGTGCTGGAAGTCGGGATGGAGATTCCGCCAGACGTCTACCAAGTTGAGGGAGCTGATCAGTTCCCTCAACTTCTCCACCGACGCTTGGCTGCACGGGGGACCGGAGCGATCCCCCAACTCGAGGGTGCAGTTAAAATCCCCCCCGAGGATGATGCACTCGCCGCTATCGATGGAGCTCAAGAGAGTGGACAGTTCTTCAAAGAAGCGAGCTTGCAACGTGCCGGGCCTGGGCGCATACACGTTCACAAAGTGGAGCGGCACGCTACCCAGGCGAACGGTGACGTGGAGTAAGCGGCCCGGCAATAGGTCGTTGACACCAAAGATCTCGGGCTGAAAAGTCGGGGCCAACAAGATACCCCACTAGAAGTAGGGGTGTGGTGACTCATGTAGGCCCCACCCTGCCACTCCAGGAGCCAGGTGGCTTTGTCTCCCGGAACGCTGTGGGTTTTCTGCAGAAAGCTCACCCGTATCTCCCTTCCCTCAGGACTGAGTGATTGTGAAATATGCGGTGAGACCCCCTGCTGCCCTTGATGTTGATGTTGTTTATGGTTATCTTCATGTCAAAGGTACTCAAAAACCGTCTCCAACACCTCACTGTGAGGAAGGAGTGGAAGTGCACCTGGCCTTCCATTCCCCCAACAACCCATTGAGGAGTGCATTAAAACGCCGCCTCATAACCAGTTTCACACTTGCACGCTTTCCCGCTTCCTTGAGGGCGGCACGGATGGACTGGATGATCAGTGCCAGACTTGACCAACGGCCGAGGGCCAGCTGAGCCTTATTGCAGCAACCACTGCAAGCCTTGAGGAATTCCCTGAGTTCCACCGTGGGGATGACAGGAGACTCGTTGGGAGGCACGAGGGACTCCACCACCTCACTGGTGATGGAATCAAGGTCATCCTCCGTGCCCCACAACGCGTCTCCATCCTCCTCCTGGTCATCACTCACCACAGACTGTGGGGCGGACGCCCCGGCCTCGCCAGCTGCTCCCATCTCTGTCACGATCCCACCTCCAGGATCGATGGCGGAGAAGTCTTCTCTGGGTTCTACTGTGAAACTGGAGCATGTGGGCACCAGAGGTTCAGGAACCCTCTTCACCTCCGTCCCCAGGCCAATGTGTGATCCAGGGGATATTGGCGTTCCCGACTCTGGAAATCCAGCCAGAGCCGAGAACAGAGGCGGAGAGAGGAGACCATCTCCCGCTCTGCCAGCACCCACAGGTCCAGCAGATGGTGCAGCATTTGTGGTTATAATTGGGTCTGGTGTCTTCTGGTAGTGAGTGGATTCTGGCTGGGAAGGCCGACCCATTGGGGCCTTGCCCACCTCTCCACTCAGGGCACCCGACCCAATGGTAAAATGGGAGGCGTCCCCAGGCTCCCCCACCAAAAGTAGAGCTCCACTTGTTCCCACAGGAGAGGCTGCATGTAGAGGGGCCTCCCCCTCCCCTCCATCCTGAGGAATAGGGAGCTCCTGCCCAGACTTTGCAGTCTTCATGTTGGTGGTGGTGGCAGGAGGACCCTGCACCTCAGAGCCCTGTGTTACCTTGTGGAGGGGTGCCTTCTCCTCTTTTTCCCGCTAATGCGCATAGGCTCAGAGACCTCCATGTCATCAGAGGCCTCAGCCACCGCACCCTCCTTTTTTTAGTTACTCTGGGCCTGAGCCCAGCCCTGGGACAGTTGAATTCCCTGGGAGCGGACCTTGGGCTGAGCTCAGGCTCGGGTTGTGTCTTGGTGTCCAGGGGACGAGTCGCTCGATGTTTACTTTTCCTCCACGCCGGTCTTCCACCCAGAAGGGCATTTCCCACCCCGCTGGAGGCTGTGAAAACCATAGCCTCCGGAACTGACTGAGCAGAGTCTGTGGGATGTGTGTTGGAATTGGAGGTGGTGCAGTGGCGCCACACTTCGCCGCCGAGGTGGAAATGGTGGACGAACATGCCCCACCCCCTTGCAGATGTGGCACCGCGCCCCGTCCGAGGTCCTGAAGATGCGGTAGGCCGTCCCCTGGAACTCTACATCGAAATAGCCCTCCAAGACCTCCTCCCACGCCAGCTGAATAAATAGCTGGCGGCTGAAGGAGTAGACATGCCGGAGGCTATGCTCCCAAAGATCTAGCGGGACAGGCGGGAGCCCCGACCTTACCTCCCCCAGATGGTGCAGGTGGGGGAGGAGGAGCTCACTGGGCAGGAAGGGCGGGACATTTGATATTATTATCCACTGCACAGTGGCAGCAAGAGGGACCACCGGCATAAAATTCCCACCCACAGTGAGCCCTTTATTCAGGGTCAGGGACATGGCCTGCTCAGTCTTCAGGAAGAACACAGCCTTTCCCTACATTTTTGAGGCTGCCACAATGGTCGATTGGCCGACAACCTTGGCCATTGCCTTCACACAGGCCTCTATAGACATATTGGGATGGGTGTAACTCTTCACCCCATGCTTCGATGTCAATATTTTAAATGGTGACAGGGCCACAGGAGCAGCTGCTGCAGCAGAGGAAGGCCCCGCCACTGGACAGGACTGTAAAGCCATGGGGTAGAGCCAGCGTTGAGAGAAAAAATAAAAATAGAAATCGAGAGAAAGGGATAACAAATAATGAGTTATCCCAAAAAGCATCGACTGAAGGGTATGGCTCGGGAGAGAGGCTGAATGAGAGGAGGGTCCGGAGGAACTAATCTATTTGCTGGTGTTAATTCAGGAAGTCCTTGTGCTGGTCTTCCAGTTGGTGGTGAGAGGGTGCAATGTCTTCAACTGGGACAGCTGTAGTTGCCCCGGCACACTCTGCTTCTGATGTTGTTTACACAGTTAAGAGAAAGTCTCTTCACCTGGGCAGATCCAGCTATCCCAGGCTAGCTCTTTGGAGTGGGGAAAGAGCTCCGATTCAATGCTTTGAAACACAGTAGCTCCCTGTTCAAACAAGCAACCCCACCCAAGGTTTTATGGTCTCTTCCTTTCCACCTCTCCACAACAATCAATGAAAGGATTACAAAACCCAAACTCACATGAGTTGTCAGTTCTTCTGACCTCCTGCTTTCTTCTTTCAAAAAGACAGATGTAAACCCTTTGTTTCAATCTCAGTCTCTCCTTCTTGCAGCAGTCTTCCAGCCTCCAGCCTTCAGCATCTGCACACAGCTGCATCTCTTTGATGCACTCAGCACCTCCAATTAGCCAGGAGACACCCCGTTTTTTTTTTTTTTTTTCCCAGTGCTGTACCTGTCCTCAGAGTGTTTGATGGGACAGTGTAGCGCGAACTTTACTCTGTATCTAACCCCATTTTTTTTTTTTTTTGTGGAGGGAGCTTTACTCTGCATCTAACCCCATTTTTTTTTTCTTTTCTTTACTCTGTATCTAACCCCCGTACTGTACCTGTCCTGGGAGTGTTTGATGGGGACAGTGTGGAGGGAGCTTTACTCTGTATCTAACCCCCGTTTTTTTTTTCTGTCGAGGGGGCCTTTATTCCTCAGGCCCCCTTTATACATTTTTTATGTCGAGGGGGGCTTTATTCCTCAGGCCCCCTTTATATACACACTTATATTTTTAAAATAACTTTATTAAAACCAGATAAATAAACAAAAAAACTCAAATTAAAATGCCATTCTCGGCGTCGACGATGCACTCCAGTCCCTGCGGTGCCCACCGGTCGCGGAAGGCCTCAAGCATACCGGCGGACACCGCATGCTCCTTTTCCAGGGACACCCGGGCGCGAACGTAACCGCGGAAGAGGGGCAGGCAATCGGGGAGGACGGACCCCCCGACGGCCCGCAACCTGGACCTGTGAATTGCCACCTTGGCCAGGCCCAGGAGCAGACCGACGAGGAGATCCTCCTCCCGGCCCGAGCCCCTCCGCACCGGGTGCCCAAAGATCAGGAGCGTGGGACTGAAGTGCAGCCAGAATTTGAGGAGCAGCCCCTTCAGATACTCAAATAGGGGCTGCAACCTCGCACACTCCGTATAAATGTGGAACACGGACTCGTCCAGGCCGCAGAAAGTACAGCTGGCCTGGGAGTCCGTGAACCTACTTAAAAGCCTATTGCACGGGACTGCTCTGTGCAGCACCCTCCACCCCAGGTCCCCGATGTAAAGGGGGAAGACTCCCGCGTAGAGAGACCTCCATCGGGGTTTCCCCTCGCCGCCAGATGGCAACGCGAACCGCCAGGGCGTGTCCGGCCGGCTGACGAGGGCGAGGAAGTGGAGAGTGTGCAGGAGCAGCCCGTACAGGAAACCCCTCCGCGCCGATTGGAATGGCACGGAGGGCATTTCCGAGAGGCGGCTCGGGTTGTGCGGGACCGGCTCCCGAGGAGGGTTTCGGGGCCTGGGTCCGATGAGCAGTTCCGGCCGAGCGGGGGTCAGCTCGGCCGGGAGCGCTCCGCACTCCCGAGCCCCCTCGCCACCCGCAGTGAGGGGCGTCCCGGGGGTTTCGGCTACTCCTCCGCCCGCCGGACCGTCCCCGGAGTCGGTCGCCCGGACAGCCGAGGCGCTCTCCTCCGCCGGCGGGGGAGCGCCCTGACTGGAGGCGACCATGTTCCAGACTCGGAAAAGATCCCGGTAAAAGACAGGCAACTCCCTC
Organism: Heterodontus francisci; assembly: GCF_036365525.1. Lineage (NCBI taxonomy): Eukaryota > Metazoa > Chordata > Chondrichthyes > Heterodontiformes > Heterodontidae > Heterodontus > Heterodontus francisci. The sequence goes on from NW_027140937.1 coordinate 1,237,479, forward strand.
AGAGAGGCGCGGCTAACGGACTCCACCGGGAGCTGCGTGTCGTCTTGAAGGCAGTGACACTGGCGGAAAAAATACGTCGCCAGCGCACACCATCTGGGAGGACGCTCGACGTACATGTATCTCTGCAGGGTCCGAAGGCGGAGAGTCGCAGCCTGGGTGCGGACGCACACCAGTGACTGACCGCACTCCTCGATCGGGAGACTCAGGACCGCGGCAGAGACCCAGTGTTTCCTCTTGCCCCAGAAGAAATCGACGAGTTTCTTCTGGATCTTGGTGGCAAATACAGGGGGCGGGGCCAAAGTGACCAACCGGTACCACAGCATGGAGGCCACCAGTTGGTTTATGACCAACGCTCGGCCCCTGTAGGAAAGCACTCGGAGCAGTCCTGTCCAGCGCCCCAGCCGAGCGGTGACTTTCGCCTCCAACTCCTGCCAGTTTGCCGGCCAGGCTTCCTCAGCGGGGCTAAGGTAGACTCCCAGATAGAGGAGGTGCGTGGTGCTCCACACAAAAGGTGTCATCTCCTCCGGCAGGGAGTCCACCCGCCACTGACCAACCAGGAGTCCGGAACATTTCTCCCAATTGATCCTCGCGGAGGACGCGGCAGAAAAGCTCTGCTGGCAGTCGCGCATCCTCCACAAGTCAACGGGATCTGTGATTGCGAGGAGCACGTCGTCGGCGTAAGCCGAGAGGACGACACGCATGGCCGGCTCGCGCAGAGCCAATCCCGTCAACCTCCTGCAAAGCAGGCACAGGAAGGGCTCCACGCAGATGGTATACAATTGGCCGGACATGGGGCACCCCTGACGCACTCCTCTCCCAAAGCGAAGGGGCGCCGTCAAGGACCCGTTAACTTTGACTAGACACTCTGCGGCGGCGTATAAAAGTCGGACCCGGGCCACGAAATGCGGCCCGAGTCCGAAAGCGCGCAGAGTCCCGAAAAGGTAATCGTGATCCACCCTGTAGAACGCCTTCTCCTGATCAAGGGAGAGAAAGGCGACCGACTGACCAGTCCTCTGGGAAAGATGGATCAGGTCCCGGACCAGGTGGATGTTGTCCTGGATGGACCGGCCCGGGACCGTGTAGGACTGGTCGGGGTGGATCATGTGGGCCCGCACGGAGCCCAGGTGGGTAGACATAGCCCGGGCAAAGATCTTATAATCCGTGCTGAGGAGGGAGACCGGACGCCAGTTTTTAAGCAGGCAGAGATCGCACCTCTTCGGCAGCAGGACGATGACCGCCCTGCGCCACGAGAGGGGCATCTCCCCGGTCGCCAGGCTTTCCCCCAGGACCCGCGCGTAATCGTCCCCCAGGACGTCCCAGAACGCCCTGAGGAACTCCACGGTCAACCCATCCAGCCCTGGGGATTTGCCCCTCGAGAGCTGGTGGAGGGCGCCAGTCAGCTCCGCCAACGTGAGCGGAGCCTCCAATCCTTCGGCGCCCTCCGGGCTGACCTGCGGCAGGTCCTCCCACAAAACTCTGGACGGATCCGGAGAGAACAACGCACTGTAATAAGTCCGGACCAGGAGGCCCATTCCCTCCGGATCCGTGATGGAGGATCCGTCGTCGGCCAGCAGCTCGACGAGCTGCTTACGGACCCCCCGCCATTTTTCCAGCGAGTAGAAGAAGGGAGAGGCGCGGTCCAAATCTTCCAGGATCTGGATCCGCGACCTCACGTACGCGCCTCGGGACCCTATGAGCTGCAGGTCCCTCAGCGCGCCCTTCCTCTCTTTGTACGCCTGCCACAGAGCCGGGTCCACGACGGCATGACCGAGGCGGGACTCCAAGTCGAGCACCTCCCTCTCAAGGCGCCCGATCTCGGCTTCCCGCCTCTTGGTCGACCCCTTCGCGTACTCCTGACAGAAGACGCGGATGTGAGTCTTGCCCACATCCCACCATAGCCTCAAGGAGGGGAAGCCCCCCTGCTTCCTTCTCCAGTCGGCCCAGAATCGACAGAACGAGTCCCGAAATCGCACGTCCTCCAGCAGCCGGTTGTTAAAGTGCCAGTACGCGGACCCCGCCCGCGTGCGGAGCGGAGTGAACTCCGCCCACACCAGGCGGTGGTCCGAGCACGGCACCAGCCGCATGGAGGCCGCCGAAACGCGGGAGACGTACGCCTGCGAAATGTAGAGGCGGTCGATTCGCGACCCCCCTCCTCCAGACATCCACGTGAAGGCGCTGGAGTCGGGATGGAGATTCCGCCAGACGTCCACCAAGTTAAGGGAGCTGATCAGTCCCCTCAACTTCTCCACCGACGCTTGGCCGCGCTGGGGACCGGAGCGATCCCCCACCTCGAGGGTGCAGTTAAAATCCCCCCCGAGGATGATGCACTCGCCGCTATCGATGGAGCTCAAGAGAGCGGACACTTCTTCAAAGAAGCGCGCTTGCAACGCGCCGGGCCTGGGCGCGTGCACGTTCACAAAGTGGAGTGGCACGCCACCCAGGCGAACGGCGAGGTGGAGCAAGCGGCCCGGCACTAGCTCCTTGACCCCCAAGATCTCCGGCTGAAAAGTCGGGGCCAACAAGATAGCCACCCCACTAGAAATAGGGGTGAGGTGACTCATGTAGACCCCACCCTGCCACTCCAGGAGCCAGGTGGCTTCGTCTCCCGGAACGGTGTGGGTTTCCTGCAGAAAGCTCACCGCGTATCTCCCTTCCCTAAGGACTGAGAGATTGTGAAATCTGCGGTGAGCCCCTCTGCTGCCGTTGATGTTGAGGCTGGCTATGGTTATCTTCATGTCAAAGGTACTTAAAACCCGTCACCAACACCTCACTGTGAGGAGGGAGTGGAAGTGCACCTGGCCCTCCACTCCCCCAGCAACCCATTGAGGAACACATTAAAACGGCGCCTCTCAACCAGTTTCACGTCCGCGAGCTTGCCCGCTATCTTAAGGGCGGCACGGACGGACTGTATGATCAGCGCCAGATTCGACCAACGGTCGAGGGCCAGCTGAACTTTATTGCGGCAACCCCTGCAAGCCGCGAGGAAATCCCAGAGTTCCGCCGTGGGGATGAGAGGAGATTCGGTGGGAGGCACGAGGGACTCCACCACCTCACTGGCGATGGAATCAAGATCATCCTCCGTGCCCCACACCGAATCCCCATCCTCCTCCGGGTCGTCACCGCCAGCGGCCGACACATCTACCACACACTGTGGGGCGGACGTCCCGGCTGCGCCAGCTGTTCCTGCCTCCGTCACGATCCCACCCCGAGGATCGATGGCGGAGGAGTCCTCTCTGGGTTCTATTGTGAAACTGGAGCCTGTAGGCACCAGCGGTTCAGGACCCCCCTCCACCTCCGTCCCCAGGGCAATGAGTGGTCCAGGGGAGACAGAAGATCCCGACTCCGGGAAACCAGCCGGAGCCGAGACTGGAGGCGGAGGGAGGAGGCTATCTCCTGCTCCGCCAGCACCCACAGGCCCAGCAGATGGGGCAGCATTCTCAGTTATAACTGGGTCGGGTGTCTCCTGGTTGGTGGTGGACTCCGGCTGGGAGGCCCGACCCTCTGGGGCCTCGCCCTCCCCTTCATTCAGGACACCCGACCCAGTAGCAGTGGCAGAATGGGCGGCTTCCCCAGGCTCCCCCACCACAAGCAGGGCCCCACTTACTCCTTCAGGAGGGGCCTCATGTACCGGGGCCATCCCCTCCCCTCCATCCTGAGGAATAGGGAGCACCTGCCTGGACTTTGCAGCCTTGGTGGTGGCGGTAGGGGAAACCTGGGGACCCGAAACAGGAGACAGTTCCCCTCCAACAGATGGGCCCTGCGCCTCAGGGCCCCTTGTTACCTCTGTGGTGGGGTGCCTTCTCCTCTTTTTCCCAGTTGTGTGCGGAGGCTCAGAGACCTCCATATCATCAGAGGCCTCCACCTCCACACTCTCCTTTTTTTTATTCACCCTGGGCCTGAGCCCAGCCCTGGGGCAAGTTGACTTCCCGAGATCGGGCCTTGGGCTGAGCTCAGGCTCGGGTAGTGTCACGATATCCAGGGGACGCGCCTCTCGATGTTTATTTCTCCTCCGCGCCTTCCTTCCACTTGGATGGTCACCCCCCTCCCTGCCGGAGGCCGTGAAAACCACAGCCTCCGGTACCGACTGAATGGTATCTGGTGGTGGTGTAGTGGGGGTGGGAGGAGGTGCAGCGTCGCCACCCTGGGCCGCTGAGTTGGAGTAGGCAGCCGGGAGGTTGGGGCAGATCTTACGAACATGCCCCACCCCCTTACAGACATGGCACCGCACCCCGTCCAAGGTCCAGAAGACGCGGTAGGCCGTCCCCTGGAATTCTACATTGAAGTGGCCCTCTGTCACCTCCTCCCGCGCCAGCTGCATGAATAACTGGCGGCGGAAGGAGTACACGTGTCGGAGGCTGTTCTCCCGAAGACCGAGCGGGACTGGGGTGAGCCCCGTCTTTACCTCCCCCAGATGGTGCAGGTGGGGAAGGAGGAGCTCACCAGGGATGAAGGGTGGGACATTGGATAAAATGAGCCTTTGCGCAGTGGCCTCCAGGGGGTCCACTGGCAGAAAGGTCCCGCCCACGGTGAGCCCCTTGCTCAGAGCCAGGGACACCGCCCACTCGGTCTTCAGGAAAAACACTGCCTTCCCGTACATTTTAGAGGCTGCAACAATGGCCGAACGGCCGACAACCTCGGCCATTGCTTTCACGCATGCCTCTATAGTCATGTTCGGGTGGACGTAGCTCTTGACCCCATGCTTCGATGTTAATAAAGCAAACGGTGACGGGGCAACAGGTGCAGCTGCAGCAGCCGCAGCAGCATATGAACGGGAAGGCCCCGCCACCGGAGAAGAGGGGCTTGCCATGGGGTCTAAGAGCGACGTCCACCCCCAAGAAACAAAACAAATTTACACAATTTTTTTTTTTTAAAAAGCAAACTTTAAACAAAGTGGAGTGGGAGTAGAGGAGGATGGCATAGGATGGTAAAGGAAAAGGGGAGGACAGGTGACTGAGGCGACTGAGTGGAGGAAGGGAGAGAAAGGCTGAAAAGGGTGTTTGTTCCAACTGCCAGTTGGAGCACCTTTATCACAATTAGTCCAAACTTGTTTGTTGTCTTCCAGTTGGGGGAGGCTTCTTCGCCCGGGACAGCTGGAGCCGCCCGGTACTCTCCTCTTCTGATTTTAACAAGACAGTCTTCACCCGGGCAACTCCAGCTGTCCCGAGCAGGCAGTTGGGGTGGGGAGGGAGCTCCCTGTGTGCAAACACCAATACAAACACAGGGGCCCCTACAGGATTTGGCTGCCCCACCCCTGAGTCTTCAGGCCTCTTCTCCCTCCCCCAAACAGTTTAAACTTAATAGTCTTTCAGGTGCCCAGACACCCAGCTCTCCAGAAAAATTGCAGCCTTCCTTGATGGTTTCCCTCCACTCTGTATTCACCTTTCTCCAGTCTCTCTCTCCAGTTGCTGCAGTTTCCAGTCTCCACTCTCCTCTCCCCAGTTGCTGCAGCACAGGTGCAGCTGCTCCCACTGATTGCTGGCAGGAAGTGCTCCAAATTGACCAGCCAATCCCAGTGCTGTACCTGTCCTGGGAGTGTTTGATAGGGGACAGTGCAGAGGGAACTTTACTCTGTATCTAACCCCCGTACTGTACCTGTCCTGGGAGTGTTTGATGGGGACAGTGTAGAGGGAGCTTTACTCTGTATCTAACCCCCGTGATGTCCTGTCCTGGGAGTGTTTGATGGGGACAGTGTAGAGGAAGCTATACTCTGTATCTAACCCCCGTGCTGTACCTGTCCTGGGAGTGTTTGATGGGGAACAGTGTAGAGGGAGCTTTACTCTGTATCTAACCCCCCGTGATGTCCTGTCCTGGGAGTGTTTGATGGGGACAGTGTAGAGGAAGCTATACTCTGTATCTAACCCCCGTGCTGTACCTGTCCTGGGAGTGTTTGATAGGGGACAGTGTCGAGGGAGCTTTACTCTGTATCTAACCCCCGTTTTTTTTTCTATCCCCGTTTTTTAATTTCTCTTTTCCAAGGTGGCCTTTATACCCCAGGCCCCTTTTATATATTTTATGTCGAGGGGGCCTTTATTGCTTGGCCCCCTTTATATACACACATACTTTTTAAAATAACTTTATTAAAAACAGAAAGAAACAACAACTCAAATTAAAATGCCATTTTCGACGTCGACAATGAACTCCAGTCCCTGCGGTGCCCACCGACCGTGGAAGGCCTCAAGCGTACTGGCGGACACCGCACGCCCCTTTTCCAGCGTCACCCGGGCGCGAACGTAACTGCGGAAGAGGGGCAGGTAATCGGGGAGGATGGAACCCCCGACGGCCTGCAAGCTGGACTAGTGAATTGCCATCTTGACCAGGCCCAGCAGCAGACCGACGAGGAGATCCTCCTCCCGGCCCAAGCCCCTCCGCACCGGGTGCCCAAATATCAGGAGCGTGGGAATGAAGTGCAGACGAATTTGAGGAGCAGCCCCTTCAAATACTCAAAGAGGGGCTACAACCTCGCACACTCTGTATAAACATGGAACACGGACTCGTCCAGCCCACAGAAAGTACAGGCGGCCTGGGAGTCCGTGAACCTACCTAAAAGTCCATTGCACGGGACTGCTCTGTGCAGCACCCTCCACCCCAGGTCCCCGATGTAAAGGGGTGAAGACTCCCGCGTAGAGAGACCTCCATCGGGGTTTCCCCTCGCCGCCAGATGGCAACGCGGACCGCCAGGGCGTGTCCGGCCGGCTGACGAGGGCGAGAAAGTGGAGAGTGTGCAGGGGCAGCCCGTACAGGAAACATCTCCGCGCCGATTGGAATGGCACGGGGGGCATTTCCGAGAGGCGGCTCGGGTTGTGCGGGACCGGCTTCCGAGGAGGGTTTTGGGGCCTGGGTCCAATGAGCAGTTCCGGCCGAGCGGGGGTCAGCTCCGCCGGGATCGCTCCGCACTCCTGAGCCCCCTCGCCACCCGCAGTGAGGGGCGTCCCAGAGGTTTTGGCTACTCCTCCGCCCGCCGGACCATCCCCGGAGTAGGCCGCCCGGATAGAAGATGCAACAGCTTCCAACAGAAAGAAACCTCTAAATATTTGACTTTTAAAACATGTGACATAAGTCGATAATTGTAAATTTGGCTTGAAATAATTACAACTGTAAAAAGTGCTACTGGAATTTTCTCAATTTTTTTCTTGACACCCGTCTCCTCCGCCGGCGGGGGAGCGCCCTGACTGGAGGCGACCATGTTCCAGACTCGGAATAGATCCCGGTAAAAGACAGGCAACTCCCTCAGAGAGGCGCGGCTAACGGACTCCACCGGGAGCTGCTTGTCGCCTTGAAGGCAGTGACACTGGCGGAAAAAATACGTCGCCAGTGCACACCATCTGGGAGGATGCTCGACGTACAGGTATCTCTGCAGGGTCCGAAGGCGGAGAGTCGCAGCCTGGGTGCGGACGCACACCAGCGACTGACCGCCCTCCTCAATCGGGAGACTCAGGACCGTGGCAGAGACCCAGTATTTCCTCCCACCCCAGAAGAAATCGACGAGTTTCTTCTGGATCTTGGTGGCAAATACAGGGGGCGGGGCCAAAGTGACCAACCGGTACCACAACATGGAGGCCACCAGTTGGTTTATGACCAGCGCTCGGCCCCTGTAGGAAAGCAATCGGAGCAGTCCTGTCCAGCGCCCCAGCCGAGTGGTGACTTTCGCCTCCAACTCCTGCCAATTTGCCGGCCAGGCTTCCTCAGCGGGGCTAAGGTGGACTCCCAGATAGAGGAGGTGCGTGGTGCTCCACGCAAAAGGTGTCATCTCCTCCGGCAGGGAGTCCACCCACCACTGACCAACTAGGAGTCCGAAACATTTCTCCCAATTGATCCTCGCGGAGGACACAGCAGAAAAGGTTTGCTGGCAGTCACGCATCCTCTGCAAGTCAACGGGATCTGTGACCACGAGGAGCACGTCGTCGGCGTAAGCCGAGAGGACGACCCGTATGGCCGGCTCACGCAGGGCCAATCCCGTCAACCTCCTGCAAATGCGGCCCGAGTCCAAAAGTGCGCAGAGTCCCGAAAAGGTTTTTGTGATCCACCCTGTCGAACGCCTTCTCCTGATCGAGGGAGAGTAAGGCGACCAACTGACCAGTCCTCTGGGAAAGATGGATCAGGTCCCAGAACAGGTGGATGCTGTCCTGGATAGACTGGACCGGGACCGTGTAGGACAGGTCGGCGTGGATCATGTGGGCCAGCACGGAGCCCAGGCGGGTAGACAAAGCCCGGGAAAAGATCTTATAATCCGTGCTGAGGAGGGAGACTTGACGCCAGTTTTTAAGCAGGCGGCGATCACCCCTCTTCGGCAGCAGGACGACGACCGCCCTGCTCCACGAGAGGGGCATCTCCCCGGTCGCCAGGCTTTCCCCCAGGAACCGCGCATAATCGTCCCCCAGGATGTCCCAGAACGCCCTGAGGAACTCCACGGTCAACACATCCAAACTTGGGGATTTGCCCCTCGAGAGCTGGTGGAGGGCGCCGGTCAGCTCTGCTAATGTGAGCGGAGCCTCCAATCCTTTGGCGCCCTCCGGGCTGACTTGCGGCAGGTCCTCCCACAAAACTCTGCGTGCATCCTCGCTGGACGGATCCGGAGAGAACAACGCACTGCAATAAGTATGGTCCAGGAGGCCCATTCTCTCTGGATCCGTGATGGAGGATCCGCCGTCGGCCAGCAGCTGAGCCATTTTTCCAGCTAGTAGAAGAAGGGTGAGGCGCGGTCCAAATCTTCCAGGATCTGGATCCGCGATCTCACGTACGCGCCTCGGGACCCTATGAGCTGCATGTCCCTCAGCGCGCCCTTCTTCTCTTTGTCCACCTGCCACAGTGCCGGGTCCGCGATGGCATGACCGAGGCGGGACTCCAAGTCTCTTGGTCGACCTCTTCGCTTACTCCTGACAGAAGACGCGGATGTGAGTCTTGCCCACATCCCATCATAGCCTCAAGGAAAGGAGTCCCGGAACCGCTCGTCCTCCAGCAGCCAGTTGTTAAAGTGCCAGTACGCGGATCCCGCCAGCGTGCGGAGCGGAATGATCTCTGCCCACACCAGGTAGTGGAGCACGGCACCAGCCACCTGGAGGCCGCCGAGACGCGTGAGACGTACGCCTGCGAAAAGTAGAGGCGGTCGTTTCGCGACCCTCCTGCTCCAGACCGCCACGTGAAGGCGCTGGAGTCGGGTTGCAGATTCTGCCAGATGTCCACCAAGTTAAGGGAGCTGATCAGTCCCCTCAACTTCTGCACTGACGCTTGGCCGCGCTGGGGACCTGAGCGATCCCCCAACTCGATGGTGCAGTTAAAATCTCCCCCCCGCCCGAGGATGATGCACTCGCTGCCATCGATGGAGCTCAAGAGAGCAGACACTTCTTCAAAGAAGCGCACTTGCAACACGCCGGGCCTGGGTGCAGACACGTTCACAAAGTGGTGCGGCACACTACCCAGCCGAACGGCGTGGTGGAGCAAGCAGCCCAGCACTATCTCCTTGACCCCAAGATCTCCGGCTGAAAAGTCGGGGCCAACAAGTTAGCAACCACATTAGAAATAGGGCTGAGGTGACTCATGTAGAACCCACCCTGCCACTCCAGGAGCCAGGTGGCTTCGTCTCCCGGAACGGTGTGGGATTCCTGCAGAAAGCTCACTGCGTATCTCCCTTCCCTGTGGACTGAGAGATTGGGAAATCTGCGGTGAGACCCCCTGCTGCCGTTGATGTTGAGGCTGGCTATGGTTATCTTCATGTCAAAGGTACTTAAAACCCGTCATCAACACCTCACTGTGAGGAGGGAGTGGAAGTGCTCCTGGCCCTCCACTCCCCCAGGAACCCATTGAGGAACACATTAAAATGGCGCCTCTCAACCAGTTTCACGCCTGCGCGCTTGCCCGCTTTCTTCAGGGCGGCAGGGACGGACTGTCTGATCAGCGCCAGACTCGACCAACGGCCGAGGGCCAGCTGAACCTTATTGCGGCAACCCCTGCAAACCGCGAGGAAATCCCGAAGTTCCGCCGTGGGGATGAGAGGAGATTCGGTGGGAGGCACGAGGGACTCCACCACCTCACTGGCGATGGAATCAAGATCATCCTCCGTGCCCCACACCGAATCCCCATCCTCCTCCGGGTCATCACCGCCACTGGCCGACACACCCACCACACACTGTGGGGCGGACGTCCCGGCAGCGCCAGCTGATCCCGCCTCCATCACGATCCCACCCCCAGGATCGGTGGCGGAGGAGTCCTCTCTGGGTTCTATTGTGAAACTGGAGCCTGTGGGCGCCAGCAGTTCAGGACCCCCCTTCACCTCCATCCCCAGGCCAATGAGTGGTCCAGGTGAGACAGGCGTTCCCGACTCGAGAAATCCAGCCGGAGCCGAGACCAGAGGAGGTGGAGGGAGGAGGCCATCTCCCACAGGCCCAGCAGATGGGGCAGCATTCTCGGTTACAACCGGATCGGGTGTATCCTGGTTGGTGGTGGACTCCGGCTGGGAGGGCCGACACTTTGAGGCCCCGCCCTCCTCTCTCCTCAGGGCACCCGACCCAGTGGCAGTGGCAGACTGGGTGGCGTCCCCAGGCTCCTCCATCACAAGCAGGGCTCAACTGGCGTCACCTGGAGGGGCCACATGTACAGGTGTCTCACCCTCCACTCCATCCTGAGGAATAGGGATCTCCTGCCCAGACTTTGTGGCCTTGGTGGTGGCGTTACGGGAAACCTGGGGACCGAAACCGGAGACAGCTCACCTTCAACAGATGGGCCCTGCGCCTCAGGGCCCCTTGTCAACTCTGTCGAAGGCTGCCTTCCCCTCTTTTTCCCAGTTGGGTGCGGAGGTTCAGAGACCTCCATGTCATCAGAGGCCTCCACCTCCGCACTCACTTTTTTTTTAATTCACCCTGGCCCTGAGCCCAGCTCTGGGGCAGGTTGACTCACCGAGATCGGGCTTTGTGCTGAGCTCAGACTCGGATAGTGTCTCTGTGTCCAGGGGACGCGCCTCTCGATGTTTATTTCCCCTCCGCGCCTTCCTTCCACTTGGACGGTCACCCCCTCCCTGCCAGAGGCCGTGAAAACCACAGCCTCCGGTACCGACTGAATGGTATCTGGAAGACGAGTAGGGGCGGGTGGGAGGAGGTGCAGCGGTGCCACCCTGGGCCGCCGATTTGGAGTTGGCAGCCGGGAGGTTGGGGCAGTTCTTACGAACATGCCCCACCCCCTTACAGATATGGCACCGCACCCCGTCCAAGGTCCAGAAGACGCGGTAGGCCGTCCCCTGGAATTCTACATTAAAGTGGCCCTCTGTAACCTCCTCCCACGCCAGCTGCATGAATAACTGGCGGCGGAAGGAGCACACGTGTCGGAGGCTGCTCTCCCGAAGACCGAGCAGGACTGGGGTGAGCCCCGTCTTTACCTCCCCCAAATGGTGCAGGTGGGGAAGGAGGAGCTCACCAGGAATGAAGGGCGGGACATTGGATAGAGTGAGCCTTTGCGCAGTGGCCTCCAGGTGGTCCACTGGCAGGAAGGTCCCGCCCACGGTGAGCCCCTTGCTCAGAGCCAGGGACACCGCCCGCTCGGTCCTCAGGAATAACACTGCCTTCCCGCACATTTTAGAGGCTGCAACAATGGCAGTCGGGCCGACAACCTCGGCCATTGCTTTCACACATGCCTCTTTAGTCATGTTCGGGTGGATGTCACTATTGACCCCATTCTTCGATGTTAATAAAGCAAACGGCGACAGGACAACAGGTGCATCTGCAGCAGCCGCAGCAGCATATGTACGGGAAGGCCGCGCCACCGGCGAAGGAGGGCTTGCCATGGTTTCTGAGAGCCACGTCCACTCCCAAGAAACAAAGCAAATTTACAATTGAAACAATAAGCAAACAAACTGTAAACAAAGTGGAGTGGGAGTAGTGGAGGATAGGGGTAGGAAGATAAAAGAAAATGGGAGTATAGATGACTGAGGCGACTGAGTGGAGGAAGGGAGAGAAAGGCTGACAGGGATGTTTGATCCAACTGCCAGTTGGAGCACCTTTGTAACAATTAGTCCAAAACTGTTTGTTGTCTTCTGGTTGGGGGAGGCTTCTTCGCCCGGGATGGCTGAAGCCGCCCGGTACTCACCTCTTCTGCTTTTAACAAAAAAAGTCTTCCCCAGGCATCTCCAGCTGTCCCGAGCAGGTAATTGGGGTGGGAAGGGAGCTCCCTGTGTGCAAGCACCAATACAAATACAGGGGCCCCCTACTGGATTTGGCAGTCCCGCCCAAGTCTTCCGGCCTCTTCTCCCTCCCCCAAACAGTCCAAACTTAAGAGTTCTTCAGGTGCACTGCCACCCACCTATCTATAACAATTGCAGCCTTCCTTGATGGTTTCTCTCAATTCTGCATTCACCCTTTTGTACAGCGGCTTTTTTCGGGAGCTGATAGTGCGAGTGAGCTAACAGCTGGGAGGTCAGTTTCAGTTTAAAGTTAATTACCTTTTGTTTCGGTGGACCAGGGGACTGCTGGGTAAGTGAGGATACTTATTTGGACGGTTGCTTTACCCGAAACACTACTCGGGTAGTGTCTCCCACCCATCCTCCTCCTCTAACCAAACAAAAAGGACTCTGGTGTGTTGATAAATTAAACTTTTTATTTAAAAAGTTCAGTCCGTCGGATTGCTAAGCGAACAAGTTTTGACTTTTTTTTTTGGTTTTTCAGTAGATTTGTTGGGAATTTAGAATAGTGGGAATGGAGGTAAAGGCAGTTGAATGTTCCTCCTGCAGAATGTGGGAGGTAAGGGTCGCCAAGGGTGTCCCTGCTGACTGCATCTGCGGGAAGTGCACCCAACTCCAGCTCCTCGAGAACCGCGTGAGGGAACTGGAGCTGGAGCTGGAAGAACTTTGGATCATTCGGGAGGCGGAGGGGGTTATTGAGAGGAGTTATAGGGAGGCAGTCACACCTCAGGTAAAAGAAGTAGGTAGATGTGTTACCGTCAGGGGGAGGAGAGGGTACCAGCAGGCAGTGCAGGGATCCCCTGTGGCCGTTTCCCTGAACAACAGGTATACCGTTTTGGATACTGTTGCGGGGGACGACTTACCAGGGGTAAGCAATGGGGTACACGTCTCTGGTTCAGAGTCTGTCCATGTTGCTCAGAAGGGACAGGGGAAGAGGAGCAGAGCATTAGTCATTGGGGACTCCATAGTTAGGGGAACAGATAGGAGGTTCTGTGGGAAGGAGAGAGACTCACGGTTGGTGTATTGCCTCCCAGGTGCCAGGGTTCGTGATGTTTTGGATCGTGCTTTTGGGATCCTTAAGGGGGAGGGGGAGCAGCCCCAAGTCGTGGTACACAGGCACCAACGACATAGGTAGGAAGAGAGATGGGGATTTAAGGCAGAAATTCAGGGAGCTAGGGTGGAAGCTTAGAGCGAGAACAACCAGAGTTGTTATCTCTGGGTTGTTGCCCGTGCCACGTGCTAGCGAAGCGAGGAATAGGGAGAGAGAGGAGTTGAACACGTGGCTGCAGGGGTGGTGTAGGAGGGAGGGTTTTGGTTTCCTGGGTAATTGGTGCTCTTTCTGGGGTAGGTGGGACCTCTACAAACAGGATGGTCTTCACCTGAACCAGAGGGGTACCAATATCCTGGGGGGGGGGGGGGGGAGATTTGCTAGTGCTCTTCGGGGGCGGGGGGGGGGGGGGTGGGGGTTTAAACTAATTCAGCAGGGGAATGGGAACCTAAATTGTAGTTCCAGTGTACAGGATGTTGAGAGTAGTGAGGTAGGGGATAAGGTTACAGGGACGCAAGAGGGCACTGGCAAGCAAGAACTTGGTTTAAAGTGTGTCTACTTCAACGCCAGGAGCATCCGGAATAAGGTGGGTGAGCTTGCAGCATGGGCTGGTACCTGGGATCTCGATGTTGTGGCCATTTCGGAGACATGGGTAGAGCAGGGGCAGGAATGGATGTTGCAGGTTCCGGGGTTTAGATGTTTCAGTAAGAACAGAGAAGATGGGAAAAGAGGGTGGGAGGTGTGGCATTGTTAATCAAGGAGAGTATTAAAGCGGCAGAAAGGACGTTTGAGGACTCGTCTACTGAGGTAGTATGGGCTGAGGTTAGAAACAGGAAAGGAGAGGGCACCCTGTTGGGAGTTTTTTATAGACCTCTGAATAGTTCCAGAGATGTAGAGGAAAGGATAGCGAAGATGATTCTCGACAGGAGCGAGAGTAAGAGGGTAGTTGTTATGGGGGACTTTAACTTTCCAAATATTGACTGGAAATACTATAGTTCGAGTACTTTAGATGGGTCAGTTTTTGTCCAGTGTGTGCAGGAGGGTTTTCTGACACAGTATGTAGACAGGCCAACCAGGAGCGATGCCACATTGGATTTGGTACTGGGTAATGAACCCGGCCAGGTGTTAGATTTAGATGTAGGTGAGCACTTTGGTGATAGTGATCACAATTCAGTTAGGTTTACCTTAGCGATGGGCAGGGACAGGTATATACCGCAGGGCAAGAATTATAGCTGGGGGAAAGGAAATTATGACGCGATTAGGCAAGATTTAGGATGCGTAGGATGGGGAAGGAAACTGCAGGGGATGGGCACAATAGAAATGTGCAGCTCATTCAAGGAGCAGCTACTGCGTGTCCTTGATAAGTATGTACCTGTCAGGCAGGGAGGAAGTTGTCGAGCGAGGAAGCCATGGTTTACTAAAGAAGTTGAAGCGCTTGTCAAGAGGAAGAAGAAGGCTTATGTTAGGATGAGACGTGAAGGCTCAGTTGGGGCGCTTGAGAGTTACAAGCTAGCCAGGAAAGATCTAAATGGAGAGCTAAGAAGAGCGAGGAGAGGACACGAGAAGCCACTGGCGGATAGGATCAAGGAAAACCCTAAGGCTTTCTATAGGTATATCAGGAATAAAAGAATGACTGGAGTTAGATTAGGGCCAATAAAGGATAGAAGTGGGAAGTTGTGTGTGGAATCAGAGGAGATAGGGGAAGCGTTAAATGAATATTTTTCGTCAGTATTTACAGTAGAGAATGAAAATGTTGTCGAGGAGAATAATGAGATACAGGCGACTAGGCAAGATGGGATTGAGGTTCACAAAGAGGAGGTGGTAGCAATTTTGGAAAGTGTGAAAATAGATAAGTCCCCTGGGCCAGATGGGATTTATCCTAGGATTCTCTGGGAAGCTAGGGAGGAGATTGCAGAGTCTTTGTCCTTGATCTTTATGTCGTCATTGTCGACAGGAGCAGTGCCGGAAGACTGGAGGATAGCAAATGTTGTCCCCTTGTTCAAGAAGAGGAGTAGAGACAGCCCTGGTAATTATAGACCTGTGAGCCTTACTTCGGTTGTGGGTAAAATGTTGGAAAAGGTTCTAAGAGATAGTATTTATAATCATGTTGAAAAGAATAAGTTCATTAGAGATAGTCAGCACGGTTTTGTGAAGTGTAGGTCGTGCCTCACAAACCTTATTGAGTTTTTCGAGAAGGTGACCAAACAGGTGGATGAGGGTAAAGCCGTGGATGTGGTGTATATGTATTTCAGTAAGGCGTTTGATAAGGTTCCCCACGGTAGGCTATTGCAGAAAATACGGAAGTATGGGATTGAAGGTGATTTAGAGCTTTGGATCAGAAATTGGCTAGCTGAAAGAAGACAGAGGGTGGTGGTTGATGGCAAATGTTCATCCTGGAGTTTAGTTACTAGTGGTGTACCGCAAGGATCTGTTTTGGGGCCACTGGAGTTTGTCATTTTTATAAATGACCTGGATGAGGGTGTAGTAGGGTGGGTTAGTAAATTTGCGGATGACACGAAGGTCGGTGGAGTTGTGGATAGTGCCGAAGGATGTTGTAGCTTACAGAGGGACATAGATAGGCTGCAGAGCTGGGCTGAGAGATGACAAATGGAGTTTAATGCGGAGAAGTGTGAGGTGATTCACTTTGGAAGGAGTAACAGCAATGCAAAGTACTGGGCTAATGGGAAGATTCTTGGTAGTGTCGATGAGCAGAGAGATCTTGGTGTCCAGGTACATAAATCCCTGAAAGTTGCCGCCCAGGTTAATAGGGCTGTTAAGAAGGCATATGGTGTATTAGCTTTTATTAGTAGGGGGATCGAGTTTCGGAGCCACGAGGTCATGCTGCAGCTGGACAAAACTCTGGTGCGGCCGCACCTGGAGTATTGCGTGCAGTTCTGGTCACCGCATTATAGGAAGGATGTGGAAGCTTTGGAAAGTGTGCAGAGGAGATTTACTAGGATGTTGCCTGGTATGGAGGGAAGGTCTTACGAGGAAAGGCTGAGGGACTTGAGGTTGTTTTCGTTAGAGAGAAGGAGGAGGAGAGGTGACTTAAGAGAGACAAATAAGATAATCAGAGGGTTAGATAGGGTGGATAGTGAGAGTCTTTTTCCCCGGATGGTGATGACAAACACGAGGGGACATAGCTTTAAGTTGAGGGGTGATAGCTATAGGACAGATGTTGGAGGTAGTTTCTTTGCTCAGAGAGTAGTAGGGGCGTGGAACGCCCTGCCTGCAACAGTAGTGGACTCGCCAACTTTAAGGGCATTTAAGTGGTCATTGGATAGACATATGGAGGAAAATGGAATCGTGTAGGTCAGATGGTTTCACAGGCCGGTGCAACATCGAGGGCCGAAGGGCCTGTACTGCGCTGTAATGTTCTATGTTCTTTGTTCTACCTCTCTCCACTTTCTCCAATTACTCCAGTCTCCACTCTGCAGTTGCTGCAGC
The DNA here is from genome assembly GCF_036365525.1 of Heterodontus francisci. Taxonomy (NCBI): domain Eukaryota; kingdom Metazoa; phylum Chordata; class Chondrichthyes; order Heterodontiformes; family Heterodontidae; genus Heterodontus; species Heterodontus francisci. The sequence continues at coordinate 1,254,137 of NW_027140937.1, forward strand.
ACAGGTGCAGCTGCTCCCCCTGATTGCTGGCAGGAAGTGCTTCAAATTGCCCAGCCAATCCCAGTGTTGTATCTGTCCTGGGAGTGTTTGATGGGGACAGTGTAGAGAAAGATTTACTCTGTATCTAACCTCTGTATTTGACTCTCCAACTTTAAGGGCATTTAAGTGGTCATTGGATAGACATATGGATGAAAATGGAATAGTGTAGGTCTGATGGTTTCACAGGTCAGCGCAACATCGAGGGCCGAAGGGCCTGTACTGCGCTGTCATGTTCGAATTCTAACCCCATTATTTTTCTCTTTTTTCTTTTATTTCCCCCGTTTTTAAAGCTTATGTTGAACTGAACAGTTTAGAGGCAGCTTGAATCTGTATCTAAGCTGTGCTGCCCCTGCCATAAACTTCAGCACAAATAAAATTCCTGTCCAAACTCGCGCCAATTTAAAGGCCTGCACAAGTCACAAACAAAAACCCGACCTGAATCCGACGGAACCACATGGGACCCGAGCCCGACCCGGCCCAGGTCCCTCCATTTTCCCCCGAGACCGACCCGACCCGACCCAAGCCCAAAGGTCGAGTTCGGAAGAGTGGACCGACACATGTCATCGGGTCCCATCGGGTTCGGGTCGGGTAACAGGCCTTTGCAACAAGTCCCGTTCATCTATCACTGCAATGCTCACTGGCTTACGTTGGTTCCTGATCCAGTAATGCCTCGATTTTAAAATTCTCATCATAGCTTTCTGACCCAACTCATTCCGAACTACTCAGAAATGAAACTGCCTCCTGAAAATACTAAATGTTGGTTTGTTTGAGGAAACACCTTCACAACACGGACTGCTGTGGTTCAAGATGAAGGCCCACCATTTTCTCATGGCAACCAGGGATGGGGAAGTAATGCTGGCCTTCCTTGTCAGTATCACCCATATCCTGAGAACAGATAGACAGGAAATAAAATAGGAATAAAATCAATGAATTTGTAATTGACTGATTGAAACCAGGCGAGGTCTGTGATCAGAGAGAGATGTCATAATCCGATAAACAAATTGTCAACACAATTTATCTCACCAGCCCTTTGTGCTTGTCTTTCTGCTGTTGTCTTCATCAGAAAACAAGTAACGATTAATCTCGGGATTAAAAACTGCTGAATGTCAATTGTACACATAAGATACGTACTCAATGGTTTCTGTTATCAGCCAGTCAGAGAATCACACAGCACAGGAGGAGACTATTTCACAAATCGTACCAGTTCCAGCTCTTTGAAGGAGATTTCCAATGATTCCTCTCCCCTGTTCTTTTCTCCCAGTCCAGTAAATCACCCTGTTAGTATTGATCCAATTCCTGACTGAAAGCTTCTGTTAAATCTGCTTCCACAACCCTTTCAGGAAGTGAATTCCAAATCATAAACACTCGCTGTGTAAATAAATGAAAATCTCCTCATCTCTCCTCTGTTTGTTTGTTAATCAACATTAAAATGTATTCTCTGGTTACTGAACCTTCATCCAGTGAAACCAGATTCTCCTTATTTATTCGAGAAAAACACATCATCATTTTGAGCCCCTCGATTACATCTCCCTTTTATCTTCTCTGCTCTAAGGAGAACAATCCCAGCTTCTCTCCACATAACTGAAGTCCCTCATCCCTGTTACCATTCTAGTATATCACCTAGACACCATCTCCAAGGCCTTGGAATCCTTCATAAAGTGTGGTGTCCAGAATGGGACACAATATTCCAGCTGAGGCTTTAACAGTCATTTATCTAGTCTTAGCAGAATGTTCTTGTGTTGTTTTTTTTTTAATTCTTTGCTTCCAGTTATAATTCTAACGATCCCCTATGCCTTTTTAAATCCTTCACCACTTGTTCAGCCACCATTGAAGATCTCTGTACATACACGCCCAGACTTTGTGCTCCTGTACCATCTATTAAATGGTGCAGTTCAGTTTCTATTCTCTCCCCTTATTATCCCTCACAAAATAATCTTTTCATCAGTACTATGTGTTAAATTTCATTCACCATGTGCATTCTCATTTCACCATCAGACTGTCCATGTCCTCCTTAATCCTGCTACTATCTACCACACTAGTGACAGCATTTATGATTTACATGTCATCTGCAAGAGTTGAAATTATGTTTTTGTTTTACTCTAAGTCTATGGCATTTATATATTTATCTATATGTCAGGACGAGCACTGTTTCTAATATCGACCCCTGAGATACAGCACTGTATAATCCCCCTGCCCCAGTCTGAACAATGTCTGTTCACCACTTTTCGCTGCTTTCTGTCCCTGAGTCAGTATCATATCCACACTATCACTCTCACAATAATCCATGTGTTACATTTTTCATAACAAGTCTATTAAATGTCATTTGCTTATAGGTCTTTTGAAAGTCTATATACATAACACTAAACACACTATCCTCATCAGCTCTCACAGTTATGTCATCAACGAACTTGATCAGGATTATCAGACATGATTTTCCATCAACCTATCCAGCCTGTTTGTCAATTATTATCCCATGTTTTTCCAAGGGTTATATATTTTTGTACTGGGTTATGGCCTCTAGAAATTTCCAACCACCGACATTACACTGACTGGTCAGTAGTTGCAGGGATTATCTTATCTCTCCTTTTTAAAACAGGATGTAACATTTACAACCCTTCAGTCCTCTGTCACCACTCTTTTATCCAAGGAGGATTGGAAGATTCTGGCCTGTGCCTTTGGTATTTCCACCATTCCTTCCCTCAGCAACCTTCACTCATCCCATCCAGACCAGCTAAATGTTCTACGTTATTGTGGTACAAAAGTACTGGATTGAAAGGGGTTAACTCAACCTGTTTTTTCAGTGACTGTAATTAATGTCAGTCTCTTTGGACACTAATTGTGTCGCTGGAGGGTTTCCCTCTTCTATTAATAAGGATCTTCATTTAATGTCTTACACATAGTGTCATCTGGAGCATCAAACCCGGCACTAACAGGGATCAGCAGCTCCAGAGAGAGGGAGAGGATAGATCAGAATCTATGAGCAGTGGATTGGAATGTTACAACAATGGGTCAGAATCTGAGAACAATAGATTGGAATGTTATAACAATGGGTCAGAATCTGAGAACAATAGATTGGAATGTTACAACAATGGACAGCAGGAGTTTCTCCTCTTGGTTTGATGTAGTTACTGCAGAAAATACTTGGCTAACATTAGAATGGCGGATCTATTATGCACTGAAGATGATTCAAACAATTTACTATCCTTTCCTCGCTATTATTGGTGTCCCCGGTAAGTCTCTGTCTCCAACTATTAGATTCATAAACCATATGTCAGTCAATTAGGGTTCTTGTCATTTAAATCGTGAGAAGACTGAATCCATTGTCTTCACTTTCTGTCACAAACTCTATTCCCTCTCCACGATCTGTAAACCCCTCACTGAGGCTGAACTAGGAAGTTTACAGCCTCTGGTATCTTTAATGCTGAGCTCAGTTCACCCCCATATTAACTCCACCTCCAACCCTACATATTGATACAGCCAGGTGATGAGGGTTCACAGTCGGTCCTCTTGTCCTTCCTCTTATTTGACCGCAATCGTGTTTGTTCTTTTTTAACCGTGGATGTATTTACCATTTTTGTGATGTTTTACTTTTTACCTTTGGTGTAATAGTGAAGGAACCAATCGGAAAAGTTTTCTTGAGCTTAACCATGAAAGAGGTGAGTTTAATACACTTAATATCTAAACGCAATCAAAATAAAATAATAAAAACATACGTTATACATTTATGCTGCCACTGACACAAGAATCTCACGTACACAAAAAGATTACAGAATAAGAAGTAAAATCGTGGCTGGATTAGAGTCCAGAATAAATCAAAGGTCGAATTTGAATGCGGAATACAGGCTTAAAGACAGGATTCTTGGTAGTGTGGATGAACAGAGGGATCTTGGGGTCCATGTCCATAGATCACTCAAAGTTGCCACCCACGTTGATAGGGTTGTAAAGAAGGCGTATGGTGTGTTGGCTTTCATTAACAGGGGGATTGAGTTTAAGAGCCACGAGGTTATGCTGCAGCTCCATAAGGCCCTGGTTCGTCCACACTTGGAATATTGTGTTCAGTTCTGGTCGCCTCATTATTGGAAGGATGTGGAAGCTTTAGAGAGGGTGCAGAGGAGATTTACCAGTATGCTGCCTGGACTGGAGGGCATGTCCTACGAAGAAAGATTGAGGGAGCTAGGGCTTTTCTAATTGGAGCGAAGAAGGATGAGAGGTGACTTGATAGAGGGGTACAAGATGATGCGAGGCATAGATAGAGTGGATCGTCAGAGCCTTTTTCCCAGGGTTGAAAGGGCTATCACCAGGGGGCATAATTTTAAGGTGATTGGAGGAAGGTTTCTCGGAGATGTCAGAGGTAGGTTCTTTACACAGAGAGTGGTGGGTGCGTGGAATGAGCTGCCAGCGGTGGTGGTAGAAGCAGATACATTAGGGACATTTAAGCGACTCTTGGATAGGTACATGGATGATAGTAGAATGAAGTGTAGGTAGCTGGATGGATCTTAGAGTAGGTTAAAGGTTCGGCACAACATCGTGGGCCGAAGGGCCTGTACTGTGCTGTACTGTTCTATGTTCTATGTTCTGAAACATAATATGCAGTCTGTGAGGTTTGATAAATCCCTGATCTTCCGGCTGAAGTTGTACTCTTGAAGTCTTTGGCTGGTCGCAGTGCCCGTTGTGACTGATCCACATGGTTCAGGATGTTCTTGAAGGCAGACTGGTAGGTGGCCTTTTTACCCTGTGCCTCAGTCTGTAGTAATCTGTAGGATTGGAGGGTCCACAGTCGCTGATGGTTTTCAAACTTGTGATGTCATCTGATGAGAGACAGAAAGAGAACGGGACTTGGGGTGATGGGGGGCTAGGGGAGGGGGGAAGGAGACCACCCTTCTGCTTCTGCCAGTTTGAATCACTGGTTTGTCTGTCTTTGTCCAGGGGAAGCTCCCAGCTTTCACAGAGATGGTCAGACGGTCTCATGGCTGCCTCAATATATTTTCTGGAGACTTCTAATGAGATTCAAGGTGAGGAATTTCCATCTCCCAAGGGCTCAGGATGCCATTCTTTACACTTGGAGTAGTTTACGCTTTCAAAGTCAGTGTGTCAGGATGTCCTTGAATTGCATGCTAATGAACGCAATCTTAGCAAAGTCAGTCTCAAGAGCAAGCCATTATTTTGGGTCCAGGCTCATCAGACATGTGTCTCCTATTGGAGACGTTGGAATGTGAAAAGGTGCTTCAGATACAAATTGCAGTGGCCATCTTGGCTGCCAGTTTTTTGCAGGATTGTTTCCATTAAAACTTTAATGTAAGTTTCCAACTGATGAATTAAAATTCCTCATTGGCGTATCGTGTTTCATTGACACCAATAACACCTCTTTAATATGTGCCTCAGCCTACCAGCTGCGTAAACCCTCATCATCACATTGTTAAATCCACACTTGACTCTTCCAATTCTATCCTGGTCACCCTCCAATTATAAATCCATAACATGATGTGAACTGCACAGCTGGCCACTTTTAGTGTGGTCCGCACAGTGTCCCATGTTGGGCAGGGATCTAGCCTGGGTGCCATGTATGTGTTGTTAGTGTGAGGAGGCGTTAGTACTGATGTCAATCAGCCATTTTGGCAGCATTGATGTACGATTTTGAAACTTTGTCTGTGCATGTCCACTGACCACCTGTGTAAGTCACTCTCAGCTGAGCATACATTCAACAGCAAAGGGAACCACCGCACCCTCCCCCGACCCCCCATCCCCACCACTAGCCCCCAAAGTTATTTTATAGGATCAGGCATCCAATTTACAGGTGAGGGGCATTAGACTTAGTTCTGTGATTGCAAAGTTAGTGGAGGTGTTGTGGATGGTTTTCTGGAGGTTGTGTTGTGAGCTGCTGCAGACATTCAGGGAGGACAGAGGACATGGTGACCCAACACTGGTCGAGGTATTGGGACTGTAGTTAAAGTGTCTCTGGGTCTGAAACATGACCAACAAATGAAGCAGAGGCTGCAGAGAGGGGAGTCTCTGGAAAGAGAAAAGAGGAGGGGGCTCTGCCATACCCACCCGGGGTGTTCCAAGGGCACTTTTTCTACCTACACCTAACCCAGGAGCAGTGTGTGAGGTGACTCTGATTCAATAAGGAGGTGGTCACAGAGCTGTGTCAACTCCTGTAACACGACCTGGAGCCTCACACCAGGGTGGGGACGGAGCTGTCAGTGGCCGTTAAAGTCACAGTTTCATTGATCTTCACTGCATCCGGATCATTCCCCAGGCAGGAGTGGGCGGCATATCCAACAGAGTCACAGAGAGTCAGAGTAATTTACGAAATAGGAGGAGGCCATTCGGCCCCTCTGTACCAGCTCTCTGTGGAACAATCCAGTCAGCCCCACTCCCCCGCTCAATCCCCGTATCCCTGCAAGTTCATTTCCTTCAGATGTCCATCCAGTTTCCTTTTGAAATCATTGATTGTCACGGCTTCCACCACCCTCACGGGCAGTGAGTTCCAGCTGATTAAAATCCACTGTGTAAAAAAGTTCTTCCTCCTATTCTCCCTGCATCTCTTACCCAAAACCTTCCATCTGTGTCCCCTAGTCCGTGTTTCATCAGTTAATGGGAACAGTTTTTGCTTGTCTATCTTCTCTAAACCGATTATAATCTTGTACACTTCTATCAAATCTCTCTCAATCTCCTTTACTCCAGGGAGAGCAACTCCATCTTCTCCAAACTAACCTTGTAACTAAAACACCCCAATCCCTGGAAGCATTCCAGTAGAATCATAGAATCATCGAAAGTTAAGGCACAGAAAGCAGCCACTTGGCCCATCTTGTCTGCGCCAGCCAGAAAATGATCCATCTATTCTAATCCCACCTTTCAGCATTTGGTGCGTAGAGCTGCAGATTACAGCACTTAAGGTGCATATCCAGACTGTGTTTGAATGAGTTGAGCGTTTCTGACTCAACTACCGTTTCAGGTAGTGAATTGCAGACCCAGCACCACCCTCATCTCCCCTCTGATCTTTCTACCAATCACTTTAACTCTATTCCTCCTCTTCGATGCTATGGTGAATAGAGTCTTCACCTCCACTCTATCCAGGCCCGTTGCAATTTTGTACATTTCAATCAGATCTCCCCTCAGCCATCTCTGTTCCAAGGAGAACAACCCCAGTCTATCCAATCTTTCTTTATAGCTGCAGTTTTCCAGTCCTGGCAACATCCTCGAAAATCTCCTCTGTACCCTCTCTAGTGCAGTTACATCCTTTCTGTACTGAGGAGACCAGAGCTGTACACAGCACTCAAGTTGTGGCCTAATCAATGAATTATACAGTTCCAGCGTAACCTCCCTGTTCTTCTATTCTGTACCTGGGCTAATAAAGGAAAGGATTCCATATGCCTTCCTAACCACCTTATCGACCTCTCCTGCTACTTTCAGGGATGTGTGGACATTCAATCAACTTTCTCTACACTTCTCAGTATTTTGCCATCAATCCTGTATTCCTTTGCCTTGCTTCACCTCCCGAAATGCATCAGATCATACTTCTCCAAGTTGAATTCCTTTTGCCACGGTTCTGCCCATCTGACCAGGCCATCACTATCTTCAGTATTTTACAGCTACCCTCCTCGCTAGCTACCACAGGGTCAATCTTTGTGTCGTCTGCAAACGTCTTGATAATGCCCCCTACATTTAAGTCCATATCATTAATATAGACCACAAAAAGCAAGGGATCCAGTACTGAGCCCTGCGGAACGCCACTGGAAACAACCTTCCAGTCTCTAAAACAGCCATCAACAATTTCCCTTTCTTTCCTGCCACTGAGTCAATCTTGTATCCACGTTGCTGCATTTCCCTGGATCCCGTGGGATTTTTTTTAATGAACCAATCTGCCATGTAGGACCTTGTCAAAAGCCTTGCTAACATCCAGGTAGAGCACATCAACTGCACTACCCTCATTTATCTTTCTTGTTACTTCTTCAAAAAATTCGACCAAGTTGGTCAAACAAAATCTTCCCTTAACAGATCCATACTGACTATCCTAAAATAAATAGAGGTGGTGAGTAGAGAAGAAGGAAAGTTATTGTGAACCTTTATAAAGCTCTGGTTAGCCCCCAACTGGAGTACTGCATCCAGTTCCGTTCACCATAGTTTAGGAAGGATGTGAGTGTCCTTGACAGGGTGTAGAGGAGATTTACCAGAACCGTTCCAGGGATGGAGGATTTTAGCTACAAGGTTACTCTGGAAAAGCCTGTAATATTTTCCTTGGAGTAAAGGAGATTGAGGGGAGATTTGATAGAGGTATCCAAGGTAATGACGTGTTTGGATAAGGGGGACAATAAAAGATGTTCCCATTAGTTAATGGTACAAGGAAGAGAGTTAAGGTGGTGGGACAGAGATACAGGGGGATGTGAGGAACAACTTTTTTACACAGTGAGAGGGAATGGCCTGGAAATCACTGCCTACGATGGTGGTGGAAGCAGTGATGGTGAATGATTTCAAAAGGATATTGGATGGACACTTGAGGGAAATAAACTTGCAGGAATATGGAGACAGAGCTGGGGAATGAGACTGACTGGATTTATCTACAAAGAACTGGCATGGACTCGATGGGCCGAGTGGCCTCTTTCTGTGCTGAAATGACTATGACTCCATGACAGGAGATTACTATTATTACTGCTTTCCTATACTGGGAAAGTTTATAATGGACTGGACAGTATCAGCCTGTTGAACCCTGTGATGTAAGTGAAATGTTTGATGCCCCACAACATGGTTAACAAATGTCCTTCACAAACAGAGTAAATCAGTTCAGTCCCACTCACAATTCTGGATCATTTACAATGGGGAGTAGTTTCTCCCGGTTTTCTCTACATTTAACAGCAGCCAGGCTTTTCAATGTGCCCCCACCTCCATGTGGTAAGTGTTGTCAGGGTTAGGTGAGATAAGAAACGTTACCTGGGCGACAGATTTCTTCAATTGTGCTGCTGTTTCCGTGTTCTCTTCAGTCTAACCGGGTTAAACCTGGTCATCATCACCATTAGGTAGTTTATAAAGAGGAATGACAGTCTCTGCAAATCGAGGGATGAGGGTCCACTGATAACCCACCAGCCTGAGGATAGGACTCAGGGCAGTCTTTGAGGTGCACAGGGGTGACTGAGTTGAGTTTGTGATGGTCAATAGTCAGTCACCAGCTGCCATCCGGTTTTCTAACCGGCCAAATCGGGCAGTTAGTAATGAATGTGTCTTTGTGAACTACACCCTGGTATAACAATGACCTGATAGTGTCTGGAATATATGATATAATCTCAGCTCGGTAAGAATACTGCTTCATCGAGCATGCAATGGTCAGTTAATTTCTTCAGGTCTGCTCATGTTTCCACAGTTATCTTTATGGGTTGTGAATACACTCAGCACCGACTCGAGAATCGCCTGTACCTCAGGGTGATCAGAGGTGACTGGTTCACACTCCTCTGATATTTTAATCATGAATATTGAGGGTGCAATGGACACCAGAGTAGGGGCATGGTTTAATGTTCTAAAATATACAAATATAGCGATAATGAATTACTGCTGATAACCTTTGAGCACATTACTGCCCAGTAGTCCCAGTCCATTATGCAGGATCATATAAAAGGGAGGCAGGGCTTTGACATGAACTCTGTTCCCTCTCCTGCACCACTGTAAGATCTGCTCCAGGGTCACAGATGAACTAAAATGAGGTATAAGGGTAACTAGCAGTTTATTGAGGAGTGATAGCTCAAATACAGCACAGCATCAGAATAGACATAGTAGACATACGACCTGTAACATGCGAGAAAGGCTTTCTGTTAATGGATCAGATATTCGAAGCTATTATTAAGGATGGTAGAAAATTGAAGGTGATCAGGTAGAGTCAACATAGTTTTGTGAAAGGGACGCCATGTTTAACCAATTTATTGGAGTTCTTTGAAGAAGTAAAGGGGAGCCGGTAGGTTTACTGTATTTAGATTTCCAGAAGGCATTTGCTAAGGTGCCACATCAAACATTATTGCGGAAAATAAAAACTGATGCTGTAGGGGGTAACACTTCGGCATGGATAGAAGATTTGCTACCTAACAGGTAACAGAGAGTAGGAAAAAATTGGTCATTTCCGATTTGGTCAGATGTAACGAGTGGTGTGCCACATGGATCAGTGCTGGGGACCTAACATTTTACAATTTAACTAAATGACTTGGATGAAGGGTCCGAAGGTATGGTTGCTAAATTTGCTGATGACACAAAGACAGGTTGGAAAGTAAGTTGTGAAGAGGACATAAGTGGTCTACAAAGGGATATAGATAGGTTGGGTAAGTTGGCAAAGATCTAGAAAATGTAGTATAATGTGACAAAATGTGGAATTGCCCATTTTGGCAGGTAGAATAAAAAAAGAAGCATATTATCTGAATGGTGAGAGATTGCAGAGCTGGAAGATGCAGAGGAACTGGATGTCATCGTGCACGAATTGTATAAGGTTATTATGCAGGTGTGGAAGTGAGCAGAAAGGTATGGCACTATGCTTAACGGGAAATATAGCCAAGTTAGGAATAGTAGCTTTGCTGAGCTTTGATTTTATGTGGCAGAAACCACAATGAAATAGTTAAAAGTAAAGGCAGAGTGTGTGAGACAGTAAAGACTAGCCGACACTGGTAATTGCAAGGACATCTGTTTTTTATGGCCTGAGTGTATGACTCCCTGTGGCTTGAAGTAGATGGACTCATATGAATCAAATGATGTCCATCCCTGTGTGAGTGATAAGGAGTGCTAGGCCCCTCTTATCTTCGTGAACTGCCACTACTTGATGTTGCTGCAGACGGCACGAAACACTCAGGAATGTACACCTAATAGAGATAGCAGGATGCGCCGCTATTGCTTGTCACAAGGTAGAGACAGACTCATGATCTATGTAGGGAGTGAGACCAGCATGGTTATTGATGATTCCTATGCTCTTGCTAATTAGCTTGCTTATCCGCTTTGTTTTATCTTGCTGGTACAAAACAATATTTTATTAGTAACAAGTATATATTGAGAATGGAGTGTATTGTAACCTCAGTAACAGATGTACTGCATGTCACCACGTGGGTGAAGTTGAATTGTACCGCACTGATTGGTTAAACAAGGAGGTGTAGCATGAATCTTAATGTATAAACAGTAGTACCTGTATCACAAACTTTACTTACTCTGGGGGGGGGGGGGTGGGGGGAGGGACCCGACAGACTCTGGTGGAGTCAGTGCCGCTGTTCTCAGAGTAAGTCCGCTGGCGACTGCGCAAATAAGTAATTGATTTTACCTACACATCCGACTCAGTATATTTACTGAACCAGACTGAAGGCAAAAAGAACTCAGAATAACACAGGTGCAACACGTAATTAGCAAACTAATCGAGTGTTATCATGTATTGCAGGAGGAATTGAATACAAAAGTAGCCAGGTTATGTTTCAGTTATACAGGACATTTCTGACACCACATCTGGAGTGTTGTGTACAGTACTGGGCTCCTTATTTAAGGAAATATATAAATGTGTCGGAAGCAGTTCAGAGAAGGTGTACTCAACAAATTTCTGGAATGAGCGGGCTGTCTTATGAGGTTAGGCTGGACACGCTCGGCTTATATCAGCTGGGGTTTAGTAGGTTTAAAGGCGACTATATCTAACTCCGACTTGGAAAGATACAATATTTTGGCCTCAACTGCTTTCTGTGGTAGGGAATTGCACAGGCTCACCACTCTCTGGGTAAAGAAATATCTCCTCATTACAGTCCTGAAAGGATTACCCCATATCCTTAGACTATGACCCCTGGTTCTGGACTCCCACACCATCGGGAACATCCTCCCTGCATCTACCCTGTCAATACCTGTTAGAATTTTGTAGGCTTCCATCAGATCCACCCTCACTCTTCTGAACTCCAGCGAATATAATCCTAACCAACTCAATCTCCCCTCATACGTCAGTCCCGCCATCCCAGTAATCAGTCTGCTAAACCTCCACTGCACTCCCTCTATAGCAAGAGCATCCTTCCTCAGATAAGGAGACCAAAACTGCCCACAATATTCCAGGTGTGGCCTCACTAAGACCCTTTATAATTGCAGCAAGACATCCCTGCTCCTGTACTCAAATCCACTTGCTGTTGAAGATTGCCAGACGTCATTTGTCATTCGCATATCCAGGTTGCTTGCCAGTTACTATCCACTGATTTTCCAAGCAAAAAAATATTTATATCCTGGGTTATCACCTCTAGAAATTTCCTTCGTAGTGACACTATTCTGGCTGGTCAGTAATTACAGGGTTTACCCCATCTCTCCTTTTTTAAATAGGGTGTAATATTTACAACCCTCCAGTCTCTGGCAACACTCCCCTATCCAAGGAGGATTGAACGATTCTGGAAAGTGTCTGCTATTTCCACCATTCCTTCCCTCAGTAACCCTCACAAATCCCATGCAGACTGGGTAAATGTTCTACTTTATTGTGCTACAAAAAGTGCTGGATTGAAAGAGGTTAACTGAACCTGTTTGTTCAGTGACTGTAATTAATGTCAGTCACCATGCACCCTAATTGTGTCACTGGAGAATTTCCCTTTTCTATTAATAAGGGTCTCCTTTCAATGTGCTTTCACATAGAGTGGGCGAGAGCATTAGCCCTGGCATTAACAGGATCAGCAGCTCCATAGAAAGGGAGAGGATACATTAGAATCAGAGAACAATAGATTGGAATTTTACATTGTAAGTTTATCCTCCAATCTTTACTACCTTTCTACATATTTTGATTGGTACCCATTAGACCATCGGATCTATCTCGTACTGAAGATCATTCAATACATTTACTATCCATTCCTCGCAATTGTTGGTGTTCCTGGTAAGTCTCTCTATCTAGCTATTAATTCTATAAGCCATGTTTAACTGCATTACTGCTTCTGTAATTTACTCTGCCCTCCTTGCTGCTGCTGTTATTTCTGGTGAATATCTCCAGCTATTGGCTCTAGAAACCATTGTAATGGGATAATAGTTCTTGTCATCCACTCTCTCATCTTCGCTGCTGCTGTCTCTATTTCCAGCTAGGAGATCAGTAAACCACGTTTCACTGAAATACTGTTCTGTAATGTAAATTTTGGGAAGACTGAAGCCAGTGTCATTGGTCTTCATCACAAACTCCATCCCCTATCGGTGAAATACATACCCCACCCTGTCCAATGTCTGACACTGAACCAGACTGTTTACAACCTCTGTGTTATATTTATAACTGAGCTGAATTCATCTCCATATTCTCTCCATCACCAATCCTACCCTGCCACCTCTGTAATATCACCAATCTCCACCTCTGCCTCAGACCATCTGCAGAATAACCCTCATCTGTGCCTTTGTTAAATCCAGACTTGACTCCTCCAATTCGATCCTGGTCACCCTTCCTGTTATAAACCTCAATAAACCACAGCCCATCCAGAACCCTGCTGACTGAGTCCTAACTCACACCAAATCCCGATCACCCATCAACCCTGTGCTCACTCATCTACATTGGCTCCCGGTCTGGCAGCACCTTAATTTTAATATTCTCATTCTTGTGTTTGCATCGCTCCATGGCCTCACTTCTCCAATTAGTCCCATTTCCCTGTCCATTCCCATATTCCTGCAAATATTTTTCCTTCAATCTTTTCTCAATTCAACTTTAAAAGTGAATTTATTTCCCTGTATATCTCTCCCCGCCCACGATTTTCTGTTCAACTGCACCACTGGTGCTGATGATATGGAAACTGGGATCCATAAAATGATGTGAACAACACAGCCGACCACTTCTAGCGTGATCAGCACAGTGCCCCATGCTGGACAGGACTCTAGTGTGGTCAGCACGGTGTCCCATGCTGGACAGGGCTCTAGTATGGTCAGCACGGTGTCCCTTTCTGGGCCAGTCTCTGGACCAGACAATCTGAGCATGTGCTGTTAGCGTGAGATGGTGTCTGAATATGAGGTCAATCAGCCATTCCAGCAGCTTTGATGTACGTCATTTGAACTTGGTCTGTGCATGTCCACTGACCGACTGTGTTAGTCAATCTCAGCTGAACATACATTCAGCAGCACGAGGAAATGGGCGAGGTACTAAATGAATACTTTGCATCAGTATTTACCAAAGAGAAGGACTTGATGGATGATGAGTCTAGGGAAGGGAGTGTAGATAGACTGGTTCATGTCGTTATCAAAAAGGGTGTGTTGGGAGTCTTGAAAAACATTAAGGTAGATATGTCCCCAGCACCTGATGGAATCTACCCCAGAATATTGCGGGAGGCGAGGGAGGAATTGCTGGGGCCTTGACAGAAATCTTTGTATCCTCATTGGCTCCTGGTGAGGTCCCAGAGGACAGGATAATAGCCAATGTTGTTCTTCTGTTTATGAAGGCTAGCAAGGAAATTCCTGGAAATTACAGGCCGGTGAGCCTTACATCAGTGGTAGGGAAATTATTAGAGAGGATTCTTCGGGACAGGATTTATTCGCATTTGCAAACAAGTGAACTTATTAGCGAGAGGAAGCATGGTTTTGTGAAGGGGAGGTCGTGTCTCACAAACTTGACTGAGTTTTTTGAGGAAGTGACAAAGATGATTGATGAAGGAAGGGCAGTGGATGTTGTCTACATGGACTTCAGTAAAGCCTTTGACAAGGTCCCTCATGGCAAACCGATACAAAAGGTGAAGTCACACGGGATCAGAGGTGAGCTGGCAAGTTGGATACAGAATTGGCTCGGTCACAGAAGACAGAGGGTAGCAGTGGAAGGGTGCTTTTCTGAATGGAGGGATGTGACTAGTGGTGTTCCGCAGGGATCAGTGCTGGGACCTTTGATGTTTGTAGTATGTATAAATCACTTGGAGGAAAATGTAGCTGGTCTGAATGGTAACTTTGCGGACGACACAAAGGTTGCTGGAGTTGCAGATAGTGATGAGGATTGTCAGAGGATACAGCAGGATATAGATCGGTTGGAGACTTGGGCGGAGAAATGGCAGATGGAGTTTAATTCGGAAAAATGTGAGGTGGTGCATTTTGGAAGGTCTAATACAGGTGGGAAGTATAGAGTAAATGGCAGAACCCTTAGGAGTATTGACAGGCAGAGAGATCTTGGCGTACAGGTCCACAGAACCTTCGTTAGGCCACACTTGGAGCAGTGCTTGCAATTCTGGTCGCCACGCTACCAGAAGGATGTGGAGGCTTTGGAGAAGGTACAGAGGAGGTTAACCAGGATGTTGCTTGGTCTAGAGGGTATTAGCTATGAGGAGAGGTTGGATAAACTCGGATTGTTTTTACTGGAGCGACGGTGGTGCAGGGGCGATATGACAGATGTTTACAAAGTTAAGAGTGGCATGGACAGAGTGGATAGTCAGAAGATTTTTCCCAGGGTGGAGGAGTCAGTTACTAGGGGACATAGGTTTAAGGTGCAAGGGGCAAAGTACAGAGGGGATGTGCGAGGCAAGTTAATTACACAGAGGGTGGTGAGTGCCTGGAACTTGCTGACGGGGGAGGTGGTGGAAGCAGGTACAATAGCAACATTTAAGAGGCATCTTGACAAATACATGAATAGGATGGGAATAGAGGGATACGGTCCCCGGAAGTGCAGAATGTTTTAGTTTAGACAGGCATCAAGATCAGCGCAGGCTTGCAGGGCCGAATGGCCTTTTCCTGTGCTGTATTATTCTTTGTTCTAGTGTTATTTAAAAGGACCAGGTATCCAACTTGCAGGTGAGGAGCATTTGACTTACTTCTGCGATAGTAAAGTTAGTGGCGGTGCTGTGGATGGTTTTCCGGAGGTTGTGTTGTGAGCTGCTACAGACTGTCAGTAAGACGAGTGGATTTGGTGACCCAACTCCGGACGAGGTATGGGGACTGTAGTTACAGTGTCTCTGGAGGTGTGTTTCTCTGGGAATTCCTGGACGGGGTAGATCTTCCAATCCGTGCTGAGGAGGGAGGCTGGACGCCATTTCTTAAGCAAGCAGAGATCATCCCTCTTCAGCAACAGGTCAACAACCACCCTGTGCCACGTGAGGGGCATCTCCTGGTTGCCAGGCTTTCCCCAGGACACAGGCGCAGTCGTCCCCGAGGGCATCCCAGAACGCCCTGCGGAGCTCCACGGTCAGCCCGTACAGCCCCGGTGATTTGCCCTTCGAGAACTGGTGGACTGATCCGTACAGCTCCACCAATGCGAGCAGAGCCCCCAATCCTTCGGCGTTCTCCAGGCTGACATTCAGCAGGTCCTCCCACAGAACTCTGCCCGTCTCCTCGCTGGACGGGTCCAGAGAGAACAACGCACTGTAATAGGTTCGTACCAAAAGTTCCATTCCCTCTGGATCCATAATGGAGGATCCATCGTCAGCCAGGAGCTCGATGAGCTGCTTACCGACCCCCCACCATTTTTCCAGTGTGTAGAAGAAAGGTGTGGCGCGGTCCAAATCTTCCCGGATCTGGATCCGCGACCTCACGTGCACTCCTTGGGACCCTATGAGCTGCAGGTCCCTCCGCACGTCCTTCTCTTTGTATGCCTGCCACAAGGCAGGCTCCGCGACGGCTTGACCGACACAGGACTCCAAGTCAAGTACCTCCCTCTCTAGGTGCCCGATCTCGGATTCCCACCTCTTGGTCGATCCCTTCACGTACTCCTGACAGAAGGCATGAATGTGAGTCTTGCCCACATCCCACCATAGCCTCAAGGAGGGGAAGCCCCTCTGCTTCCTTCTCCAGGCGGCCGTGTATCGACGTAACGAGTCCCGGAATCACTCGTCCTCCAGCAGCCAGTTGTTAAAGTGACAGTACATTGACCCTGCCCCCGTGACAAGAGGAGTGAACTCCGCCCTCACCAGCTGGTGGTCCCAGCACTGCACCAGCCACATGGAGGCCACCGAGATGTGAAATGTAGAGGCTGTCGATTCGGAAGCCTACTCCTAAGTAATCCTGATGAAAGCACTGGAATCGGAATTGAGATTCCACCAGGCGTCGACAATGTCGAGAGAGCTAATCCATCAAGTCACCCTGTCGCTCCAGGAGCCAGGTGGATTCATCTCCCGGAACGGTGTGGGTTTTCTGCATAAAACTCATCACATATCTCCCTTCCCTGAGGATTCTGAGATTGTGAAAACCGCTGAGAGGCGCCCTGCTGCTGTTGATGTTGAGGCTGGCTATGGATATCTTCATGTCAACAATACCACCATCCTGTCACCAATATCTTACTGTGAGGAGAGAGTGGAACTGCTCATCGCCTTAATCTCCCCCAGCAACCCAGAGGGGAACACTTTGATCGGGCATCGCACGACCTTTTTCATGTCTGCACATTTACAACCCTCCTTGTGGGCAAGACGGACAGATCTGATGATCAGCGCCAGCTTCAACCACTGGTCAAGGGGCAGCTGAACCTTATTGTGACAATCTCTGCAAGCAGCAAGGAAGTCCCGGAGTTCGGTAATGGGGATGAGAGGAGACTCGGTAGGAGGCAGGAGGGAGTCCACCGCCTCACTGGCAATGGATTCAACGTCGTCCTCCGTGCCCCTCACCGAGACTCCATCCTCCTCCGGGCCGTCAACGCCAGTGACCGACACACCCACCACACAATGTGGTGTGGACATCCCGGCCACGCCAGCGAGTCTCACCTCCCTCATGATCACATCCCCAGGATCGGTGGTGGAGGAGTCATTCCTATATTCCTCCGGGGAAACTGGGAATATGAGTGCCTGTGGTTGAGGACACCCACTCCCCTTCGGTGCCCGGGCTTGTGATCAGCCTCGGGGGAGGCAGTTGTTTCTTGACTCTGGAAATCCAGCTGGAGCGGGACCCGAGGTAGAGAGAGGATTCCATCTCCCACCCTGCCAGCGCCACAGTACCAGCAGACAGAGCACTGTTAACATTATTCAAATCAACCTCCGAGTCAGATCCATCCTGGATGACAGCAACAGGCGCCGAGAGCGTTGACCCTCACAGATCTCAGCCCCACCCAGGACACCGGACCCAGTGGGAGATGGAATGATTTCTCCTGGTGGATCCACAGGCTCCCCCATCAGGAGAGGGGCCCTTCACCACTCCCCCACCCCCACCTCGGGTGTTGCAAAAGGTACAGAGGCTTCCGTACCCACTCCGTTTTGTGGGATAGAAAGCTGTGACTCAAGGCTCGAGCCCCAATGGTGCTGGTAGCGCGGGGAGTCCGAGGACCCGCCAGGAGACTGACCCTGTTCCTCTCGGCAATCTGCTGTGGAGGGATGCCTCCTCCTCTTATTCCGGGAGAGGTGAGGAGTTTCAGAGACCTCAGTCTCACGAGACGTCTATGTTTATACCTCCACACCCTCAACAGTGTGGAGGGAGATTTACTCTCGATCTGACCCTCAGGCCCGTTTTGTTTTTTTGTCGAGGGCGACTTTATTCCCCAGGCCCCCTTTATTTGAATTTTGAATTAATTTTATTAAAAACAGATAAAGAAACCAAAAACTCAAATTAAAATGCCATTCTCGGCATTACTGATGCATCCCAGCCCCTGCAGTACCCACCGATGTTGGAAGGCCTCAAGTGTTGCAGATTCTGAATAGATCCCTGTTAAAGAAAGGGACTTCAGTCCGTGTCATCCACACCCATAGCGGCAGGAGGTGGAAAGAGGGTCTTCAAGGTTTTTACCTGCAGGAACAATCAAAGTACCAGAGCTCACATTTCCTCTGTCCCTGAGTGTCATTACTCATTATCCCCCCTGGAGGAACACCTCTCTCTCTCTCTCTCTGACTCACTCACTCCCTCTCTCACTCTCTCCCCCTCTCTCTCTCTGTCTCTCTCTCTCACTCATTCTCTCTCTCACTCTCTCTCTCTCTCTCACTCTCTCTCTCTCTGTCTCTCTCTGTCTCTCTTTCTCTCTGTCTCCTTCCCAGCAGAAAGCAATTGCTATTTAACACTCCAACATCCATGTTATCAAAACTTTTGTCCTCCCCACTCACACCAATTTAAAATATAACAATACACACATGTTAAACAACCAACGACTTTCAGAAAGCATGCAGGACCAGACGTAACTGACCGTAATAGACACTGGTTGAGACAGACAAAGAAATCAAACAGGAAACTTCAAATACAAAAACAGACCCACTTACTCAAACACAAGCTTTTCCTCCTGTTCTCTTCAGACATTGTTTCAACCTTACTGTTGCTCCGAAAGATTTCCTTTCCTTTTATATCTCAACCTCACAGGTGTCTTGGTGGGATTGAGAGTAACAGACTGTTCCATTCGGTGTTGTCACCACATTAACGGGACAGCCTGTCAAGGAGGTTACCTTAACGGGACAGATTGGTAAACGTTCTCCCTCTCCAACATTGTCCCCCTCCGAGGCCTCCTGCTCCGTTTTAGTACCACCTGTGTGATACTCTGCTTTTTGTGACGGCTGCTACACCCGCCTGGGAGCTGCTTTCCCTCTGGGTTTGCAATCACTGAAAGTTGGACCTGCACTGTGCATGCTCTGTCTTCCGGTGGGGTCACTCCTGTAACTCCCTAAGGACACCTCTAGAATCCTCTAACTGCTGGGTCAACTGGACATTATCCTGTGTGACAGTGACAGTATGTTTCTCTGCTAACTCTAACTGCTGCTGAACTGCACAAGCCTGTCCTGCATTAAGTGTCTGTTGTTGTATAGTGACAGTAAAGTACACTAGCTTATTGTGTAACTCATGTAGCTGTGTCTGCTGCTGCTGCTGGGTCTGTTCACTTTGAGCTACCATTTCTCTCACCTGTGACTGTATCACTTCCTCATCGCACTGTGCACTGTGTGATGCTGGATATGGAGTCAGATTTAAAGCCTTTTCACCCTTCTGATGTTTAGCCAAGACGTGTGCCTGGATAAACTTCACTATATTTTAAAAGGAACGTGTGCATGCTTCCATCGACAGTCTCCGAACAGGGACTGGATATTGTCCATATTACACTTAGTGCATAACTCTTCCTCATATGTTTCCCAGAGACCCTTCTTCCCATTGTCTTTTTGTGACATACTGTGTATTTAAAGAGACATCACTGGGTTAGTATAATCGTCTGCCCCTCAAAAGAGTTTATCCCTGCAAGAGATTTCACTGGTCAAACGAATATTCCTATGTTTGCAAAACTTTGCTACAACAGCCTCGGTTTGCATTGTAGTCAAAGTCCCGGGTTTCAGCACCACTTGTAAGATCTGGGGTTTGATTTAATGTAATTGTCAGACTTAGGTCAATTACAATGACAGTCTATGTTGGGAGATCAGATCTAAAAGGGACTTGCAGCTCAGACTAGCTATCAAACTACATGTGTACGAGGCTGCTTTCACAAGCTTCACAGACTGAATGAAGTTCTGCACAATAAGCAGAACATGGTAATATTGAGCAAAGGGAAGTGGTCAGCAGTTGTGTTCTCAATGGAACACCCGGTGCTCAACCTCCGGTTATCTGTGGAACCTTGTCTCTTCATTGGAGTCTATCTTCTGTCTTCTTCTTGATGATGATGTGCGCTTTTGGGGTCTTACAAGCTCTTAATTTATACACATTTCCCAGCTTGGTTCTGTTCCATATTAGGTAAAAGGCCATTTCTGTTCATTTGATTGGTCAGTCATTAACTAACTACCCTTCCATGATGGTACTTTGAGCCTGGTTTAAGTCATTGTCATTATCGTTCAGTGGGGGGTGGGGGGGAGGGGAGGGGCCTCCAGATTCCAGCTGCCTTGACTCTGTGAATTCCTTTACAATGTCTTGTTTTGAAATGCAAATAAACTAGAAATTCTCGAAGTAACAGTTTGTAAGACGTCAGGAATGTAAGGGATTTGGATTGTTTAATTGTCCTGTGGTTCAAAATGTGTCTGTGACCAGGAATGAAATCTGCTATTTTTTGTTCTGATAACAATCCTGATGCATCTGTAACATCCACAAGGGGTGATGAAATTACTGAAGGAAATGTAAACACATGCTCACCATCAAGGCAGTATCTCATATCATCGTCTCAACAAAGAATTAGACATCTCATTGGACAACTGTAGCCTACGGTGGATTTTGATAGGACAGTGTGATCTTGTCAGTGAAACATTCAGCCCACCATGATATGAAAGGTGTAAAAATCATTGAAAATAGTGATTCTGTGATAAGGTCGAGGAGCTTGGTCAGCAACAGAACGGTTATCAGGGAGGTAAATGCTCACTGGGTTATCATGTATGCATGACTCTTTGCAACATATTATTGACTAATGGGTGTATTGTTCACCGGTACATTGTGAATGGGTATTTTGTATAATTGTAAACTAGTAGTATTCCTACTGAATCTAGTAGAGTCATTGGTGTTTAATTTAAACTTTGAGTGCTGTCTCATTCTTTCTTGTAATTCTCATGTTTGAACCATAGAGTAACCAATCAAAAAGATGACAGTTCATAAACAACATTTGTTTATATATGTGGACATGTGGCTTCACATTATCATTGCCAGGAATGTAGACACAAAGACCTGTGTCCAGAGTTATGTCCGAGACAGTTTATAAACAACATTTGTTTATATATGTGGACATGAGGCTTCACATTATCATTGCCAGGAATGTAGACACAAATACCTGTGTCCAGAGTTATGTCCGAGACAGTTTATAAACAACATTTGTTTATATATGTGGACATGAGGCTTCACATTATCATTGTCAGGAATGTAGACACAAATACCTGTGTCCAGAGTTATGTCCTAGACAGTTTATAAACAACATTTGTTTATATATGTGGACATGAGGCTTCACATTATCATTGCCAGGAATGTAGACACAAAGACCTGTGTCCAGAGTTATGTCCTAGACAGTTTATAAACAACATTTGTTTATATATGTGGACATGAGGCTTCACATTATCATTGCCAGGAATGTAGACACAAAGACCTGTGTCCAGAGTTATGTCCTGGACTAGTTAACGACCCTTATGAAAATCTCTGGAATACCATTCCTACATCTTTATTGTCCATCCATAATTATTCTTGACACTGAGTGGCTTGCTAGACTATTTCAGAGGACAGTTAAAAGTGAACCACATTGAGTTACATGGAGACCAGAACAGATAAGGATGGTAGATCTCCTTCCCTAAAGGACATTAATGGACCAGATAGATTGTTATAAAAATCGATGATGGCTTCATGGCAACATTATTAAGTCCAGATTTCAATTCCAGATTTGTATTCATCAATTGAATGCATTACATAATTGAATTTTAAATTCCACCTTCTGCTATGGTGGGATTTGAACCCATGTCCCCCGGGAATGAGCCTGCGCCTCTGGTGAGATTGCCAGTATCCCACTGTCACTGCCACGCTACATCACATTCCTCCCTTAAGATACTACATAAAAACTTCCTCTTTGACCAAGCTGTTGGTCATCTGACCTCATATCTCCTGTTGTGTCTCTGTGTCATACGTTGCTTCACAATGCTCCTGTGAAGCATCTTGAGATGTTTGATTACATTAAAGGCACTATATAAATATAAGTTGTTGTTTTTGACATTTACTAGACATGACTTGTCTTACCATATACTTCCTGCTGTCCATTTGTTGTCCATGCTTTTTTTCTTTTCTCCAGCATCAAATACGTTTGTCCTGGGATGTGAACTCTAGAAATTTCCCCATCAGTGACAGTAAATATAGAGTTTACTCCGCCTCTCCTTTTTTAGTCAGGGTGCAACATTGACAACCCTCCAGTCCTCTGCCACGACACACATATCCAAGATTCTGGCCTGTGCATCCGCTATTCTCATTTTTCCCTCCCTCAGCAATCCTCATACATCCCATTCAGACTGGGCAAATGTTATTGTTGATTGTGGTACAAAAGGTGTTGAAATGAAAAGGGTTAACTAAACCTATTTGTTCAGTAACTGTAATTAATGTCAGTCTCCATGGGCCCTAATTGTGTCACTGGAGGGTTTTCCTTTTCTATTAATAAGGGATTCTTTCAATGTGTTATCACATAGCGTCAAAGGGAACATCACGCTCGGCACTGACAGGGATCAGTGGCTCCAGAGAGAGGGAAGGGATAGATCAGAATCTGAGAACAATAGATTTGAATGTTGCAATAATGGGTCAGAATCTGAGAACAATAGATTGGAATGTTCCAACAATGGATCAGAATCTGAGAACAATAGATTTGAATGTTGCAATAATGGGTCAGAATCTGAGAACAATAGATTTGAATGTTGCAATAATGGGTCAGAATCTGAGAACAATAGATTGGAATGTTACAACAATGGACATGAGTTTATCCTCGGATCTTTACTATCTTTCTACATATTGGGTTTGGTACTCATTAGACGATCGGATCCTGTATGCACTTGAGATAATTCAATATATTTACTATCCCATCCTGGCTATTGTTGGCGTCCCTGGTAAGTCTCTCAATACAGCTATTAATTCTATAAACCATGTTTAATTGCATTACTGCTCCTGTAATTTACTCTGCCCTTCTTGCTGCTGCTACTGTTGCTGGTGAATCTCTACCTCCAGCTATTAGCTGTCAACCCATTGCTAATTGTATTGCAGTTCTTGTAAATTCAACTTTCATCTTCGGTCCTGTCTTTGCTCCTGATACGTCTCTATTTCCCGCTAGGTGATCTGTCAACACTGTTTCACTGAAATACTCTTCTGTAATGTAAATATTGGGAAGACTGAAACCAGTGCCATTGGTCTTCATCACAAACTCCATCTCCTATCTGTGAATCACCTACCCCACCCTGCCCAATATCCGAGGCTGTTTACAACATCTGTGTTCTATTTATACCTGAGCTGAATTCATCTCCATATTCCCTACATCACCAACCCTGCATATTACCACCTCTGTACTATCACCGATCACAACCTCTGCCTCAGCCCATCTGCTGCATAAACCCTCATCTGTGCCTTTATTCACTTGATTTTTCCAAATTGTATCCAGGTCACCCTCCCAGTTATAAACTTATATAAACCACAGCCCATCCAGAACTCTGCTGCCTGTGTTCTAACTCACACCAAATCCCGATCACCCATCACAACTGTGCTCACTGATCTACATTGGCTCCCGGTCTGGCAACACCCTTAATTTTAATATTCTCATTCTTGAATCCCTCCATGGCCTCACCCATCTAATTAGTCCCATTCGCCTGTCCATTCCCATATTCTTGAAAATCTTCCATCAAGTCTATTTCCATGTCACCTTTTAAAGTGAATTTCCTTCCCTCTCCACCTCTTCTTGGTGGTGATTTTCAGCTCTTACAGCAGCACTGTTGCCCACATTGTGGAAACCTGGATCTATAAAAGGGTATGAGCTGAGCTCCCAGCCATTTCCGGTGTGGCCTGCACACTGTCCCATGCTGTGCAGTACTCTCGCCCGGGTGTACATTGTGTGCACCAGTAGCACGAGGAGTTGTGGAATGTCATGTCAAACTGCTATTCCAGCAGCTTTGATGCAGGGCTCTAGGTCAACAGCACCATGTATGTGCTGTTACTGTGATTTGCACAGATGGGCACTTCTACTGTGGCCTGCACAATGCCCCACGCTGGGCAGGGCTCTAGGTCAATCGTTCCATGTATGTGTTGCTCATTTGAGGATGGTTTTGAATTTGATGTCAATGTACCATTCCAACAGCTTTTATGTACGTCTTTGAAACTTGGTCTGTACATATTCACTGACCCCTGTGTTAGTCACTCTCGGCTGAACATACATTCAGCAGCAGCAGCAGGAACCCCCTCTAGTGTTATTTAAACGGACAAGGCATGCAACTTATAGGCTTTTGACTTACTTCTGCTCTTGTACAGTTAGTGGAAGGTGCTGTGGATGGTTTCCTGGAGGTTGTGTTGTGAGCTGCTGCAAAAATTCAAGGAGGACAGAGGATTTTGTGCCCCAACGCTGGACGAGGTATGGGGACTGTAGTTACAGTGTCTCTGGCTCTGTAACATCACCAACAAATGGAGCAGAAGCTGCAGAGAGAGGAAGTTCTGTAACGGGGGAGGAGGAGGGGGCTCTGCCCTACCCACTCCGGGTTTTCCAAGAGCACATTTCCTACCAACATCTAAGCCTGGAGCAGTATGTTAGATGACTCTGTTTCAATAAAGAGGTGGTCACAGAGCTATGTCACCTCCTGAAACGAGAACTAGAGCCTCAGACCAGGGTGAGGACGGAGCTGTCAGTGGTTGTTAACGTCACAGTTTCATTGCCATTTTATGTATCCGGACCTTTCCGGCAGGAATGGGAGACATATCCAACATTCAGTCATAGACAGTGATAGAGTCAGAGTCACTTACCACACAGAAGGATTTCATTAGGCCCATCGAGACCGTGCTGGTTCTCTGTGGAGCAATTCAGTCAGTTTTACTCCCCCACTCAATCCCGTAGCCCTGCAAGGTCACTTCCTTCAAGCACCCATCCAGTTTTCTTTTGAAATTGGGAGGAAGGATCAAATTGAAAGGAAGTAAAGCTGGTAACAGGAGGTAGAAAAGTAGAAGGTGGCATTCGAAGGTAGGTGAAACAAAGGTGAGCATCAACTAGAATGCAGAATGTCAATAAGACACGGTTATGGGCACTGTACCTGAATGCACTCAGTATTCAGAACAGGGTAGATGATTTAAAGGCCCAAATAGAGGTAAATGAGTATGATCCAATTGTCATAACGGAAATGTGCTACAGGGTGACCAAGACTGAGAACTGAATACGCAAGCAGATTCGAACTTTAGGAAGGACAGGCAAAAAGGGAAAGGACATAATGTTGCTCTGATAATAAGGGATTGTATCAGTACATTAGTAAGGGAGGATCTCAGTTCTGAAGAACAAAATGTGGAATCTATTTGGGTGGAGCTAAGAAACAACAAGGGGAAGTAAACACTGGTAGAAGCTGTTTGTAGGCCATCAAACAGTAGTGTTTTTGTGGGGAATGGCATTAATGGAGATGAGAGAATCATATAACATGGGCAATACAGTCATCATGGGTGACTTCAATCCTCATATAGACTGGGTAACCTAATGAGAACAAATGCTATGAATGACGAGTTTCTAGAGTGTGTTAGGGATGGTTTTCTAGAGCAGTATGTTGAGGCACCGACTGGAAAACAGGCTATTGTAGATCTAGTATTATGTAATGAATCAGGGATAAT
Organism: Heterodontus francisci; assembly: GCF_036365525.1. NCBI lineage: Eukaryota > Metazoa > Chordata > Chondrichthyes > Heterodontiformes > Heterodontidae > Heterodontus > Heterodontus francisci. Next base: position 1,280,246 of record NW_027140937.1, read on the forward strand.
TAATATTTTTATTGTAAAGTTACCTTTAGGGATGAATTACCATAATGTGATAGAATTTTACATTATGCTTGAAAGTAAGGTGGTTCACTCTTAAGCCAGGGTGTTAAATTTGAACAAAAGAAGTTATGATGGTATGAGGGGCAAATTGCCCGAGGTGGATTGGGAAACTACATTGAAAGGTATGATAGTACATAGGCAATCGATAGTCTTTAAATAAATATAATATAGTTTACAGCACCTATACATTGCTTGCAGGCACATAAACCCCAAAAGTAAAGGCAGTCAACTGTGGACAACAAAGGAAGTTAAGGATTGTATAAGATTAAAACTGTGGTTAGCACTGCAGCTTCACAGCTCCAGCAACCGGGTTCAGTTCTTGGTACTGCCTAAGTGGAGTTTGCAAGTTCTACTGTAACCACGTAGGTTTCAGCCGAGTGCTTCAGTTTCCTCCTACAACCAAAGACTTGCAGGTTGCTTGGTAAATTGGCCATTGCAAATTGCCCCTAGTATAGGTAGGTGGTAGGAGAATGGTGGGAATGTGGTAAGGTATATGGGATTAATGTAGGATTAGTATAAATGGGTGTTTGTTGGCAGGCACAGACTCGGTGGGCCGAAGGGCCGTATCTGTATCTCTCTCTGACGTTATGACTCTATTAAAGGACAATAAAGTTGCCATAAATTGTAGTAAACCTGAGAATTGGGAGGATTTTAGAATACACCAAAGGAGAATGAAGAAACTGATAAAGAAAGGGTGAATAAAATATGAATGTTAGCTGGAAAAATATAAAAACGGACTGTAAAAAGCTTCTACAGGTACGTAAAAAGGAAACATTTGGCTAAGACAAATGTGAGTCCATCACAGGCAGTGTCAGTAGAATTTATAATGGGGACAGCGAAATTGCAGAGAAGCTAAATGATTATTTTGTGTCTGTCTTCACCGAGACACATATAAGAAATCTCCCAGAATTAGAGATCCAAGGGATTGGGGGAATGATGAATTGAAGGAAATTAAAAGTAAAATAATGTGGATACTGGAAATCGTGAATAAAAACAAGAAATGCTGGAAACACTCAGCAGTTCTGGCAGCATCTGTGTAGAGAGAAGCAGAGTTAACGTTTCAGGTCAGTGACCCTTCTTCAGAACTGCAATGAATTAAAGGAAGTTAGTATGACTAAGAAGGTTGTATTGGAGAAATTAATGGGGCTGAAGGTTGCTATGTCCCCAGCACCTGATATTCTACGTCCCAGAGTGTTGACGAGATAGCTATGGAGATAGTGGATGCATTGCTGATCATCTTCAAAAATATTGTAGATTCCGGAGCGGATCCTGCAGATTGGAAGGATGCAAATGTCAGCCCACTATATAAGAAGGGAGGGAGAGCGAAAACAGGGAATTACAAAGCTGTTAGCCTTACATTAATCGTTGGGAACCTGCTATAATCAATTCTAAATGATGTTATAAATGGACATTTGGATAATAATGATCTGATTGGGCATAGTTAACATGGATTTATGAATGGGAAATCATGTTTGACGAACCTGTTGGAGATTTTGAGAATGATAACAACAGAATTGATTAAGAGGAGTTGGCAGACATAGTATACTTGTATTTTCAGAAGGTTTGTAGAACCCCCAAAGGAGCTTGCTTCGCAAAATTAAGATTCATGGTGTAGGAGGTAATATACTGGCATGGATTAAGGATTGGTTAACAGATTGGAAACAGTGAGTAGGAATAAACGGATCATTTTCGCGTTGGCATGCTATGACTAGTGGGGTACTGCAGGGATCAGAGATTGGGCCTCAGCTGTTCACAATATATTTCAATGATTTGGATGTGGGGACCAAATGTAATATTTCCAAGTTTGCATCTGACACAAAACTAGGTGGGAATGTGTACAGTGAGGAACATGCAAAGCCGCTTCAAGGGGAATTGTTCAGACTTAGTGAGTGGGCAAGAACATGTTAGGTGGAATATAATATTGAAAAATAGAAGGTAATCCACTTTGGTAGGAGGAATAGATGTGCAGAGTATTTCCTAAATGATAAATTAGGAAGTGTAGATGTACATAGCGTCCTGGGTGTCCTTGCCAATAAGTCACTGAAAGCTAACATGCAGGTGCAGCAAACAATTACAAAGGTTAATGGCATGTTAGCCTTTATCGTAAGAGGATTTGAGTACAGGAGTAGTGAAGGCTTGCTACAATTGTACAGAACTTTAGTTAGACCGCACTTGGAGTATTGTGCGCAGTTTTAGTCCCCTTACTTTAGAGATACAGCACTGAAACTGGCCCTTCGGCCCACGGAGTCTGTGCCAACCAACAACCACCCATTTATACTAATCCTACAGCAATCCCATATTCCCTATCACCTCCGTGCACTAGGGGCAATTTACAATGGCCAATGGATATGGGGACCAAAGTAATATGTTCAAGTTTGCAGATGACACAAAACTAGGTGGGAATGTGAATTATGAGGAAGATGCAAAACGGCTTCAAGGGGATTTGGACAGACTTAGTGAGTGGGCAAGAACATGGCAGATGGAATATAATGTGGAAAACTGTGAGGTGGGCCACTTGGGTAGAATGAATAGATGTGCAGAGTATTTCTTAAATGGTCAGAGATGAGAAAGTGTAGATGTACAAAGGGACCTGGGTGTCCTTGTCAATAGGTCACTTAAAGCTAACATGCAGGTGCAGCAAGCATTTAGGAAGGCGAATGTATGTTACTTTTATCGTTAGAGGATTTGAATACAGGAGTAGTGAAGTCTTGATTCAATTGTATAGAACCTTGGTTAGATCGCACCTGGAGTACTGTGTGCAGTTTTGGTCCCCTTATCTGAGGAAGAATATTATGACCAGAGAGGGACTGCAACAAAGATTCACCAGACTTGTTCCTGGGATGGCGGGACTGTTCTACGAAAAGAGATTGAAGAAACTGAACATGTATTCTCTCGAGTTTCGAAGAATGAACGGTGATCTCATTGAAACCAACAAAATACTTAAAGGGATAGACAAGGCAGCTAAGATGTTTCCCCTGGTTGGGGAGTCTAGAACCAAGGGACACAATTTGAAAGCCACTTAGGACAGAGATGAGGAGTAATTTCTTTACTCAGAGGGTTGTGAACCTTTGGAATTCTCTACCCCAGAGGGCTATGGAAGCGCAGTCATTGAGTATGTTTAAAACAGAGATTGACAGATTTCTATATACCACTGACATAAGGGGATATGAGGATAGTGTGGGGAAAAGGCATTGAAGAGGATGATCAGCCATGATCATATTGAATAGTCGAGCAGGATCGATGGGCTGAATGGTTGAATTCAGCTCCTATGTTCCTATATTCCTTAGCTGCGTAACTCCTTCAAACTCGAGGTCAGTTTAGTCAGGCTGCTTTCCGAGGGTTCAGAATCATTGGCGGTTCACTTCCGATACTATCTCGTGTACACCCAGGATAGCATTTTTAGTCACCTCATAATCTAATGAACTTTTATCTGGCAGCAGTGAATAAACCCCATGGGCTTTTCCTGTTATTATGTTTTGTAAAAACAGCATCCAGCTGTCTTCCGGCCATTTCAGCTGCTTTGCAAGCTTATCAAAAGTGATGAAAAATTCTCCCACATCCTCCTCATTGAACTTTGGAATGAACTGGGAGAAGTTTAAGAGTTCAGCACATGGTCCTGAGCTGGGGGCAGCTCACACACTAGCTGTGCCTTCACCAGGTGCACTGGGTCTTCATCGAGTTGTTTGAGCCACCTTAACTCCCTTTCCTCCTTCTCCTTCTGGAACACTCTTACTTTTTCCCCTTCTTGACAATCACTCTGCTCTTTCTCACGCTCTCTGGAATTCTAATTCTAGTCTCTTCTGTTCTAGTTTTACCTTAGCTAACATTACTCTATCTGTTAGTGATTCTAACTCTGTTTGAGTCTTCAGCTTCAAGTGAAAAATGGTTGGCCACAAGTCTTAGGATTTCGGGTTTCCTAGCTTTGGATGGAGAGTAATCCCAAACTGTCCTGATACATTACTCAACTTTTCAACAGAGAGGGGTTTTCGCCTGCACCAAGTTACTTCACTCTATATGTAACTCCCTTATTGCGAATCTACTTCCTTTATTCGAAAAGAGTGAGAGACGGAAAGCACGACAAATTATGAGGGCACAGATAGGGTAGATAGGAAGAAATCTTTTCCCTTCGTGGAGGTGTCAGTAACCATGGGGCATTGATTTAAGTTAAGGGGCAGGCGGTTGAGAGGTGATTTGAGGGAGAAAAATTCACCGAGAGGGTGGTTGTAATCCGGAACACACTACCTGAAGGGATGGAAGAGGCAGGACCCTTACAGGATTTAAGAAGTATTTAGATTAGCACTTGAAGTGCCATAGCATACAAGGTTACTGGACTGGTGCTGGAAAATGGGATTAAAATGGACAGGCTTGATGGCCGACAAGGACACAGTGGTCTGAATGGACTGTTTCTGTCCTGTATAACTCTGTGACTCTATGACACTTCCAATTTCTCGTTTGTCGTTGGGTTACGATCTCGAGAACCTCCACATTTCAGTTACAGCAGGTGAGGAGAGGTCTCAGTCTCCCCTCTTGTCCTATCTTTCATTTGTTAGCAACTGGATTTATTCCTTTTTAGCAGTGGACGTGCTGACCACCTCAGTGAGTATTTTACCTTTTACCTTTATTGTGATCGTGAAAGAACCAATCGGACAGGTTTTCTTGAGTTTAAACAAGAGGTGCGTTTATTATACTTAACAATCTAAACTGGATCAGAATAAAATAATAAAAATATACGGTGCACATTCAAGTGCACACTCATAGGCAAATCACACAAATAAGTAAGAGAGAGTGATAAATAATTTTAAATTTGTATTAGAGTCTATAATAAATTTAAGTCAGTGAGATTGGATAATTCTGTGGTCTGCGCCTTTGCCATCCTTATTTATGAGTTTCATGTCATCTGCAAGCATTGAAATTATGTTTTTTTTTACGTACAAGTCTCTATCACTTGTACATCTATCTACAAGTCAGGAAAAGCACTGATTCTAATACTAACCCCTGAGAAACAACACTGAATACTCCCCCTCCACCAGTCTGAACAATGACCGTTCATCACTTCTCTCTACGTTCTGTCCCTGAGTCAGTGTCATATCCACGCTATGACTGTCACATTAATCCATGTGCTCCATTTTTCATAGAACATAGAACATAGAACATTACAACGCAGTACAGGCCCTTCGGCCCTCGATGTTGAGCCGACCTGTGAAACCATCTGACCTACACTATTCCATTTTCATCCATATGACTATCCAATGACCACTTAAATCCCCTGAAAGTTGGCGAGTCCACTACTGTTGCAGGCAGGGCGTTCCACGCCCCTACTACTCTCTGAGTAAAGAAACTACCTCTGACATCTGTCCTATATCTATCACCCCTCAACTTAAAGCTATGTCCCCTCGTGTTTGTCATCACCATCCGGGGAAATAGACTCTCACTATCCACCCTATCTAACCCTCTGATTATCTTATATGTCTCTATTAAGTCACCTCTCCTCCTCCTTCTCTCCAACGAAAACAACCTCAAGTCCCACAGCCTTTCCTCGTAACACCTTCACTCCATACCAGGCAACATCCTAGTAAATCTCCTCTGCACCCTTTCCAAAGCTTCCACATCCTTCCTATAATGCGGTGACCAGAACTGTACGCAATACCCCAGGTGCGGCCGCACCAGAGTTTTGTACAGCTGCAGCATGACCTCGTGGCTCCGAAACTCGATCCCCCTACTAATAAAAGCTAACACACTATATGCCTTCTTAACAGCCCTATTAACCTGGGTGGCAACTTTCAGGGATTTATGTACCTGGACACCAAGACCTCTCTGTTCATCTACACTATCAAGAATCTTCCCATTAGCCCAGTACTCTGCATTCCTGTTACTCCTTCCAAAGTGAATCACCTCACACTTTTCCGCATTAAACTCCATTTGCCATCTCTCAGCCCAGCTCCGCAGCCTATCTATGTCCCTCTGTAACCGACAACATCCTTCGGCACTATCCACAACTACACCGAACTTCGTGTCATCCGCAAATTTACTAACCCACCCGTCTACACTCTCATCCAGGTCATTTATAAAAATGACAAACAGCAGTGGCCCCAAAACAGATCCTTGCGGTCCACCACTATCAACTAAACTCCAGGATGAACATTTGCCATCAACCACCACCCTCTGTCTTCTTTCAGCTAGCCAATTTCTGATCCAAAGCTCTTAATCACCTTCATTCCCATACTTCCGTATTTTCTGCAATAGCCTACCGTGGGGAACCTTATCAAACGCCTTACTGAAATCCATATACACCACATCCACTGCTTTACCCTCATCCACTGTCTGGTCACCTTCTCAAAAAACTCAATAAGGTTTGTGAGGCACGACCTACCCTTCACAAAACCGTGCTGACTATCGCTAATGAACTTATTCTTTTCAAGATGATTATAATTCCTATCTCTTATAACCTTTTCCAACATTTTATCCACAACCCAAGTAAGGCTCACAGGTCTATAATTACCAGGGCTGTCTCTGCTCCCCTTCTTGAACAAGGGGACAACATTTGCTATCCTCCAGTCTTCCGGCACTATTCCTGTCGACAATGACAACGTAGAGATCAAGGACAAAAGCTCTGCAATCTCCTCCCTGGCTTCCCAGAGAATCCTAGGATAAATCCCATCTGGCCCAGGGGACTTATCTATTTTCACACTTTAAAAAATTGCTATTCCAAAATTTTCATAACAAGTCTATGACATGTCATTTGATTATCAGACGTGATTGGTCATTAACCTATCCGTGCTGTTTGTTATTTATCATACCATGTTTTTCCAAGAAAGATATATGTTTGTACAGGGTTATGGCCTCTAGAAATTTCCAACCACTGACATTAGACTGACTGGTCAGTAGTTGCAGGGTTCAGTTCATGTCTCCTTTTGTAAGCAGGTTGTAGCATTTACAACCCTCCAGTCCTCTGTCAGCACTCCCAGATCCAAGGAGGATTGAAAGCTTCTGGCCAGTGCCTCTGCTATTTCCACCATTCCTTTTTTCAACAAACC